>NC_088248.1:45632995-45941209 GCF_036013445.1 Caloenas nicobarica | reverse complement strand
TCAAGCACATTAGAGCACCTGGATAGGGATTATTAGAATGTATAATAGCAATGGTAAAATGGTAACTGGCCCATACTTTTCTAGTAGGTGATCAGGCTGTTGCAGAGGTACACATGCACGCCTGCACCAGCAAACGGTTTGGGTAAGGGCTAGTGCAAGTTCAAACATGAACAGGAATGAGAAGTGCAGATAAATACCAATCACAGAGCCTGTTCCAAAAATTGATTAAGTTAACCAAGAAAATCCTACAGTTTGCTGTGGGTTTGACGTCTAACTCTGGCGTAAGATGCATGGCGATATAATATAACCATGCCGACTGAAATGGCTCAGACCAAGGTTTCTGCCTCATTTTTCTTTCCAGGAAAATGAGGAAGAGAGGAAAATGGAGGATGGGAGGGGAAGAGGAGATGAGGAGGAGGACGAGACAGCTACAATTTCAGCTCCATGTCTGGAACATTAAAGCGTAAAATACATTGATGTGAACATAACATTTTCATTCTGAAAGGGAAAGTATCAGAGATAGAAGTCAGAAAACAGAATGCAACATATCTGTAAGTCATATTGGATTTTGCCACCATTAATTATTAATATGTATCTTGTAAGTATGTTCAGAACAAAAAATAAAAATCATGTTTTGTTGTTCTGGCAAACTCTCCACTTTCATAGAGCAAAGGCTGTGGCAGTTGGCAAATGGGTGTCCCTATAATTCTTAACAGAAAATAAATAGGTGTATATCTTAGGCCCAAGAGCTCTCTCCAAAACTCTATTTGCTATACTTTTTACATATTTATAAATGTGTCTGTATTACAAATGAAATATTCTAGTAATTACTTCAGTGTTTCTTTTTATATCCAGGGGCAGAATTTCCAAGTAAACCTACTTGTGCTTTGAATTCACAGATTAGAGTCTCGGTAATACTCATTTTTAATCTCTGTTGCTATTAATGTATTTGAAATTGCTTCTATTTTCCTACAGATCAAAAGCCCAGAGAAATTTGCAAGTAAGTTATTTCAGCTGTAACAATCGCCTACCCAGCTGTCATTCTCACTCTCCTGTATTTTTGTCGGCAAACCGAGACCAAAATACATCCAACATTAACAATTTCTCAAAACATGTAGCTGTTTCATAGTGGCATCTGAACATAAAAGTTGATTGCTGTAGCCAATGGTATGATAGTACAGTGAAACATCCAAATGGTCTGTGACTCACATTTCTGATGGTTGGGCCAATTTCTCTGTGTTGAGAGCTATGAGCAGCTACTGTCTGTTACACATTTTCCTTTAAGAGAAAAAAATATTTTCCTTGTATTCCATAAACTAGATTTTCAAAGCACAAAACTTAACTTGGCCACACTTTGCTTTAAGGTCCGCTGTTAGACTGGGATATGTCAGATGGTTTTGTGTGGCTAGAAAATTTTAAAATATATATATATAAAAAAATACTGAGATGGAGTTATTTTCTTTCTAGTAGCTGTGTTTTGGATTTAGTATGAGAAGAATATTGATACTATACTGATGTGTTGGTTATTGTCGAGTAGTCAAGTATTTTTTTGGCTCTACCAGGTGCACAAGAAGCTGGGAGGGAGCAAAGCCAGGACAGCTGGCTGAAGCTGGCCAAATGTGTATTCCTTGCCATATGATGTCATGCTCAGTATATAAATTGGAGTTGGCTGGGGAGCAAATACCACTGTTCAGGAACAAACGAGTTATCGGTTCCACAGACAGTAAGCAATTCCATTGTGCATTATTCGTTTTATATATTCTATTATTATTATTATCATCATCATGATTATTGTTGTTATTATTGTTTTCTCTTTCATTGCTGTCCTCTTAAACTGTTCCTATCTCAACCCATGAGGTTGGGTGGGTTTTTTTTCCCATTCCCTCCCCCATCCCACTTTTGTGGGGAGTGGCTACATGGTCTTAGTTGCTGGCTGGTGCTAAACCACGGCAATCTGCTAAAACCAAATATTGTTATCTAATACAAACCATTACTTTTCAGGGAATGATCCAACCAAGTCATTTTGAAAAGGAATACGTTTTCACTATTGGGTTTCTGTTTCCTTCAGCTAAAAATCAAGATCCTGCTCTTTGCTCGAGACAGCATATCAAATTGAGACATCCCATGTAAAATACTTGACTCCTAAGCAAACATCTCTTTGCTTTATGTTAACTTCCTTCTAGCTTAGTTGATGAAAAGAATTCCAAAGTGTAATTAACTTGTGTAATTGTTTGTTTTAAATTGTCACTTTTTTACTGAATTGATCTTTTCTTGGATTTTTTAATGAGAATAAAAAGGAGACTAGGGTCACCTGATTTATCTTCTTTATACAATCCATGCATTTGTAATGATTCAGATCTAAATTAGAAAACTATAGCTATGCATTACTCTTTACCTAATAAAGCAATGAAAAAAGTTTCACTGCCCATGTTAATTCTGTTCTCTGTGCTACTGCCTGGAAGAGTTAGTATACCTCATCTCCTTGCTCCCACTGGGCCAACTTGTACCTAAATGAATCCTACTTTGATCTGCTTGAGAGGAGAAATTGAACACTCCATGTAGTTAATCATATATACATCTCCTAGATAAAATAATACAAAGCATTACATAAAAATATGCATAAAAAACCAAATGAATATCTGTATTTATTTACATATACCTATATGCAGGCATGCCTCAAAACATGTTGCATGAAGTCTTACAAATACTTAAGAAGCAATAAGGATTTGCTTATTATTGAAAGTCAATTAATACTTTTTTCTTTAAAAGTCGCAGTAAACAAGTAAATGGTGCATACCTTAAAACTATATCCATTAAGAATATTCAGAATTTTGAGTTACAACTGCAGTGATTCCCGCAATGTACAATATCTCCTCTAAAAGCATTCAAAAGGCAAAAAACAGTGAAAATGTGTGAAATAAAATGGGGAGTTGAGCTCTAATGACAGAATTGCCTGCCTAACAACTTTTTTCAGATGGATACACAATGAACCAGACCACCTCGTCATATTGGGAAATATGTGGCAATTAAGACCTATGGTAATCATGTGCAAGAAAACCGACCGATTAACACACACACAGAGCTCTTACACATATATATATGCTGCTCTCCATAATTTTCCCCTGAGGAAATGGAGCTATTGAAAAGCTCCATTTTGTATTGGATACTTTCAACTCAAAATGGAGGGTTTGTCCTAAGAATTTTATTTGCTTCATTGGCACCATCAGACACTTTGTCATCTCCTGTTTGTCAAGGTTTTGCTTATTTTGCAAACCTCTGAACTGATCAGAATACGACATTTACTTAATACGACATTTACATCTAAGTGACTCTTCAATGAGCCATTCTGCAAATGACTTTGTTTCAGCATCTCTAGGATAACCCAGTCCTACGTTCCAGAAGGGAAATACAAGGGAATAATCAGCGGCATCTCCCGTCATTATGATGTTGACTTTCATTGCACTTCCACACAAAAGTCTCAGTTAGTGAGTCCAACTCTGTTTTACTGAGTATTTACCCAGTGTAATACACTAAAATGTAGCTCCTCTCATTTTTCTCATAAGAAATTAGTCCTTTTTTTCATTGCAAAGCTATTTAGTATTCAGTTGCCTTTAGCATTTAATGCAAAAACAAAGAGAAAATAAACAACACAGTGCTATCAATGACTGAATTGTCTCCATCCACTCGGAAATACAGTGGATGTACTCTGTCATCATTCTTTGCCTTCCAAGACATAACTTCATTTATTCATTCACCATGATCAAAGGTTATTAATCTCTTCTTTGTATTATCTGTATCTTACTACATAAAAATATTCCTCTGCTCACAGAATAAAATTTCCTTTTTGTGGTCAGAGCTATGGAATTGTATATATTTAATGTCTAAAATCTTACAGTAATTTCTAGTTCCCCAGAAAATATAATAGGAAAAATATCTGTTATCCACCTTTTAAAAAAACCTCATTAATTATGTCCATTCAAGCACTGACTGCAAATTGTAACAAGTTTTATCTTAAAAAGCAAACAAACAAACAAACAAAATCTCAACAGATATTTAAAGAAGTTTAAAGAAGTATTTTCTCTTGGAATCTTTTGCAAAGTACCTTTCTATTTCCAAATTACCACTTACAAAACTCACCCCACCCCCCATCTTTCTCTCTTCACTCTTTTTATATGTCTCTTCATCTTCCCAGTCTTTTCGCTTTTCCTTGGTCTTCTACTCTTTCAGGATAAATTTCACTGATCAGGTTCTGCCCTGGTTTAAACTTTGGGTGGCTCTGCCACTTTTTAATCAGGATGCAGACCATGAGTATCACAATTCCAGAAAACCTGCAGGATGCAGCCTGCACTGCAAAGTGACTTGCACTGAATAAAATCGAGATGCTGTGGAAGAGGAGGGGGTGCAAAAATAGCCTCTTTTTTAATTCCTGCAGCAAAGGTTACTTCCTTAGATTCTACATTGAAGATCGGCATCAAATACCTCCATACGTCCTTTGGTCTGTATGCAGCAAACATTTAGACACCTGATTAGCTTTAAGCGCACAGTTATTCAATAGAATGCTTTACTTAAATTGATTTCTCACTGTCCTATTCTTGCATAAATATTCTTAATTACTTGAGATGAATTGAAAGTGCACGTATCAGTACTGGCTGTGATTTACCTTTTTGGGAACTGCGATTTCTTGCCGAAATAAACGTAATGGAAAATTACAAAATGAAACAACTTTTTATTTTACATTGCAACTTATGAATTATTAAACTTTAATTACAGATGCTTTAGGTTTTTTAATCATTCAAGTCAACACTTAGCATCTGAAGGGTTACATATATTTTGACTATTTAATCTATCGATGGTTCAAATTAGCATTCAGACAAAGTCTTCCCTGGCATTTTATGAATTTTAGGGCACTCATACCAGAAATTACCTCAAGGGCTAAATTTGTCATTGTTAAATCCTTCATGCAGTGTGCTTATAACTGAGAAAGCAGCATGATGCTTCTTCATGGAGGAAGTTTCAGACAATTCTCATGTAGGGAAAAGAGGCAGTAATGTAAAATTTTCCATTATTTTTCTCTGTGAAGCAGAGACAGAAAAAGTCCTGGCTAGAAAGTTATGCCTTCTGCCATCTATTGTCAAAGTTGGATTATATACTGAATATGCTTTGATCTTCACAGAAAAATGTCACCTTTGCTTTCCTCCCTACTATCCAGCAAGTAGCAATCTGGCCACTAGGGATCAAACCAAGCAGCTTTTTTTCCCAGGAAAGTCAACTAAAGCTGGTTTTAGACCATGCAGGGCTTAAAAACAGTCAGATACAACTAGAATTTCAAAGCCTCAAGCTTAAGGTTTCACTTGATCCTGGCTTTGTGTCAACTTTATCTGCTACAGCCTGTCCATCTTGGCTGCAAATCCCTCCATTTCCTTTGATCCTTGCTGCTCTCTACCCAGCTGGAAGTCAGAGCACCACTTGACCTGGTGTTAGAGAGAGACAAAACAGCGAGCTCTTTTTCACCAAGTAATGTCCTGAGTCAGATTCTGGCTCCAGGAGAAGGTAGGATTTCACCTCCAGCATGACTGTCTTCTCCTTTGTCACAGAGGAAATTTGGAAATATTAACGGTTTGGTATCTTTAAGCAAATGAATCTCACAGCTTAAGTATTATACTTCCTAATACTTAAAACTGTGAACACAGATACTTCCTTTACTACCTTTTGCATAATATTACTTTCAGTCAGTGACCAGCAGTCCAGACACACCCAATATGCAGTTTTGCAATATTCAAAATCCAGAGCCTTGGAGAGGAGGTGAGAAGGAGCATTTAATGCAACAATGAAAAGTTCAGAGATCTATGTGCTGGAGCTATGCTGTTTAAAACAGCCTAGGCTACATTCCCTTTGAAACTCAACTGTGTGGTCAGTCCTGACAGCAACTGGACTAAAACGTGTGAGATTAGTCCAAACGATTTTACATTTGCTACGCTGGGAGACTGATAGTCTTAGAATCTGCTTTTCCTAAAATCTCCAGGACATGGTTCCTCAAGACTGCTAAAGTAAAATCTCTGGGTTTCACTTCCTCCTTCTGTCATGCTCTGTTGCCAGAAAAAATAAAAGATGCAATATGACACAGAATTGGGAACTCCATCTAAAACCCAAGAAAGGAGTCAACACAAGATTTTACATTCACCCATTCTCCACAAAAAAATCTCTACTGTAAAACTAGTACTGAAAGTCTTTCCAAGCTGATTCTCAAAAATTGAGAAGGTAATTATCTGAACTACCGCAGTTGCCCGGGAAAATGTGCTACTTTCTCAGTCTCAACACAAAGTGCAAGTGGCAGCCACTTCACACCCCTAGTACATCAGTTGAGACAGGCTGAGCCAAACTGAATAAGATGGTAGCTCCTCTGGTGTTACCACTTCAGCTGTGCCTGTGAAGTATGAAATAAATCTTAAGCTGTTTCACCAGACTATGAACAGAAACAGCATTTCCAGGATTAACAGGACATTGGATTTTTTCCCATAAAGCAAGTGAAAATTCTTATTACAAAATTCAGTGCATTCTTTCTGTCCAAATATTAACCAAATACTTCACAAATCACAAAACTTGATACAATACTGAATGCATGATTACCAGGGAACTGAAATCAGTCATAGAATAGATTTGAAGAAGATGACACTGTTTAAGGTGAATGCATCTATAACCATGACACGCTTGTGAAAAATAACACTGTGCTTCTCTCACTTCAGGAAAAAATTGAAGCCAAGGGGGAGCAGGGGAGGAAGGTTTCCTTGGTTTCAGTAGAAGAAATTAGAAAATTCACAGATTTAGGAGCTTAAATGCCTGTAGAAATGCTTAAAACTATATTAAAACTGAATTTAAAAGTGAACAGAAACAGCATAAGCCAAAAATGCCATAAGAAAGAAAAACTCTTCTTCTAAGCTCCTCCCATACTTGCATTCAATATCTCTCTAAGCTTCATTCGCTAGAATAGGACACCTGCACACAAGCCAGTTGGGGATAATGATGTCACACAAGATGTGAGTGCAGTGTTATTATCTGTTCAAACTCAGAGATAAGAATATAAAAAACATAGCAGGCCAGGCCACAGTCAAGAGCCTTAATCAGGCTCTTTCCTGCAATGCTCTTATTTATGTCATGTAACATATGCTAGAGGTGCCCGAGACAGCCCTAGTCTGACGATGCTTAATGATATGGGAGCCCTTCCAAGGTCAGGTCTCTGCTCCTCCCTGTTCTGTGAAAGCTCGGCAGCTTTCCTCAGTGATTTATCCTTTTGGATCCAACTGGCTTTTCTCCATATTTGGTTAAAAATGGATAGCAGGAAAATGAAACGTATTTGATTTACCAAACAAACTTGATAAATTTGCACTGAAGTTTGACCCAAATATTCTTTTAAGTTTGGTTCATCTGTGAAGGGATAAAACCAATTACTCATACAGCTTTACACAAAGCAGTTATGTTGTCACTACGATGCATGATTAGCTTTCCAAACATAAAAAAATATATTTCTCCCCTCAGTTCCAAAGTCCTGACATAATCCCTACATTTCATGAGAAACATGCACATCGTTGATTCCTGAGTGATTCCCAGGATAATAAATACATCTGTTTTACACAGTGACTAAGTACTATAAATAGCAGAGAGTTTCAGACCAGTGAAGCAACCAAAGTAATAGCCAGATACCAGAAGAACAATCTTCAGACAATAATCGCACCACCTCTGACCTCTCAGATCTCAGTTCCCAATTACACAAGCCTGAACCCACTCAGACACCCTGCTAGCTTTGTTTTTTTCCCTGCCTCTGTCGTCTTATTTTCATCTCAGCACTATCCCTTGGCATCACTCACAACACAGCCTCCATCACGGAGATGGGACCGCACAACCAGAACAAGACTTCAAACCAGAGCCTCAGAAGAGGACTTTCACAGATGTTTACCAGAATTTTTTAAAGGCAAGCCTAGGAGTAAAAATTTCTACCTAAACCGCATGAACTAGAAGGAAAACTATGTTTTATGCACGTGACATTTTCTACTAATCCACCCCATTCTCTCCCAATCCCAAGTTTTTCCTCCTACCTTAAATAGTGTATATGTTTAACACAATTTGATTATAAACAGGACACTTAGACCTACTTAGCCTGGTATTTGGTCTCCCTGTGTCAGATTTGACAACAGGCTTACTTATCTGACAGTCTGTCCAGAGTTTTCAGGTACATCTGTTCATCCAAAAACATCTATCTGATCATCTTACAAATATCGTCTCTTTTCATAGAGTCATAGAACGGTTTGGGTTGGAAGGGACCTTAAAGATCATATAGTTCCACCCCCCCTGCCATGCCCAGGGATACCTTCTGTTAGACCAGGTTGCTCAATGCCCTCTCCAACCTGGCTTTGAACACTTCCAGGGATGGGACATACACAGTTTCTCAAGGCAGCCAGTTCCAGTGTCTCACAGTAAAGAATTTCTTCCTAATATCTAATCTAAATCTACCCTCTTTCAGTTTAAAACTGCTACACATCATCCTATTGCTACACTCCTCGATAAGGAGTCCCTCCCCATCTTTCCTGTAGCCCTTTGAAGTCTGCTATAAGGTCTCTCCAGAGCCTTCTCTTCTCTAGGCTAAACAACGTTAATTCTCTCAGCCTGTCCTCATAGGAGAGGTGCTCCAGCTCCCTGATCATCTTTGTGGCAATCTGGACCCACTTGAGCAGGTCCATGTCTTTCTTGTGCTGGGAGGCCCCAGCACTCGACACAGTATTCCAAGTGTTTGTCATTATCTTGTCATTGCGTACGATGCGTAAACAAGAGATAGGCAGCAACCAAAAAATTTTTTCTGCCTCCCACTGGCCTAGGGAGAGAAACTTCTCACCTCTTCTCCTTCACACTCTTAGCTTCGTAGTGACCAGCTGCAATGAGGAGCTTTTGATACAAGTTCCTCATGCTAATGTAAGTCTTGTCTTATGTGCCTAGACTTTCTGTTAAACCTAATCCTAGCTGAAGGTTCCTCAGCTTCAATCAGGACAGAGAGGCTCTTTTTTTGCTTATTAAGGCATTAGTAAAGGGGAAATAGGTTCCATCCATCCCCATGTATGGATGCAATGGGCAGTATTCTTGTACATGCAAAGTCTCATGTTCTGAACTCCTCAGTGCAATGTTAAACAAAAGAGAAAAATGTTCTGTAAAGAATTTTACTGGGTGCTCAGAATTTTAATTAATTGACAACTGTCTTTGCAACACATCAACCTCTTTCACAAACACTCCAGTGACATTTTTATTGAGCTAAACAATAGGGAAGTTTTGTTTCTCAGTGAACAATTGCAAAAAAAAATGTCTTTCCTATGCCTGTCATACTTTCAAGAAGGTACTTCTTGATCAGGGCAACAAAGGTGGATTGATTAAGGGGTCTAGATCAGTACTACTTAACTGAGACACTCAGTTCCAGTCACAGAGATAAAATCCAACTGAATTTGAGACTGCAGAATCAGGGCTTGACTTGTCAGGATCATTTATAGAAATTCTAATCTTAATTATGTCCAAATAGCTATCTATTAATAAGTGCACAAGATGCATCCCACCACAATTGTGCTATACTATTGGTAGTTCTCACACCCTAAATCAGAGATGTCTTAATATTTAGTGTTCCTCTGAAAGGTCAAGTCCTGCTGTAAGAACTGCTTCCATTAAAACAATGCACAAGTACTGCCTAGCATTTACAGTTACTAGTTAATCATATAAGCATGAATATTAAAAGATAAAATTTAAAAAAATGCAAATCAACAAAGTTAAAAATGAAGAAATCAATGGTATTTGGTTTAAAAAACAACCTCAGTATTTTGGTGTTATTTTTCCCTTGTGCTAAGAAATGAAGGGATTGTTTGACTTATTTTCAGCCTTCCCTAATCTGCCATTCTATAAGACTATGAAAAAGAACAGCATTTTAAGTGGTAGCCTTGAAAATCATGCTTAGCCAAGTTTAAATTTTCTACCCTGGGTTCTAATAGTCAAGGATTTCCTACATCCCCAAGAGCGTCCTCAGGAAATTGGGTGCTTTCAAGGTAAAACAGGCTCCAGAAACATCCAAGAAATTGAAACTAGTAGTTCTTCATATATTCGATTCCTATAATTGCCAATTAAGATTTGATTAAGAAAGGAATAAACAACCCCAATATTTTAAATTTGTAACTGTCTGTTTCCTCCACTACTAACAAAAGAAACCTGGGAACCGAGGGAGAGATAGTAAAAAAGAAAGTCTGTGTTTTCCTATATATATATGTGTGTAAATAGATAGCAGGGTTAATACAACTACTCCTTTCCGAGTAAACATGCTCAATTGTAATTGAGATATGATCCCACATTTGGCAAATAAAACGTGAATTCATTAGTGGAAGGACAGCTTTTTCTGCTGTGTAGCTGGAGAAGATTCAAATAGACTAATTGCACAATCTATAATTCCTGGGAATTTGTAAGAGAAACATATCTAAATAGTGAGCGTTGAATTATCACACTAAGAATCGCCATCTGGGTTCCTATGCCATGTGATCAGAAAGGCTTTGGGAAAAAAAAAAAAAAGCAGGCTGCTTAACTCATGGTTGGCAGAAGCAAGTCCTTGACTTTATTTACAAAAACAAACACTCACATGAGCAAACACAAAACCAACACCCCATATCCATGTAGAACAACTTTTTCAGTACTTCTAATACTTGCTTTTTGTCCATGTGTCTTATGTGACAGAGAGAACAACAGCCAGCACACATACAATCCATTGTGTGGTCTGAAAAGCCCTAGGTTTAGATTTTATGTATTTTTTGGTACTGTACTGGTTTTGGCTAGGAGAGAGTTTTCCTTTGCTTGGACATGTGGCTTTTGCTTTACTTATTAAACTGTCTTTATCTCAGCTGGGTTTAAACCATGACAGGTACATGTAGATTTGTGTAAAGATAACAAAGCAGACTGAATACATGTTTTGGATTGACTTTGATTTCCAGCACTGCCATCCAATAGTTTTTGTTTTAACATTCATATCTCTTATTATCATGTTGATGTTAGAGAAGGGAAGGTAACTCAGTGCTTACACTTCTGGCTCCTGCATGCCTGTCCAAATGTCACCAGGATGTCAGGTACGCTGCAAGCCACAAGATTGTGCAGAGAAGGAAGGAAAATCAGGAGAGAGAGGTGCCAATTTTATTCTTTTTTTCCCCAATGTTCATGTGATTGTCTCTGCAGTTCTTCTGGGAGAGAAGTTACTCAAAAGTATTTTATTTTTTCTTTAGCACTACAGCAACTGAGCTTTCTTAAAAAATAAAACTCTCTTTGGAGGACTGAGAAAATATATGGACTTTTTTGACAAGAAGCACAAGTTTTGTTTAAAATGATGAAGTAATTTCCAAAGCTGAAATGTGCAGACAGAACTGATTGGTTTCTGGAGAGGATGGGGGGTGGGATAAATGAGACAGAGATGGGGATGGGGATAAGTGATGTTAAATGTGCGACTCTGACAAAAAAGAGGAGGAGAAGTACTTTCACTGAGAAAACTAGATATCTGTTAAGATGCAGCGTACCTTGAAGTTACAACTTGTATCATACGTCACATGTCTGTTGCTACATTTTCTCGAGTATGTACAATCATTTGCTGTGAAAAGTAATAAGGACCCCCAAAAGCTTCAAAAAGCCTTTGAAAAACTCTCAAAAAATAAACAGGCATAAATAAGCCATCCAAAATTTGTAGGTATTTAAAACTCAGTCTCATATTCATGTGTTTAAGAAAGATCCCCTGATTCAAGTAGTTTAGAGACCAATAATTCATACTTCAGTTCTTTTTTACTGAAACTGTTATTTCCAAGGCATCTATCAAAAAAAACCCCACAACAAACAAAAAACCAAAAACAACAAAAAATTTTTAAACCAGACGTTACAGCAGTGCTACAAATGGTAGTAAAAATATAGTTTTAAAGAATATAGAATGAGAACACCTGTGTGTTGAGAGTTTTTTCAGACTAAGTCACTGTTACAGTGAAGTTTAAAAAATAATCACCTGATAACTCACATAGTCTTGTAACCAAATAAATCTCTAGGATTCCTTTCTAATACTAGCATGAAGACTACATTTCTGAATTTTCTTATTATCTTTAAGCGTGCTTAGTGAAACGAATTCACAAAAAAACCCTCAAAACCATCCATGTTTCACAATCTTATGTTCTAAAACTGATTTCAGTACTGCTAAATCTCATAAAATTTTCACAAGTCTCATTTTTTTTGTTTCTTTCTTTCTCTTTATCACACTGTTGTGGTTTAACCCGAGCTAGCAATATAACCATGATAGCCACTCGCTCACTCCCTCTCCCACCCCCCAAATAGGGGAGAGAATCAAAAGGGAAGGGAGAAACTTGGACTGAGATAAATCCAGTTTAATAAAATAACAAAAAAAGCCAATACAATACTAGTAAAAATAAAAAAATATATAATAGAAATAGAATATAAAAGAAAAGATACTTAATGCAATTCCTTATGAACTCTGTCAGCACTGAGCAGCCAGTCCCAGGAAGCAGCACCTGGTCCCAACAGCCGATCGCAGAGAGAGAGGAGAGAAAAAAGGCACAAAGGCCCAGAGACCTCTGCAAAACAGCAGGATGGCAAAAGGCCAAACTAAAGAAAGTCCCAAACAGAACACGCCTGCACAGGTCTCTGCCCCAGTTCCGACAAATAGAGAGAGCAAAACCAGAAGATCCCAACTCTCCTTAAATATGAAGCCTGACGCTAATGGGATGGAATAATCTTATTGATCAGTCTGGATGTCAGTCAAGCTCTGCCCCATCTATGCCCCCTTTACCAGCCAACTCACACCTGTAGGCAGAGCTCAGAACCATCATTGGGTCTCAGACCAGAGCAATTACAAACATCAACTCTGTCCTGGGGTGTTATCTTCTTGTTCTCAAATTAAATTCAAGGGACTGTGCTAGCTACAAAAAAAAGAAAGGTTTCTAACTGCATGAAGAAAATTAATTCGTTTTCAATCAAATCAGCACACACATAAACTTCTTCCGGCATAAGAATAGGTAAATGCTAAGCCTATAAAGTAAATATTACATCAGAGCCAAGGGACCCATAAGCACTTCCAAGCTCCCACATTTAGGAAGCACAGTCCAGGTTCAATCTGTAACAGAGTGAGACCTGAGGACCAACCATTCCCCTCCCATCTACTCAAGACCTGGCCCTAGTCTCAAGCCCAAGGAGACTGCTTCTCTTATTCAATGTTTCTTCATGCTTTGAGGATGAGGTAGTCTTGACATATGCATTAAATCTCAGAAAAGTTTTTAACAGTCATCTCACCCACAAACGAAAATCTCTGAAGTTAGGTTTTCAGAGAAGATGGCTGTCCTAGGTCAGATATATAAAATACCTTGGGAAGATGTGGAGACTTTGAGCTAATACCCATTAGATAAAAGTTATACCATATATAGTGAAGTGTTTAGCGTAGACTTTTAAAGCTTATTTTAGGATACTATTAATCGTTTTGTTGACACTGCTTTGCAGCCCTGAAGGTACAGCATGGAGATGACACAGGATAATATCCTGCAGAGAGAAGCTCTTCCCTTGCTAAAGGGAGAGGTGAACTACCCACCAACTTGAAGAGGGCCAGAATTTACCTTTCCTTGTAATGAGTCCCAAGATGTTCAACTCAGCATCAGTTGAGTCATAAGTCGTAAGGCTTTACCTCTGAGTTCACTCTGGCTGGACTTTTTTGGCTTAACGTGTATTGATCATGTCAGCCATGTCTGAAATGTTCTGACCCTCAGGGTCAAGAGGCCATGACAGCCATTTCATTCTTGCAACATCTCAAGGCTGTTTTTCAGACAGGAAATAAAAGGAAAATTCTTCAGAAGAAACTGCAAGTAAAAGGTAGATGAAGAGAATGCAGATATTGCCATGTCTAAAATATAGCTGGGGTGGTTCAAGTTCGCATGTGTATGCTTCAGAAAAGTGCAAGAGTAATCACAAATGGCAGTGCTCCTGATTGTGCTTCCTTGAACTTTGAACATCCATGAGCAAAGTACAATTTGTACCCACCTCTCTTCCATTTTCTCTCTGTATTATATATTTATATATATTACCTTATAGTGCTGATGGAGAGAATCAGGTCTTTGTATCTCCCCTCTTTTTAAAGTACTGCTTTTTCTCATGCTTATGGAATAGTTAAAAGCCCAAAAGTCAGCAGTACTTCATTTTCTCATCTTGCTTGCCTTATTGTACGTTTGCATGCTTCAACTGCCAAAGTATATCTAGCTCTCTCAGTCTATTCCCATTCTTTTTTCTCATCAGTAATTTTTTTTGTGTAAGATCTTTCATCAATCTTGCCTTGAGCCATAATTTTTAATCTTTTCTACACTTTAAAATTGCACTGCAAAGGCCAATCTTCGTAGGTGTACAGCTTAGCACCAGCACGTCCTCCAGTTTATTCTAACTCCTTCCCTGATGTCAGGTGCCTGCTGACCTTCCATTTTATCTTTAACAAATCATTATTCCAGCAGATACTTATTTAATCATCTCACACAACGATTTTTGCTATGATGTTTACTTTCTCTGTAAACTCATACGGTGGGGTGAAAGCAACTTAGGCGTTTTGGTGTAAAGAACATTTCTGGTAACACAAAAAATGGTCTTTGCGATGAAGGTGCTGGTACCAGGAGAAAATGTGGTGACAAATAAAAGCACAGAAGATTGAAAGGCTATTTAATGTGGTTATCTAGGCTTGCATTCTTACACCTTCATGCAATATAAAGTGAAGGAGGAGTTTATCAGACACCACAATAGCTTAAGAATCCTATTTACCAAATAAAAACTACGTAGTCAAAGGTGAGACCTGACAGACACATTAAGAATCTGACTTTCCACACCCATCACCCAAGTGTGATTTTTGGTTTTCCTTTTGCCAGAAGTCAGCTGCCAATAGCATCACCATCTACGCCATCCATGCTCCGTTGAGAATTGTTCTCAGCAAGCTGTGAGATAATCCACCAGCGAGAGGCTGATCCCCATCAGTGGGCACCTGCTTCATGGTATGGCATTCAGAAATGTTTGGCATTTATAACGCCATGTTGTGAATGAAAATTCAGGATGCCCTAGAGGGTTCATATGTATGCCACGTGTGCTCACTTGACACTTACAGGTACAACCAGAAAAATAAACATTTGAGTAATAATGGAAATTTGCCAAGGTGAATTTAAAACCAGATTTGGATGGCATTTTCAGAATGTCAAATATTTCCTACACTAGAAACTACACAACCAGGTGCTCCATTTTTATATATATATGAATATATTTTAAGGAGTGGGAGGCTCAAATCCACCCAATCACCTCAACCAAAAAAACCTAAGAGTAAAATGGGCAAAATTTAAATATATATATATTTATGAATCAAAACATTCCCGTTTATCTTTACTGAGAATATTTGTACATGTAAATCCGCATTTAATCATGAGAAATTATTAAATGCCATCGAAATTGTCAAAAAGAATTAATTTAGTAAAAAAATATGATGATTTTTTTCAATGGTTTGATTTGTCCAGTGCCCTGAAAAAATTGAAACCTCTTAAAATGGAGTTCAAATGTTAAGAAAACCAACTTCATTACTGAATGAACACTTTCTTAATATGCTTAATGAAAATGTCATAATCGTCATTAGAAATGTTTGCAGTCTAAAAATAAAGAACATCCAAAAGTCCACTTTGTTTTATGTTTGTTTACTCTCTGCCTTAGTAGCATAACTGCATAACACAACAGCAAAACCTCTTACAATGCCCTACCTGGAAGAGTTATCAGGTACAATAATTTGACTAACATCCATCTGGGTACTTAGTCTTTACTGAGAGATTTTTTTTTTCATCATGCTTCTCATGTGCTTAGAAATGTAATAGGTAGTCTCTCAAAGCAAAATTGGTCCATAGCTTTTATAAAGCTGTCTGGGCTATGCATTCATTCTACAAATTGCTATAACCCCTTTTGCTGTCTCTATTATGCTTAGAAAAACTTCAATTCATGAGGAATGTTTCATACACTAAACATTAATGAAATGGAAAACAGAATGATCTCAGTCAGTCAAAAATGTCTGTTGACTGTACATTACAAAGAAGATGCACAAGCAACACTGAACAAAACAAAACCTGTTATTTACAAAACTGATCATAACATCTGAAACACAAATCCACTATCCATCTCAGTGTTATATTTCAGTAAAGTGTCAGCAGCTGATTTTAATATTGATCGTTTACTGCAGATTCTTATCCTATTAAAAAAAAAAAAAGCAATAATTATTTTCAGAAAAAGAAACCAACACGTGCACATGAAAAACCTGTTCATTTATCCTCTACATTCGTCACTTCCCTCTCATCAACATACAAATAATTCATTTGACTATAGAATCACCTATTTTATGATGGTCTAGAAAATTTACTTTTTTCTTTTGTTCCTGCAATCTGTCTTAAGGAAATATAACTGCAACTCTATTTGGAACATCATTTTTACCTCATCAAAAGCCCTTCACTGCCCATCCAGCTGGCCATAGGGCATTTTGCAATGCTGTAACTAGCGATGAACAAAACAAGAATAAAAGTGATAAGAGTTAGTGAAGTGAGCTCTGCTCATGGGGCACACAAGTCAGGTCCAGATACAGATTTCTTCAGCTATGGGGAATGTCTCCCATATGAGGCCAAGTCAAACAGTTAAGCTTAGTCCCTTCATAATGACTGGTTAACCTGCAACACTTAGTACTACTGAGAAGTTATATTCTTATTGGCATACTAAATCCTTTTAATTAAGTTCATAGGGTAAAATCTAGATTTTTGGTTGAATAAATCAAACTTTCTGTGTTAGATGTGTTATAAAGTAACCTTTTGCACTGCATCAAAACATACACCAAAAATTAGGTTGCTTGATGCCATATGAAACTGCAAGTGTTATAATAAGGTTCTGAAAGCAATTCATTGAAAAATAAGTGTCTCACCAGGCAGGCATGAGTCATTTTGCTGTGGGTATCCCTTGTGTTCAGATAATGCATTTAGGAAACATGAGTTATCTCTCTATAATCTTGTCTGCCCTAAAGTGTTGTAGATGCTTATCAGGGCATTGTAAGTGCAACCACGAAACACTGCAATTGGGAGTCTCTCCATCAATCAAAGCACAGAAATAGAAGCTGAAAACTTTGCTATAATTTCCTAATGATAAAACAGTATTATTATTTACTTTGGAGACTTCCCCTAGCCAGGCCAGATTAAAGAAGTGTAGGGAGGCATCACGAGTTATAGTTTTCAAACAAAGAGAGAATAAGTGACCTGCTGTAAATAATCATCTCTTTCAAATCCCAGTTTTAATTGCAAGATTACCCTACCCATCTCTTTTCCAAGTGTGCTTCTCCAGGGCAATTTTATCTATAACTGTAAGTCTGGATAGTGTTGATACAGAGAGTTCACTTCTGGAATGGAAAAGTAACACCATGTCCTGGTGAATGATCTGTGGCCTGTCTACCAAAGCTGCTCTGAGGTCTGGAGTATTTCAGTAGTGCACACTGACCCTTGAGGAATCAATGTCAGTGGCTGTAGATAAAAGGGAATGCAAGAAGTTCAGGTCAGGTTTTGCTGAATTTAAGTTCTGGTGGAACACTTGGCCTACATTTTTAGTTCAGGAGGTTTACCCTTCCTCTTGTCTGAAGGTTTACACAGTATTGTCTGTGCCACAAACATGAGAGCTGTGAGTCAGATCTCTGAAAATAAGGACAAAAGCTTTAATATGAGGAGGATTTTTGTTCAGAAAGACTGTTTACAAATACTAATGGTGGCTTACAAGCCTCTAGGATGGCCATAGCTCATGTTTTTCAGCTTTTTTCCCTGCAACCACAAGAGACAGAAATGTACTTTCAATTAATAAAGGTGACCTTCCTACCCAGCCCTATGAATCTAGCAGCTGCAGCTTTAAAAGGCATATCAAACACATGACATTCTGTAGAAAATTTTAAAATAATCAATACTAACCATGTACAAAATCTTTATATGTCAATATCAAGTGTATTTATGAGGATGCTATGAGTTATTTATTTACCAATGTTCCTTTTCATTACATAGCGCCTAAAGGCTAACTAAGATGAGTTTACATTGTATTATGCAGAGTAATATAAAAGTTCAGAAGCAACATAAAAAGTTAAAAAAGGAGTGATTTTCTTGTTTTTCAATCAATGGACAGCAATACTCCAAAATGAAGTTCCGCTACCGCCTTGAGAGGGTTTTCTACTTTTTCCTTGTGTGCTTCCATAACCCTAGGTACATCTCCATTTATTTTATGTCACACTGAAGAAATCTTCTTGTGGGCAAAAGGGAATACAGCACACATGCACATTCAAAATGGATTGCCAGTATAGCTAATGTTTTAACAGCTTAATAATCCATGTTGTCCAATTAACACAGAAAAGCTTCATTAATGATACAGGAAAAATTGCTATAGAAAGAAAAGAACTCTTCCTCCTATGTACCCCTTGTCTCTGATGTGTGCTGCCCCTTCCCATGTCCTCTGGGTCCTAAGGTCAACAATTTCAGGCTTCCTTGAGAGGCTCATGGGCAGGTGGGGAGGGCAGGGTGCAGGGCTGTTGTGTGCACAGCAACCACCAGTATCCTCAGTCCTTCACTAGGAGGACGATGATGGTAATAGCAGGGATCCCAAAGATCCACCTGAAGTTATCCTTTCACACTTTTTATCACAGTCTGCTTCTCCCTCATTGCTTGCCAGGGGAAGTTTGAAAGATGACCCCCAAGCCCTGTTACCCCCAGGGGGCTGTTGTTGCACACTGCTTCCCTGGGGCTCTTTGGAATTTACCACATACAGTTTCCCATTGTTCAAGCTATAACAGGTCAAGCAGCAGTCACTGACCACTGCACAACTGTTAAACCAGGTTACAGCCAAGCTCAGGCTGAGGCACAGGCAAGTGCTTGGTCCCTTGACAGCTAAGTCCATGCAAAGCCTGGTGCTTCCCCCTGGTAATGACAAAAATCACATTTACTGGGCTAGCACAACTCATGTCTTTATGTTAGTCATGTTTAGGCCTATATTATCTCCTCATTTTTCTTTATAACTTTCACTTTAATGTGATTTTAAATGAACTTGAGCTTTCTAAACAAACAAAATCGCAGGGCAGGAAAATAAGTCCACAATAAAAAATGTTGTTTGCAGGAGAATGAAAGGACTGAACCAGCTAAAGAATGAGTAAGAAAAACAAACAAATATTCTTCTGATGATATTGCAAGAAAAAAAAAAATTATTTTGTATTGCTGTTAGTGATCACAGGCAGCAGCTGGAAGGAAGATTGTCCAGACCACCTCCCCGGTGCAAGGCAAGGCCAGTTACACTGCAGTGTAACCTCACTCTAAATGCTCCCAGTGATGGAAGTTCCACAATATCCTCAACTGCCCTCTATCCACTGCTTCACTCTCTTTACCCCAAACAGCTTTTCTCAGCATTGTTCTAGCTGTAACTTAAGGCCATTAGTTCTTCTTTAATCCACAAATACCTCTTTTGTTCACTGATGCACATAGAGAACATCTCTCTCCTCCTGCCTAACTGGTGCAAGTTTTACTAAGATCAATGACCACACTGAAATGATAGAGTTGTAGTAGAACAGCAAGATATTATTTACCCTTCTGCTTCTTGAGGCCTGTAGTACCCGGGATATTGTTCTACATGGTTCCCCTTTGATTGTGTCCAGAGCAAATACTAGAGACTGACAATTCAGATTTTAATCTCTGCCCAATCCTGAGCAATTTATCTGTTTCAGAAAATCTCCCTACAGATTTTTTCCAGCCATGAAAATCTGACAATGGGATTCTTAACAGCTAGGTATATTTTTGGTGGTAAGAACTAGTCATACATTATTAAAGTACAGCCTCTGTTTGCTTTAAGATTATAACAAGTAGTAGTGTGTGAGGGCCGGGCACACACATAGCTCCCCAAGCTGAGGTTTCCTCCAACTCTGTCTCCTCCATCTCCCTGATTCAGGGCTAAACAACTGAGCTGTGTCCCAGCAGGCCTGGAGCCAAGGCCCCCAGAGTCAGCAGATATGCTCAGGTCCTTGACTGTGGCCTTCAATAGTTTTCATGCCTGTTTATTGAAATGTGAAACACTATGGGGTTCGATAGAGAACAAATAGCATTTGCTTAGCTTTTGTCAACCTACATGTCCTGCTGTCTCCAAATGTCCTCGTGCCATGCAGAAAAGTGGAGCTAAACATATCCATTGTCTTTGAACTCTCAGAGTTCTACAAATGAATACGCTAATTTAATTATTTACTTTTATTTACGAGCTATAGGAATGAAAATATCCTTTTTAGATCTACTGATCATATTTATTAATCAAAGCTACGCCAGGACAAGTCCGCTTTCTCACCATCGCTCCTAAACACAAGACAAATTAAAGCAAAAGTGCCACCTAGTGACAAAACAACTGAAAGTTATTTTATTATAGAATACATGACAACACTTCTCTTTTTCCTGGAAATTTTATCTGAACATGTAATGAATGTTAAAGAAATCAGAGGCTGAGAGTCATAAAAACCTTTCTGTAGCTAAGCAGAATACCTTTACTGGAAAAAATACACAACCTCTTCATTCCATTTTTCATGTTTATAATTTTTTAATGCTCCCACCAGGCCATTCTGCACATCTTAAAGTTTTAGGCTCTTTGAAATCCTAAGTTTTGGATTACGTGGATTCATCCAACATGAATCATGTAAATGTTTCATTAACTCTTCACCACAAGTTCTTCCAACAAAAGAGTTCAGAAAATGAATGCATTCAGTGAAGTTTATGGCACCAAGTCATCTGTCAAAACAGCGAAATCCAGGAAGCCCAGAAGAGAGAATCAGCTCTAAAGCTGACATACCTTTGCCTTTCCCCTCCTACACCTTCCCCCCATCCCTCATGAGATGTCACTGCTCCTCTCTCCTTCCCCAGTCACACTGGGTGATCTGTTGAATATATCTTGTTCCCAACTCAATGTGTTGGGCACAAGCTCAAAACCAAAATGCTCATGCTTAGAGCTCTCAAATGGTAAGCCATGCATGAGACAAGGGAATCACTCACAGCACAGAAACACAGAAGATTCAGTAGCACTATAGATGGTGTTTCCATAAGAAGCACCTTTCCATCAGCAGCACTCAGCCAACAGGAATGACTGAAAAAGTAATACTGTACTAGGGACACACAATGCAATAAACCTCAGGGAAGCTACATCACCCATTAACACCCCAGAATAGTGATTTAGCCAGATTTCCTATGATTAAAATCATAGCATTCTTCACATCACTGTACACGACCTTTGAGGGCGAAAATGAGGTTAACAATTTGGACTGCTCCATCCGTGCAGAGAACTAAATCATAGCAGAGGTGTGTGGCAAGAAGCTCAGGTCTGAGCACAGCACAGTCATGTTAGGGCAACACTGCACTTCAGACAACTCTACAACTTCCTAACATATAAAGAGCCAATAAGTCCATTTCTGCACTATACGTCATTAACCTTCAGGTCTTGGGGTATGGTTGCACAGACCTGGAAGGGATGTCTAGGTGTTCTATCATGTTTTCAGTTTCAGGTGCACAGGTGAGTACCTACTATTTGGGCTGGACTTCCTTCAACTTGCACTAATTCTTGTTTTGTTTGTTCCAACTCCTCTCTCAATAATTTCACTTCAGTTTTATTTCCTATCGGCTCCTTTTAATCTCTTCTTGCATGCCCTGTGCATATAGTCCTCTTCCTTCAGTGTCATTGTCCATCTTTCCTGGTCTTTACAAACAAACACAACAAAACCAAACAAAACAAACAAAACATAAACAAAACCAAAAACAAACAAAAACCAACCAAATAAACAAAAACAAAACAAAGGGAAAAAAACCAAACACACAAACCACCACCTTCCTGTCTCTCCATTTCCCCATTTGCACATTTGCATGGCAAATAGCACAAGAAGTCCTGAAATGTAGCTGCAGGAAAGCTTATTTAATTCAGTGACAAGGAAAAACTAGTGCACTGATCTCTGAAGACTGTCTCCAGATCTCTTTTCTAGGATCTTATCAAAATAAACAAACATTAAGATGCAAAACAACTGTTTTACACCTCCACTGAATAACTCTCAGGAAAAAATTTATTGTCACAACAACACTCCATAGTAACTCTAATATATCTATATATATCTATAACATGATTTACAACACAAAGACCACAGGAAAAAACACTTAATTTACTATTCCAGGAAATGTTGGACTATAAATATGTACTATTTCATAACAGCCATTATTGTTCAAAGAGGCAAATCAACATTATCCTCTATTTGAAGTGGAAATGCATTTTTAATATATTATAGTGCAGATATCTCATAAACAAAATGAGCTAGCAATAGCTTTCCAAAGAATCCTCCATAGATACTGGAAATTAGACAGAGAATAAGAACCTACATTTTAACTGAGTTCTCCTGCTATGAAGACTACCACCATCAATTATTTTCATTCCATCCAGTTTCTTATTTTTCAGCATCTGAGATGCATTTTTCATCACAGCAGATTAATAATTTTTCACAGAATAGATAAAACTTATACTGAAAACTTATGCCAATTTGTTCCCTTCCCCTCCTCATGACAAGCAGAGTAAATGGGCATACTTGGTGATCTCTTCACATTTTCACCGTAAGAATTTTTAATTCTCCCAGGCAGAAGAAATGAGAGGCCTCGTGTCATCTTTTTTCCAGCTCAGGTCACTTTCAAGAAGACATACTTCAGTCTCAGACATTAGGCAAAGCATCAGCAGTGATAGAAAATGCAATGCAAAGGTGGTTTAATGAGAAGCTGGTTTTGTTTGGTTTATGATTCTATTAGAATGACTACAGAGAAGGCTATTAGAAGTTGAAGAGTCCACTTGAGCAGCAGCACAGTATGCCTTACTTTATGATGAACTAATTGCTCTCCAGACTATCCCAGCACACATAAAGTGTTTCATCTCTGCCTAAACGAGACTGTAAATTTCTGGCATCAGAGACCTTAATTTGTATGAAAACTCAGGGCAGTCTAATGTTGCCATTCAATATATCAAGAGTGGTGCTTGCCCCTTGCAAGATTTCTGCCCATCTAGTGTAAGTGAGATTAGGAGCTTTATTGATTTTCAGTGTAACTAAAGAGCTGAATATAAGACACTGCCAAAGACACTTACCATTAATCAAAAAAATAACTAAAGCACCAATGATTATGCTCTGTACGAACATAAATAGAGGCAGATTTAAAGTCCAGGCTTTTATTTAATGAGATTGAGATAAGTTTTGTGGTTGTTAGTTTGGGAGATAGAGAAGAAGGGAGAATAAATAAAGGTCATAAACTGTGTCTCATTTAGTGCAAGCTACATATTGAAACCAGAATGCCTAAGCAACATAGCACTTAAGAACACCAATGTGTTTCTATCTGTGAGTTTAAAGTCTCAATGAATTACATATTATGCTGATACATAAATTGAAAGGCTGAGGGAGCTGGGTCCCTTTAGTTTGGAGAAGAGGAAACTGAGGGGTGACCTCCTTAATGTTTATAAATATATAAAGGGTGAGTGTCACGAGGATGGAGCCAGGCTCTTGTCAGTGACAACCAACGGTAAGACAAGGGGTAATGGGTTCAAACTGGAACACAAGAGTTTCCACTTAAATTTGAGAAGAAACTTCTCCTCAGTGAGGGTAACAGAACACTGGAACAGGCTGCCCGGGGAGGTTGTAGAGTCTCCTTCTCTGGAGACATTCAAAACCCGCCTGGACGCCTTCCTGTGTAACCTCATCTGGGTGTTCCTGCTCTGGTAGGGAGATTGGACTAGATGATCTTTTGAGGTCCCTTCCAATCCCTAACATTCTGTGATTCTGTGATAAATTCAGAGAAGGTCAGATGTCCCTCATGTAGTTGTTCTTAAACGAAGTCATAAGGATTTTGTATAGCTACCAGGAACTCCTGCATTCTCCACATAACATCTATTCCTCTTACTCACTTTTTAGCTATCAGGAATTTGTTTTGGATGAATAGACAATGCAAAACTTCACTGAAAGATATCTGCTCCAAGTGAAAATACATTGAAATAAGTTCTTTTATCTGGTCAATACCTGCTGATGAAGAATGTATGCACTCACCAAAATCCTTTATCCTTTCCACAGGAACAACTAAGTTTCCTTAGGCATATTGCTGTCACCAGAAACAGAACATGGAGCTTCAGAGGTCTACAGAGCACTACTGAGCTGTCATTCCTCTCCATCACACCAATAGACACCATCCAGAGGTCTCATAGCAGATGACAAAACAAAAAAGAAAGCATAGCCAGATATTTTGTGTCCATTTGAAAAAGAAGCTGATGACAACACTATCATGAGAAAGCATTAAGGTTACCAGTTTGACATTGCATATGCTCCTTAGCAAATACACAGCTTGAGTATTGGCAGATGGGTATTTCGGATGGTCTCTTGACGATTCTTCAGAGAGTTTCAGTCTCTGTTTTCATACTGAAGCAATTCCTTTGTTTCTTCAGCAGGTCTTTTCCAGCTGTCTTCATTCCTTCCCCGTGAGGACAGAACCACATTTGAATGCCAGTAATCTTTTTTTTTTTTTTTTTTTCTGCTGTGTTTCCTATTTTTTCCTACTCTTCTCAGTCCCTTATTTAAGTCTCTAGGTTTTTGATGGCAGGTTTGCGGATGAGGTTTGCTGATATTTTAAACCAGTTGTGGATCAAACTGAGCATGAAAAGGACATCAGCCTCCACCTTTATCTCCTATTCTGCTTCTTTAGTGTTGATTAAAAGTCCCAGTACACTGATATGCCTTCTCTCTCCCCCTTGATCCAATCCCCTCACCACCTGCAATGCAAGGCCCTGTCCCCCGGAGCCCACTGCGGGTGGGAGGGCAGGCAGCGGCCTTCTTTCCCAAGATGTGCCTGCAGCAGCACCATTCCCTCTCCCCTCCTGTTATATTTGAACTGTTTTCAGCCCTGCTTGGGATTTTGATTCTTTAAGAAACAAACGAACAAAACTAAACCCCTCGGCCTTTGAATACAGCTTTGGAATTTCAGATTCGTTAACTGTAGTCAGCACTGCATAGCCCAAGAAACACCCTGACTCCAGGAGCACTTCGGACACTTAAGCACAGATACAACACTTTGTAAACTTGTGGTTGTGGATTTACATTTTTCCTGAGAGTTAGCTGTAAATAAGGCATCAAAAAATTAAATACAGGCATTATTTTCAGCAGCTTGATAGTTTTCTTCCATTAATTTGATGTGTTTAATTTCTAATCTTCACAACCTCATTTACTTGTGAAGCTACTCCTGCTGTTTACCTCCACAACATATACAGTGTGGGGGTGTGGCAATTATGAGTAGCATTCTAGAACATCTTTTCAGTAATTAAACTAATGTCAATGATTAGGAAACAAGCTTATGAAGTCTGGCAAAGACAAATGTTAAGTCCTGTGCCTTCCTTTCTGATTCAATGTGAAATGCTTCCTCTTACTACAGGAAAATAATAAATTTTTTACTGCTGTTTCTTATAAACATATGTGTTAATTTTGGCCAAAAAACGTATTTGCTACCTGACACAAAATAAGGAGAAAGCATAAAAGGAAAGAACGAGAAAAAAGAAAATGAGAAATCTGTTTCTTTAATTAAGGGAAGCTAGAGATCTAGTAAATAAAAGTATATTGTGTTAAAGACCAATGACATATGATGTCTCTAAAGGGGATTATTCTTTAATTGACTTCCTGGATATTCTGTTTCAAGGGAAGTAGATCCACATTATCATTCTTGTGATAATTCCCACAGAACTTAGAATAATGTAAGTGAAAGACAGCACTGGTACCATACGTGCAAAACTGTTACCTCAGAGCTTTGCCAAAGCCTCTGTTTTTGTTTTCTCAGCTAGTACTTTCACCTTTTTTTTTTCCTAATTCCCTAAGGAAATGAGTTTTATACTACTGTAGAGGCTTCTCCCTGCCTCAACTTCCCTTACCCCTTAGTAAGTTTGTAATTGGTTGGCCCATTTCAAGCTAATTTGGACAAGGGAGTGAAATCTCCATTGCTGTGTCCAAACTTCAGAAATCAGGAGCAGCTCTCATCTCCATACATGCCCTGTAACCTCATCACTCTTATTTTATGCTAGCAAGGACAGAAGAAATCAATGGTTCAGACATATTTTTTTTTCTGCCAAATCAGTGACCACAGACTTTATTTTTATTACTGCTTTTTATTTAGTAATGGCAAAGTTCATTCATTCCTGCTTTTCTGCTTTCTTAATCACCTTTTACATTCCAAGCTAACAAGAAACACCATTTAAAAATGCTAATGCACTTTATCACGTTGTTCCTAGGGTTATTATTTCACGACATCACTTTGAACCAGTAGGTAACTCTCATGCTACGTAGTTTTTTCTATAATCCAGTTTGAATACTCAGCAACTTTTGTGTAGACACCCGGCTGCCTGGGGCGAGCACACCCTTCGCCCCAGCTGGTGATGCCCACCAGGTACCAAACCTCCTCGTGCTTGCATGAGAGAGGCCCTCCTGAATCCCCCTGTGTCACAGGAGAAAAAGACAGAGCACGCAAGGAACAGCTCATGTCAGTATTTCTCTCTCAAAGAAAGCCTTGATCAAAAGCAGCATCATGCAATGTTAACATCAGCATAACTGCCTAGATTTCAATTACTTTCACCTAAGGCTAAGTAACAGGATATTGAAGCAGGTTTTCTGTTTTTCTAGTAAATTGACTTCTAAATACTTTCCAGTCATTGCAAAAAAATTTCCACTTCACATTAAGGTTCAAAACTACTATGTTTTGTTTTAGTTGTTTGTTTTGTTTTGTTAATTTATCTACATACACTGATTTAAGATCCAGTGAAGTGGTGGTGAGAGAAATCGGAAAAATGTCAGCATTTTCTCTTATGACTTTGGTTTTCGTACACAAACCTCAGTTGTCTATATGGCTTATTTTCTTTGAGTGATTCTGTCCCCCTCAGGACAAAACACCTCTCTGTTTTCTTTTCCTATTCCTAACTGATCTTTCTGAACATAGGGTTCTTTAGTGTAGCTGTTCCGAGTTGTTGAGACAATAACAAGTATGTTATTTTTATAGAACAGCATCTCCATGTTCTGGTGCACTGTATCAGATAAAGAAAGCTTAATTGGCATAGAGGAAAACTTCCCACCTCTGGGTATTTTTATTCCTAATTACTCAATTCTGATCATAATAACAGTAACATTTTAACATAAAAATGTTAACTGTTAAATGCTTAAAGTGAGAATACTGTATTTGGTAGAAAATTTAATCTTACTAATCAGACTATTTTCTTCTTGCATAAATTAACTCAAAATATTTAAATTAATGGAAGTGCATGAGTTTACAGTTGAGCAGAGAATTTGGATCACTGAACTCATGTTGTTGTGACATTTTCAATTCTAATAAGGAACAAACCAATCTGCTCAGCCTGTTTTTAGCCTTCCTTTCCCCATGCATTTTAACGGCATTGCTAGTACCCTCCCTTCTGGTTTGTACACAGTGGATGGTTTAAAATAAGCTTTCACAAGCTAAGAAGTAAGAACATCACATAGGAAATCTGCTTCTGTTGGAGAAATGCTTTAAGATGCTATGCTTGCTCTCTTTGGATCTCTGATACTCCAAAGGAGTACTGTTTTATTCCCTAAATGGAAGAGATATATATATATATATACACACTCAGAGTTTCTTATCTTTGGAATTTATCCCTAATGATTTCAATGTCACATAAGAAATATTTTGCATATACTTTGATTTTTAGTGCTTTTGACATGCAAAAGTGATGAGTTAATCAACAGCTCTATTGATAACCATATTTTTCTAATGGCAATTAGAATTAATTACAGTATTCAATTATATATTTGAAGAAATGGTTGGGATATGTGACTACATACTACTTCATTTCATTACCTTACAAGCATCCCTTCCACCTTCATCATAGCCAGCACAGATCACTTTGTCATCTATTCTGCGCTTCCGGTACCTTGCCTGGCATTCCTCTCTTGACATGAGGGGCACAGTAGCCTTCTGAAGAATGTCTTCTACACGGCCTGTGTAACAGATGGTATGAACAGAGAGATGTTTGCTCCTAGCAAAATAAAAGTTAAAACTGTAGAAATCCCCATACAGTGAAATCACAAGGTTGGAGGCCTCTGCTTTTGGATGTTCATTACAGTGTTCTTCCTCTTTTTTTTATATTAGGAAACCATGTAGTTTGTCTGCTAATTTGAACGTTTTTATAATGACACATTTTGTCTCATGCCTGGGCAAGTTTCAAAACTCCCTTGTGATTTGCAATGAATCCTTGTATGAGTACAGCTTTCAGGACATTGGCATTTGGAACCTGTCTTCCTGCTGAGACCATTGCTTTGTATTATTAATGATTATTTCTTAATAATGTGTTTTGATAGAATTGGAACATCTCAACCACCAAATCTGTGCTGCTTCACACCCTAGTCGCTTACCAAGAGTAAATACGAGTAATTGAGAGCAGAGTTTTCTTCAAAATTAACAGCAAAAATTAGCCTATACAATATCTGCCTTCAAATAGAAAGGTATATAAAGTAAAGTACATTGTTTAAGTAAGGTTTTTAAATATACATAAAATACATATATATATAATACATAAATAAATGTAAAACCAGACTCAACTAATTAACAGCTACTTGGCCTACTTCCATATAAAATCAAAGGAGTTCAAATACCATCTACTATCAAAACACAAAGGCAATTGGCACTGTTTATAATCAGTCTTCAGAATCATAAAAGCAACATTCTTCAATCTCTAATTTCTGAAGTCACATGAATATAATCACATTAAAAAAAAAAAGCATGTAGTATGTGCAGACTATAATTCAAAATCCCACAGAGTTCAGTGATAAGTCTGTTGGCTTTTTTTCAGCTGGGAGCACAGAGAGGAGCGTGCATCCAGATATACACTATTTTTTGCCAGCCCATTGAGCTAGAATCTAAGGAAATGTATTTGAGGGCTGTATAGCATATATTTTAAGGTTTCATTCTTACTTTCATTTCAAAGTATTTTTTCAAACAATTCATTAATATTTGTTAGGATCTGTTCCAATTTTTGTGTTGGAGCACAGAGTTATTTAGTGATAATTTTATACATATTTCGTATATGTTTTAAGATGTCTTAATAGAAGCAGATTCTAATTAACAATTATATTACGATGTTGGCCAGATAGAAATAATGGTAGCCAAGAGCATAGTAGAATTTTCTGTAAGAAAACCCACAGCAAAACAAAACATGGCCTGACTCTAATCAAATGTCTATCAGTGTAAAGGAGGAAAATGACTAATGAAACTGAACAAGTTATGCAATTACTACTGGAATAACTGACATCAGAGTCACACGTTCAGATCATGAGCTCAGACCTTTTTTTGGCAACTTCTTTGGCTTGGAGATTTTCGGTATTTGATTTAACCTCCAACTCAATGTTTCTTAGTAAAAATGAAAAAGTAATAATGAAGTCTTTTCCTTGCACACATATAATAAGCTGAAATCAAAAGGTCTTGCTGTATTTGATATCCTTAAATTTCCTCAGTTAAGACACTCTCTCCATCTCTCCCTTTACTCTGCCATGGTAGATGAGCTGCATTAAGTCACTGGACTAACTTAAGAACTCCCTAAAGTGATCAGCATTTGTAAAACATCAGAGCACACATTTGTACTAAAGAACATTAATAAGATCTGGAATAGGTAATCTACAGCTTGACAGCTTCTCATCATTGTTTAAATATTTATCTGTACCTTTTTCTTTTCTGTAACCCCATCCAATTACCCAACAGTCAGTATAAAGTATGTTAGCATCTTCTTTTGATGGCAGGCAAATAGGTAGTTGGAGATCTAAAATATGATTAAAAATATTAGTTTGACCAGCAGAAACAACTGCAACATGAAGGTTTTGTGGGTACCTACACGACTCCTGATGATAGTCTCCACGTTATGCTTTGTCCCTTACACAATATATCATTCCAGTCACATAAATAAAAGCCACCCATTTTCTTTTCAAAGCAAGCAGAATGAGATTCTCCTCAAGCCCCAGTAACTGCATGTTAAAGGAAGCCAGCCCAGGTGTCATGCACTGCCATACCAATACCAGCCCTGTGTCATCCTGCACATATTCAGAATTCCTCTGAAATACGCTACATACCAGTAAAATTCATGGGCTTATCAAGTTTCATTAAAGCAATGTCATATCCAGTCCGTGCATATTTATAGTGAGGGTGAACAATAATCTCTTCCACTTTGAAGAAGGGTGTATCCTCATTTATTTCTGATTGTTTTAAAATACCAGCATAAACACGCCAAATGTTGGGATTCGCAAGACTGAGGGAAAAAGACAAACAGTAATTCTATGGCAAAATATTTGCTCTGATTTAGAGTTTGTGTGCAGCTGTCAACATCTTCCGTTACTCCTGAGTGTACAGTGAAGAGCACTGAGGTCGTTCTTTCCATTTTTTATTTTCACACTTTCAGAACTAAAAAATATTTCATTCTGTCCATTCTCTCCACTTCTGCTTCTTTCTGTTCCTCTCCCTATTCATATTTTCATCCCCACATCAGTTTTCTCTCTACTTTATGTTCAGACTCTCATTGTCCTGATCCTTCTTCATCCTCTTTCCCTGCCTTTTTTAATTTTCTATTCTCCTATTTAAAAAAAAAAATATATATATATATATATATAATCAAGGGTCTAATGCAAGCCCTGAAGCCCTGAAGTAGTAAATGAGATTCTTTCCATTCATTCCAACACAGCAGCTTTTCTTGCAATAAAAAAGGGTTGGGAATAGAAATTTGAGTATATTATGCCACTTGTTTTTCAGGAAAATGACACTAGCCATGTAAATATAGATTAGAAAGTGTAATATCATAGATCTATATGAAATGTTCCAGCTAATCTTTATGATTTCAACTTTGAGTAAGTTTAAGGGATATTTCATTGTAGCATTCTACTCTTACGGCAACCTAGAAATTTTGGTATATGCAATGAAGAAGATGCAAAATTCTCTTAAATAAAGTTTAAAAAAAATTTGAAGATTTTATATATGAATTCATAAATGCCAGTTAGGCTTAATAATTTCCAGTTAACATAGTCTATTTTTTATATTTATTTTGCAGGCATATCTTCTCCCTTTGTCTTTTATAATACTGGTAACTTCTACACTGGATAGCAGGTAGAGTTCCCCCTTTTTATATAGGGGTTTTTCAGAGAGTTTGACTGCTTTTATAATGCTTGCCACTGGAGGCAAAATATTGGCAATACTATTCCACATGAAAACAATAATGGGTAACATAAAACACTGCAGGAGTAAAAATGTCTGATTTTGGACCATGTTGCTAGGTCAACAAATTTTCTTTGAAGCACTTTATCTGTTACCGGTCCTTTTTCTGCCAGACTGCATTATAGTCTTACACTTTCCACTCTCTAAATGACAGGATAACCTGCTTTACAGGTGATGACAATGTAACAAAGGAAATTAATCATCTGTGTGACAATTAAATCAGCGGTTCACAACACATGTAATTTAATGACCCAAATCTGATGGTAATTTGATTAACACTACAGGCTATATGCATCAGTACGAATTAACAATGGCTTGGATATTGCTCACTTTAAATTTTATTCTTACAGCTGAAATCTGCATTAAAAATAGGGCATTAATTGACCGATAGAGAGAATTTTGAAAAAAAAAATAAATAAAAAAGAAATAAAAAAGAAACTGTTGAAGGAAAACCAGGACAACTGGGATCTGGTTGTTTCATATAAGGCAGAGATAGGTAACTCAGGTACAAGGAGCAGCCTAATGGGACCCCCACAGAGGTCAAATAAGTTAACTAGCTGAGCTAACTGCTGCTGAAGCTATCAGATTAGCATCACCTTCCTAAGTGTCATGGAGAAATCTCTGAGATAAGTAATTTGAAGTTTATAAAATGTAATAACCTAACAACAGATTTTCCTTGATAAATGAAATGATATTACAGTAAGGAAAAGCTAATATCGCATGAGAATATCTAAGTTTCTGTAGGTATCTAGTGTCTGCTTTAGAATTTAATCTTCTAGATGCATTAAAATAATTTAGCATCAGTAGCACAATACTATGTTATAAAGGGACAAAGTATGGAGTTCTAGTTATGTTAAGAATATGAATTGTCTATATTAGAAGTTCACCTTTTGATTACATTAAAACAGTTTATTTTATTCTAGTTCTCATTTTTATTTTTCTGAAAGGTAGGTCTCAACTTATCTCACACTCCAGATGAAATTTTTGGTTGTATTTTTACATTTCCATTTAGGCCTCACCTCATGACGCAGTGAGCAGCTGTAAGAATCCACTGGTTGCTGATGATGGAGCCCCCGCAGACATGTCTCCGACGAGACAACTTGACGTGCAAGCTGACCTGCCATGGCCACTCACCAGGGGCAGAGTCTGTACCTCCAACGATCCTAATATTTCTTGCAGAATGCTGCATGCACACTACAGAAATAATTCAAACCTGTGCTTAAAGATAATTTACACTTGCCAGTGATAAATGAAGATGAGACAACTGCTGATCCCTGAATAGGGACCGATCTATTGCAAAGAAGGTGATACATGAGACATTCTAATCCCGTTATGATTTATGATCATAAAGTCTATTAAAACCAAGTTCACAGGGCTACTCTTGGTGTTTACAATGTGCAAACCTGGCCTGAAATCAGTTAAACCCTGTCTCTTTTACACAAAAGAAGTTTTACTCACCGGTGCTGGCTTTTTTTTTACATAATCTTAGTGAGTATCCAGAGATCCTTCCTGGCCCATGTACTATTTTCACTGGAGATCCATTTGACGACATTCTTAGGTGACACTCACACTTTCTGCCAATGAATTAATGCAAAGGTTATTATGATAACATACATCACCCTCTCATCAAGTCTGCGGAATTATTATTTCGGCAATCTTTGAACAGCTAAAAAATATATCTCACCCTTCCTCATTGCATGAATCTTGGAGGGGAAAGTAGGTAAAAAACTGGCAGCGGATCACATCTGTGCAAACCTGCTGACAGGCTCTGTGTCCTTTAGTATAAGTGACATTCAGTTCATCTCCCAGAAAATTCATATGCATGTAAGTGCGAGAATTGCAGGCTGTAAGAATGAGCGCATTCCAAGCATCAGAAAGTCTATTAGTTTGATTAATTTAAAGTTAGTATTTTAATTGTAATTTATTGTTTACCAGGAAAGGATCTTCTGCAATTTAGGAGACCAAAGCCTGATACAGCATTTTCTCGTGATGTAAGTGCCTCTGGTATCCCACTTGTGGATGTCTTGAGAAGGCAAAGATTTCTAAAACAAACAATTTTTTACAATAACTAAACCTGTTTTCGCATCTAAAAATTGATTGTTTGGGTACTGGAAAGAGAAGGTTCTTTCTTAAATTTGGTTTTTTGTTCCAAGTTTCTATCTGTAAAAGTATTTCATATGAAAATGCATTCACTGAGTCCACTAGTTCACACTAAATTTTTGTAATATTGTGAAATGTCATATGACTGTATTACTAAAGGTTGTACAGCATTTATGCATATGTAGAAGGGGTGACCTTAGATGATACATGCCCTCTCATCTTTGGTTCTCCCTGAAATTCCTTTGAAACGTTGTTCTTCAGTTCCATGTGGAATGTAGATTTTTAACTATTCTCACTAATAAGTGTGAAAGCTCAATAGAAACATTTTTTAAACCTGTTAAGTTTATTGAAGATCTTTTCAAGTAAATAACTTAATACTGCTAGGAGACCAGATGACTTTTTTGATAATTTCATAAAATTCAGCTTTAAGTCATTAAAGCAATCTGGAGGCTTTCTGTCTCTTTGATGTGTATAACTCTTTTCTGCAAAACGAAACCCCTGATCACACTGGAGAACAGATGAAATGCCCACAGGAAATCACAAGCTTATGAATACAAAACATAAAAAGCTGTGCTTTACTGAAAATAACCTTTTAACAAAAATTTCCAAAAGTATGAGAAAATAGTGGTTAAAAAAATACTGTGTGCTTTAAAAAAAAAAAAAATCGACTTAGAGAATTAAAGTTAGTTGTCATATTCACCTTTGGGATTCTATTTGCCATTCCCTGGTAAAGAATGTAAAGAACAAGCACTTTGGAAAATATGTACAAATAGTTTGGCAGACAGAGATATCAGGAGTGAAAAAACTTGTAATATTAATTCCTGAAAATTCTTGATCTTCAAAAATGTCCATTTGACAATCTGTATAAAACAAGAACAAAATATCAAAATTCCAAAGATTGTATTATGCCATTAGAATATTAAGGTTTACATATTATACGTTTCTATCCTTATTCACATTTTCCTTCCTTTGTTACTGATAATCTGGAAAGATAAAACCACATTTTAACCAAAAACTATTTCTTCAAGAACATTTTTGAGTGTGTAAACTCATGGAGAGGACTGCTGAGAACAGATAAGGTTCATATAGAGAAAAAGAGAAATTACATGTTAGAATACAGATTTGCTAATCTAATAGGAAAGGCTTTCAATTAAGAGCAGTGGAGATCAGTCTACAAATCCACAGTTAGGAATAAATCATGATAATCTAGGCAAAGGCTAAAATAATGAAGGTAATGGGTATATCTAAGAGGATCATAGGAAGACTAGAAGAAAAATAATGAGATGATCCTCTTAACACTTTATTGAATGCTATTTAAAAAGTAGGCAGAATAAGCAGGAATAATGTATAGTTTGCCCTCTGACATGACCAAAATAACATAACAGAGGCTCAGCAGGATAATTCACACAACCAAACTACAGATATAGGAGTTACAGGAAGTACCAGCATGTTTAGAAAAAGAAGAATGAGTTGCAATCTCCAAAGATATACTTGAAGATCTAGTTAAAATCCCAGTGCAACAATAAAAAGGAGGAAAAAAGGAAGTACCAGTATGGAGGATGTTTATTGAAACTATCAAGCTGTAAAGACAGTAAAAACAAGGAAATGATCCGAAACATATGACTTGGTGGCAGCAGAGAACTGGCAGCAGCTGTTGAGAAACTGCAGCAGCCAAGTCGACACTACCCAATGAGTTATGGAAACATACTGGGAACGCCTAACTACAGAAAGGGAAAAGCACCAAGAGAGGTAGAGCTTAATGTGGCTCCTGTTAATTTGATAAGGTTTTCAAAAAACACTGGACAGAAATTACACAATAAGAACATGGGGGGCAGCGGGGGAGGGGGAACACAGCAGACTAAGAAATAAGTGTCAATTAATTCTGACAATTACTAGGTAAGATGACATGTTAAGGGGAAACAGAGTTCAGGACAATTGATAGTTTCTAAGGAAAATCATATTTAAAGCACAAATGTGGATCTGGAACTCTAGCGAAGCTAACCCATGACCTCAATGGTCATGTTCAGTGATCATTCAACAGTCAATGGCCTCAAGGAAGGTACTTTGCAAAGGGCAGAAATATAGACAAATTACTGTGGATGTGTAATAGCATAAGGACAAAATCAGAAAGGCAAAGGCACAAAATGAAAGGCCAAATAAGAAAGAACAACTCCTGAAAGAAAAACATGCAGTACTGTTCAGTTAGCATTAAGAAAGGAGCTCAAGTTCTGCTCAGAGGAGAAGGAAAGCTAATGGCAAAGGACACAACAAATGCCGAAGAACTATGTGGGTTGTTTCTTTTTCCTCTCTTCTTTATGAAAACAAACTGCAGTTAGATGGTCAACAACATTAGCATTACTGAGCAGAGGGAAGAGGGGATGGTAGAACAGGGGACAGAGAAATCCCATAATATTGATGATTACAGTGGTCTTAGAATCTGATTGAAGCAATCTGAAAGTTTCTTGGTACAATTTAGCTTTTTGATGTTCATAGAGGTTTGCTGTGATTCCAAAAGTTTTGAAGGGAAGCATCTATTTTTAAAATTATGATCATTGCTGCCATGTCATGACTATCATAACCACGAATATCTGTCTTTCTAGTATATCTTAATGATAGAGTTTGGAAAAAAATATCTTCCCTCCATTCTCTCTCATTCACATAGTGAAGGAACAGCTAAATTGTTTACTTCTCTTTAAAAAATTTTTTCTTCCTTTTCCTTCCTTTTTTTTTAATTCTTCACACTTCATTTTTAAGATCTGAACAAAACTACTTTTTAAATGGTTTCTGAAGGTTATTCCTACAGTAGTACTAGCAGAGTCTGAAGAAAACATATCAATACAGAAAAAAAGATGCAGAGCCTATACAAAATGTGATTTCTACGGGAAAACAGGAAAACTAGCTGTGAGCTAAAATAAGGGTATATGGAAGCAGAAGAACATCACCACCATTAAGAAGGGAAAATACCACACGATAAGTCAAAGTGGAGGTAGATTAAAAAAAAAAAAAAAGAAGAAAAAAAAAAAGTAAAGATGTTTCAGTTGAGAATAAGAAAGTATAACACACACTGCACTCTTGAGTTTTGCCTGAGTAATGATGGCGGGAGCAAGTACAGACACTGCTTCATCACAAATCACCCACAAGACACACAATACATCCCTTATCTTAGCCAGTTGTATTAGAAAGCCACAGGTCTTCATTGAAAATTTCTAAGTGCATACACAGTATACAAACAGAATTTAGAAAGCTTTGATTTTGATGGGATTTTATCTTTCGTTTTTGTATTCACAGTACAAAGATAACGTGCAATTTCATTAAGCTAATCTTATGATCTTCAAAGCATGCAACTGTCTTTGTAAGACGAATGATAAAATGGAAAAATTAAAAAGATCTGAATCTCCTGTGTGCCTGAGAGTACTAATTATATTGGTAAAATAAGTTTCTATTAGAATTATATTACATAATGCAACATTTCTACATGTCAGAGATAAACTGCACCTCATCATCCACAGCCCTTAAAACCAAACTGAATCCGAGATTTTAAATAGTTACCCATTTCAGAAAGCTGGCATGCCTTTAAAGAGAATCCAGACACAATGTCATCAAGCACCTTTATGCTGGTTGGAGTTCCTACACTGGCATGTTTCAAGAAGCATTTTTTACTGAGTGACAAAGGATAAAGAAAGTGGTAAGACAAAAGGCCATCTTTCTTGGTCTACACCATCCACCTAGCCCCGTAATTCCTACTCTGGTACACGTTCTGGCCATGGGCCAGAGCAATCTTTAAATAAGTAACAAAGCTAGCTGAACAAAGTTTAACTTGTAAAATTGAGAAGATTAACGGCTCAAAAATAGGCCTGATAAAAATGAAAGCATTTCCCTGGCTGCTCTGATGATGCTGTTTTCAGAGCAATAAGCAAAGCAAGATTTAACAAAGCATTAATGCTGCACACCTACCAATATAATTTGCATTTCAATATCTCCAGAGGATTTTAAATTTTTTCAGTGCTATGATAATCAAGTTTGGTTTTCTCATTGATGGGCAAATGGAAGCTAATTTACCACAGACATTTTTCTATCTGTGACTTTGAATAAACATTGCAAGGATGACAAGTCAAGGAAAAATTATTTCCTTGAATAAATTCTCACACCCTAGGCTGCTCTGAGATTTACTCTACTAAAGCACAGCACTGTCCAATGAGAGGGATCAAACCTGTATTTACCGAAAGCTTGCATTGTGAAAAGTTTCTGAGGCATATGTAAAAAAATGACAACGGTTGTCATTGGTACATCTTCTTTGACATTGTTGATAGCTGTCAGCCACAGTAACATCATGAATTTTCCCTTCCATATCCAGTCCTATGTGGACATCTGGACTGCAAGCTGCAAAAAAAAGAGACCAAGTTCTGAAAATGTGCTTTTATTCTTTCCCATACCCTGCACCCCAAACTGTCCAAAATATAGCAGCTCATATGACACAGCCCTCATAATCCAGATTCTACATCATATGCTCACTTCAGTTACATCGTATTTCACATATACTTCTAGTAACAAAATGAGAAGTGTAGGTATAGTATAGGGCTGCACGGCAGAGGAAAAATCTAGCAGACTTTGAGAGTGCTGCTGCCTCCATGAGAGTGGAGCTCTAATAGCTATAGCTGAGACCTTGATAACATTAATCAAAGCAAGAACTCAGGATTAATCCTAAAACATTCTTTCACATTTCCAAACTAATAGAGCAGTTTAAAAGGTAAATTCTGTCCTCATAAGCAACAGCCTTCTCCCGTTTGAGTCAGAAGATTTCATTTACACTCCACAGAGGGAGAACTGGGACTGTGGGGTTTGAAATAGCTTTTCCCCCCACGCACAATGCAGGGTTTGCCTCATGGTTGGTGAGATCTCTTCACAGAACAGAAGTCAGCCAATCCTTGGTGGGGGTTTTAAACATACATGGGTAGGTTTTCATTTTAGTGATATTAGTCTGATTCTAGAGTAACTCCAGTGATATTAATTAGTCTATATAGCATAAAGAATTACATTCCACTGAAATCTATTTTGCTGGGCCAAAGCTACTCAGAAATACAAATGTGACAGGATGTTGGCAGGGAAGGTCTTTTGGAAGTCCTGACTGCTCTGAAAGGCAAGTGGCAAGCAAAAGCAAGCACAACTGTGTGTCAATAGCTGAAATGGAGAACTTGTGTAAAGTAATATCCAATTAACACTGGCTTATTGAGGTGCTATACCAATAAAACTAAAGAATTAGCCTGAAATCCATAAGACGCTAGTTTGTCTCAAGGTCAGGAAGTGAATAAATATATTCTTCCTTATGTTGTTTTTCTGCAGTGCCATGACATGCTTAGAGCTGTTATCCTCTCAACGAAATCATTATGATGATACAAGTTTTAAACATATTTAAAACAACACATTTAATAGACTTGAAATATGCCTGCTGATAACTCCCAGGTATGGCGTGCTCACACTAAGACTCTGTGCATAGCACACATACACTAAAAGATGGAGCTGCTCATAAATTATTACACAAAATCATGAAGGTTGCAACATCACTGTGAATATGCACTTCTGTTTTGCTGGGTACCTACTCTACAGAGTTACAAAACAGCATCACACATGCCTTGTGAGCAGTTTGCTGGAGGGGAACTGTAGTAGCAAATGAATCTTTAGAACTGTAGCTATCAGTTAAAGCATGTGCTCCTATTTGGCCCTAGCAAATGAAATAGTGACTGCAAGAGCATAATTTCCATGTTACCTTCTCTAGGGAGCCTTGGTGGTGGATAGTTGGGGCTGAAGTGGAAGATTTTGCACACTGTGTATGAAAGAAATCTGGCAAAGAATATACCAATCACTGCTTGGCTGCTTCCCTAATTGTATTTGTGGTTTAAAAATGCTAATTTTCTAACATCTGCTACATGATACAGAGCATAAAATTCATACATGTCAATAACCATATCTTACCACTAATTTGGATGTTACACTGTTTTAAGGAATGTCCGGAGATAGCTCCTTCCATATCCACTTTTGGCAGCATTTCTGTATCGCTGTCTTTTAAGTAGCAGGAAAACCTGTGTTTTAAAACGTAGCAGTTTACAGCTTTTACAGCACAGTCCTTCCTAATTGTTTCTCAGGTGAAATGCAGGCTGCCCAATATCCCTGACCATTAAAATTTAGACAATAAGTGCAATTTGGAGAAAGACAGGGTAGAGCTCCATCTGCTTTGTTGGCAATGGCATATTTGGTGACAGATGAGAATATACAGTGTTTGTGGGAGCTCCAAAAGATCTCATTAAAACGAGAAGCACAGCCCAGGGTTTGGAGGACAGAAATGTACTGGGCATAGAGAGGGAGGATAGCCTTATCCTTAATTGTGAGAAAAATATGCTAAAGAGAGGGGTGAGGGGTGCAGTAGAGGGGACCATTGGAGATGTGAGATTGCTCACATTGTCCCTCAACATTAAATACATGCTATGGAGGAAGGAGTGCACAGTCAATTCTGTTCCCTTGGAAAGGTGGGTATTTGACCATGAAAAACTGGGCATTGCCAAATTTAATCTTTCAAATTTAGGCAAATACTCTTTTGGAAAACCAGTTTTAAAGATAGACAACATTGTTTTCCACTACAACCCTGAAGCCTCCCCTACGTGCCTGTGTTCTGTCAAAACGTTACCGAGTTCCTAAAACTACCCCAGGAGACAAGCAAAAGCCACATGAACATGAACATTTTACCTTTTTGCAGGATCTTTAGTCCATGTCGCAGGCAAATAGGTGAAGAGCAGACAGGTGGGGTGGTAAGTACACACTACTTGGCAGTAATTGGCACTTGGTGTAAAAACCGTGGCGAGGTCACCTCCCTGGAAGTATGTATTTTCATAGGTCTGAGTCACACATTCTGATATGGAATAATAAAACGCATAAATTATTAGAGATGTGCACAGTTCACCAGAAGAGGGTGAAGCCACTGCTTCTCTTTGTCATTGACCTTGCTTTTAAGAGAGTCCTTTGGCAGGAGAAGAAGGTGAGGGAGGTGAGTAGCACAGTTCCTCTAAGAGTCTTGTCTTTGCTCTCCAGTAGAAATAAAACTCTCTAGGGTGTGTCCCGAATTCCCTGCCTTGTCCCCAATGCTGGAGCAGGGCAGTTTGAGCTGAGAGAAGCCTGAGCAGCAGAATGGGCCACAAGGCAGATCTGCACAGCAGAGAGGGAAGGGACCTTCTCATGTTGATCTCAGGAGCTGCAGAAGCATCTTCTGAGAGAGACCAGTACCATTAAGAGGAAAACCAGCACCATTAAGAGGAAAACCAGAAGAAGGACGTCCACAGACCAAATAGAGTTAGTTGTACGGGAAGACAGTCCTATTTTGTTTAGGGATGCTTAGAGGCCAGAGTCACAGACAGTGCCACAGTGCACAGCTTCAGTTGCTCCCAGCATTATATAAAACCTCCGCTCCTCACACTTCACTGTGAATCCCCTCTGCTTCACAATGAAGAAAATACTGTTACAGGAGTAGTGTCTCAGGAGCCATCCAGAAAAAAAATGAGCTCAACTATGGCCTCACATCTGCAGGAATTCATCACCAATCCCATCTTGAACTCTGTAATTAAACCCACTCATGCTGCAATGAAGATACCCAAGCAGCACGAATCTGTTCCCACCTTTCAAAATGAAGGAGCCTGTAAGATCTCTTTGTTAAAACACACGAGAGGGCTGGCTTTGCAGAGGAGCCTACTCTCTTCTTGTATTTTGGTCTCTAAATGTGTAGCAAATCGGCAAATGTGCTGATTTTTATTCCTGTACAAAAGTGCTTTTTCTTAGCTAAAAGATAAAAAGAAAATACTGTGTTTTTACAGAATGGGAGGAAACCCAACTGAAAACATCTTATCTAGCTGGTTAATCTGTTATAATAGACCTATCATACTGTATCAAAAGCTATTTAAAATGAAAACAAATGGAACTATCGTATTGGATTTTATAGTTTTAAAATGTTATGAGTCAATTTCAATTTGTTAATGTGATTATAAACTATACTTAGGTAACTCTATGTTTCCTACACATGGGTAAGATATATAATTTACACACACACACACTTCCCCCCCCCCCAAAAAGAACAAATAATTATTAGACAAATGTGCAAGATATGCTAATATCTTTTAAAGGTTAATTTCTCGTTAACACAAAATGTGTACCTTATAAACATCCATATTTTCTGGTATATACGCTTTCGATATCTTTCTCTAAAAATCAGTATTTATTATTCTCAGTAGGGCTTCTTCAACCAGATTTGTCATTAATAGAAAAGCATTTTATTTTCTATTACTTAGAACAATGTAAGTGAATTCTAAAGTCAAAAGAAAATAATATTGCAATTATGTGCTCTATCAGTCATTGTGGATCTTATTTACCTTCTAGTGTAAAAATAAGACACAAAAAATTGATTTATGCTGTAAAACTATGAAACTCTGTCTGAGTTCTGAAATACTTTAATAAATATATGTTTCCTAGGCCTCAGAAATGTTTCAAGATTTTAGTTTTGCTGAGATTTCAATCCATGTAAAAATATTTCCTTAAATCATACTACCTCTATCAAACAGATTTTTCTAAAAAGCTGAGTTACCTAATTGTGCTCTGAGAAAACAGTTAATACATTACTGAAGATAAACCTGTGTTAGATCTTAGTTATAACTTATCAGAACAGGGAACTTCAGGGAAATGCAGTGCAATTTTTGTAGTTTGACTTTTGTTAACTGAACAAGGTAAATCATTAACACAGATTGACATTGAAAAAAATACACAATCACTAATTTTCCAGTGTATCAAGAGAATTCTAAAAAATAATTTACAATAAAACCAGTGGTTCTAGAGTTATTCACACATTGCTATAGTCTTTCAAGCATGATGGTACGCAGGTGTCACACAGACAATTTTTAAATCCATAATTTCACGCAAAGGCAATGTGTGAGTAGGACCAAAGGTTAGTGAGGTTTGTTTCTTAAAAAAAAAAATGGAAAAGGATGTTGGCTCTGAAGCTCAGCTGCTGTGAAGCTGCTGGGCTGAGTGGCTTCTGCACCGTGGCTGAAATAAAACACCGATATATTAATATATGTGCTTTTCCAGAACCAGATGCTCCTTTTTTGGCAGAATACCCTGTTGACATTGAAGACCCCACTAACCTGTCACAGTAGGAACTCAGCACATTTTAGACTTCAGCTCTGTAGTTTGGAGAAGACTTCAATGCTGGCTCCTACCCCAAGGACAGTGCCTGGGAAAGGGCTGTGGCTCCTCTGCAGCAGGGAAGAGGCAGCCAGCTCACCCCAGCACCCATCACTGCAAAATTTAGAGACCTCGAATTTGTTCTGGAGGGGAACCAGGCTAGAGAAAAGCCAGCTGAGAAGCACGGGGCTCCACTCAACCTCTTGGAACCCCCATTGACTCTTCCTAAGCTGCTGCTAAAGCTGCTAAGCTTGCTGCTGGGTGTAGGACACTGAGCATCACAGCAATATGCCAGATACAAGTTGGATGCAGCCTCAGTCGGACAGATAAAACTGCCCGTAGCATTGTCCCTTGTGTGCTGTGGGAGGTGACAGCATAGAAGGGTGGCAGGACCATGTCAATAAAGCCCCATGAGAAAGTTCCACATAAGGCAATAGGGTTATGCGAGTTACTCAAACTTAACCGAGCGCAACCCAGAAGAATGAAAACAGCTCTCTCAGGAATAGACTGCAGTTACTAATTGTCTCCCCTCCTAGAAGAGTTGCGTTACTCTGTGTGCCTATCTTAGGAATCATATATTCACTTACCACTGTAAACGGAAGCAAGTAAGAAAATGAAATAAAAAGTCTGATAAATCCAAATCATCCTAAAAAAAACCAAAAAATCATTTTTTAGGATATGTTCAATTAAAGGTGTATAATTAGTTTTATAAAGTATCACAAGGTACATCACCGATTTACACTTGTACTGTTACACTGTTAATTCAAAACGACGTTGAGAATTGCAAATTACAGATGTGATATGCAGTTATGGCATATATAAAGTAGCATATAAGAGCAACAAAGGTTCGTCCTTTACTTATGGTTGCAAGAAGCAACAAAGCTTACAACCGTTTAGAGAATTTGTGCTTTGTTTTACAGCAGAATATTTATTCTTGCTTAGACTGGGAGCAATATTCCATCGAAATGCTGTTATTAATCCTGACTGTCCTGGTAGTTAAGTGGATACTATTATCAAGGGAGCAAACAAATGACTCGCACTTACTACTTTTGGTATATGTTATATGAATTTTAAATCTTTTTTTTTCCCCACATGCTATGACTTAAGCTGTGAAAGAAGCAAATAAATTCACCACCAACACAATCCATAAATAGATCAACACACACTGTCTTGTTGCTATGAAAACCTTTCACTGAATATCAGTTGCAATAATGATCACATACCTGAACATACAGCAGGTCTGGATGAATGGATAAGGTCTATGCTCTACTAAAAAAAAAAAAAAAAAAAAAAAAGTCAACAGTTTGTGTTAAATATTACTGCGCCTGCAATGCTAACTTATGTTAATATTTACTTTGAACAGGTACTCTTTCTGTCAATATTGTTATGGATCTTAGGCCACATTTTCAGGGCCTACATCAGACTTCACTGAAATCAATGCCTGGGTTTTACACCAGCTGAGCATCTGCATCTTGATGATATTTTAAAATAAAAGGTGAATTCTTGGTTCAGATCAGCCAGAGTATCTGTTACTAACAGAAGAACCTGTATAAACAGGAAATGAGATTCATCTCAAGAGTAAATTCTGAGCTGTGTCAGGAGGAAATCCACACAAAGTCAGTAAGACTAGCGACTCAGACCGAAGCAAATGGCACCATTATGAAATTACTGTAACCGAGGACAGAATCATCACCTATGGTTTCTTACTATTACACCATTTTCTTGAAGCATTCCCTTGGCAAATAGAGACAGCTATATTCTTCAACTATGTATTCTGTGCTCTGTTTTCTCTAGCATCAGTTCAAATTCTTATTCCTCCTTTTCAATACTCTACAGAAATTATCTTGTCTTCATCTTCCAAGTAGTTTTACTGTGGTCATTTCTACAATCCTGTTTTGTTGTTAGATTAAACTAAGACCATCTTTAGTTTGCTGGAAGCCATTAAAATAAAAGAAAAAAAACAACTCACAAAATTCTGCTCACCAATATGAAATGTAAATGCAACAACAAGTCAAACTTAATTTATAGCTGATCTGAATCACTTGTTTTTATTTCTACAATTCTTTTTAATATGTGTAACCAAAGCAAAATAAATTGCAAACAAAATATTCTTCCAAATCTTAAAAAGGTATTTTGTTGCATAGTGAAGTTGCCAAAGGGACAACTCTTCCCTCCTCCCCACTCTTTTTCCTCTTTTCTTTTAGACTGAATATGCTGAAAAGACTGATATATATATGCTGTACTCAAAAAATATCTAGATCAAAAGATTCAACGCAACTGTGACCCTTTCAAGCATCCTGATGATTGAAATGACTTCTCCATGACTTACGGGCCAGCAAGTGGTTTTGTACAGAGGACGAACTGTCTCAAAGAAGGTCTTCATACTCTCCTGTGTATCAATGTGCTTTACCCTGACACGCTTCTAGGAGAGGACTAAAATGTTCTCAGTACAACAGCTTCCATTTTTATGTGCTCTCTTCTGTTTTAAGTGTGCAACAGTGACAAGGGAGAGCACAAGAAGGCTTTATTGCGAAACACAATGATAGTTTATTCCTGTAACATGAAGTGTTTTGAGACTAAGATGCCTGTACAGCTCTGACCTTCAGCTCAGAAGAGGAGATTTCCCATCAGCAATGGAGTATCATGGGAGTACAGCTCTGGGAAAGTATACCATGCCAGCTCCAGCCAACACCACTGAAGCCTTTCTCTACAATCACAGATATGTCACTTAGTCTCTCTTTTCTCATCTATAAAATAATGATAATCTTTTACACATCTGGAAAAATTATTACCTTTACTTCAAATTACAGAATTTTCATAATCCTGAAAGTAATCACAACACCTACCATGTATCTGAATATTTATAAACAAAACAAACTGAACTCACAAGTTTTTGTGCTGCTTGATCTGCACTAGTATTCAATTAAAAACTTTTAAATTATAAGTTTACACCACTGCACTGTTGCTCAAATCAGAGTTGTACTCCTCTACAGAGAAAAGAATGTGTTATGAACTCTATGTTCTCAAATAAATCATTGTCTATTATATTATAGGACATATTTTTTTGAGGATAAATTGTAAAATATGCTGAGACAAATTCTCAGCTGGTATCAGGTTACTGAGTGTCACTGAAATCCAAAGAGATTACATTACTTAAATTAGAAGAGCTAGAAATTCAAAGTGCATAGAACATCAAAACCATCGAACACTCCTTATGCTCATAAAGGCTCCACACATAAGGTTGCTGTTGTCTGAATTCGCTTATATTCATTTAGTTATCAATAATATTCTGGCAACTAAATCAGGATATTATAATTAAGATATAGTAATTCACATGGCAGGGTTAAAAGAAGAGCTCATCGAAACATTTTGATAAAATGGAAACATTTTTTGATGATTCAAGTACAAAATTTAGATGAATCATCTGGGGAAAACAATGAGTTCTTGCTTCTGTTTTGACTGTTTCATTTTGACTTGATATTTAGAAAAATATAAAACCTGATTCAGCCTAAGCCATCAGCAAATTCTTTCTCCTTAGAAGTGCAATCGCCTACTAGTTTGATCCTACTTTCTGTTGACTTCTACTGTGATTTATGCAAAATCTCATTCATCTGCAATGGTGGCAGGAATTACTGAATTGTGTCATCCTCCCAAATGAATGACTAGACACTACTTTAGTCTAATTTAGGTATAAATCTGCCTGCCACAACAAAATCCCACATTTCTTATGGCAATTGTATTCAAAAAGCAGCTTCAACATGGCAGAGGATTTACTCTTCGTGATGAGACACCCTCCAGTCATGACACGTAAACAAGAGGAAGAATATCTCAGAGGGAAGGAGAAAAGGAAGGTATCAGTAAGACAGGAACAACACAAGTTCTCATTTCAATATGGATTTGTTGACCTCCTTCCATATGAATGAAGATGCTATAATAAAATTATGAACCTGATTCTGAATGTTCCAGGAGGAAAAAAAAATTCTAAAGTACTCTCTAGTATATCTTCAATTCTGCATGGTTATCATTAGGTATATGACAAAGTACAGAGTGAAATACCAAATGCGGCTAAAACAAGTTCTGAAAATCAAATTTTGATCTTTCCTTCTTCCAGTGAACAATCTAGAGTCTTTTCATCCGAGTCCAGATGACATTACTTGAGTGAAAAATCCACTCTCTCACTAGGCCAAAGTCTTCTCGTGTTTGACTTGATTCTACCTAAAATAGTCGCAAAAAGATGGCTAGCATAACTCATTTGCTGATTTGTGGAAAGTGCTGGGTTGCATATTGTAGCAAAATAAAAACAGTATAGGGGTTCAATATCCTGCAATTACATGTCAACCATAGCCTTCCTAGAAATACAGCCCAGAAATAACCGCACATCAGATGTCAAATAAGAAATCAATGCAGACAAAATTGAGGATCTAGGAAAAAAAAGAAGATAGTTGCAAATATTAAACAACAAATCACTACTGAGTTTATTATGTAAGAGAGCTGCTTTGATTTTTTTTCTTATCAATAGATCTGATTTTTATTCTAAATGGAGAATCACATCACTGCCCAAGGTCTTGCTTCTTGCAGCTAAAACACCTGATGCTCATTATTGGTAGACATTAGAGAAGACAGAACATTTCAATGTTGCAGTGTCTTGACCAGGCCCTGTGAATTGTGAAACCATAACTCTCGACCAAGTTATGATTGTCCCTGAATTACTAGCCTGGAGTGACGTCTGGAGATTTGGCCATACAGTTTTTTGCTGAACGCCTCTCTTTGCTCAAAATAATTTGCTTTTTCAATGAACACTTCCCATCTCCACAAGCTACACTCCAGGCACGGATCAGAAAAGCCCATTTGTTGAGCAAAAAACGGAGTTATACTGAGCAGAGAACTCCCATTTTCCGAAGAACCTCAGATTTTTTGTTTTGTTTGGGTTTTTGTTTGTTTGTGATTGGTTGGGTTTGTTTTTGTTTGGTTTGGGTTTGTTGGGGTTTTGGGGTTGGTTTTTTCTTTGTTTGTTTGGGGGTTGTGGTTTTTTTTAGAAAGTGAGTTCATTTAGTTTTTAATCCATGCAAACTATGAAGATCATCTTTTAAATATGGTAGGATTCACCAAAGGCTCTTTGAGTCTTTTACCTGCTGGAAGAGGAGTATCAGTGAGATGGCAGGTTAGATCACACATGGCAAGAGGATCTGTATGCGGCAGTGTTCTAGCATCTCTACGTGACTGTTTGTCTTTTACAGCACGAATATTACATTCAGGAAAGCAGGCACATGTCTAGAAAGCACCACTAGTCCACCTCCTGCATGTGTCCCAAACATGCAGCTTTCTGAGCCCAAAAAGCAGTTTGTTATCAAGGTGGCTGGAAACTTCTAGTCCTCCTGAGGCAGTCCTGGATGCACTTTCAAGCAGCACCACCCAAGAGATCACACAGAGGGTTTGTTGCCAGTTTTCTTCATAACAACTGTAAACCATGATCCATAAACACTCACACGCTCTATTTCTGTCATCCCAGTAGAAAGTTGTGTCCTTTCTGCCACCATACAAAAGGGATCTTTATATGAGATAAGGATATCAACTTCTCACAGCAACGTGGTCATATTTCACAAACAGAGCCAGCATCACCCCACAAGTAGCATAATTTATATTACCCTATATGAACCATTACTCAGAAGTAATATTCGGGTTTAGAGTTCAGCCACCACCTTCAGCAGATACCTACCCATCAGGACAAAAATCACAAACAGCTACTATGCACATGTAGTTTTTATTAAAAAATATTTTATTGTCCCATTACTTTATCAGGAAACCATTCCTAAGTCCTGCAGAGTTAAAAACAAACAATAAACAAAACAAACAAACGAAAAACCCTAAAGGGTTGTTGCTGACCACAACTGACTGACTACACACACCACTTGACTCAGGTTAATAAAAGCACACACTCTACACAACACAAGCTATCTGACATCTACCCTGCAGACAGAAAGTTCCTGTTCTTTCAGTATTGATTTCCTCAATATTTGTTTCCTTAGTGGCCTCAGATTGCTTCAGAACCAGTTTTCACAACAAAAGACAAGGTGACCGCCTTTTCAGAACAGCTCTGAACACAAAGACTATGGGATTACATCGGTGCTCCTCTTGGCAAAGATACTACGTGCATCATTAAACAGGGATTTTCCACTTTGGTAACCTTGTGCCAGTATTTGAGGTCATGCACTTCTAATAATGAGTTTCTCATTACAGTTTTATCCAGTTATTGCCTCAATTATTTTTCTTGTTCCCATCAGAGATGATAAAGAAATTACAATTTACTTGAGATCCCATTAAATGAGAAGACTATGGTACAAAAACAAAGCACAAGCAAAAATATTAGTCGTTGTAGATAGATGTCACAAAAATTATCTCCTTATGGAGAGAATTTTTATAGTTTGGTCAGTTTTTAAAACTGTTCCCACAACATATATCCCACAGAAGAAAAATAATTAATATTAGTTTTCATTTGTCTTGAAAATCCTCAATTTAAGGACATAGCTTAACAAAACACACAATGTACATCTCCAGGTTTCAACTACCTACTGAATGTCCTGAGAAAACATTCTGGGTGCAAAACTTTTATACCTGCAAAGTTCACATTACCAAGTACTCAAAAGTGTTAAACAATTCCTTACCTTACAGCGTCTTTGGAAGACGTGTCATCTGGTTTATGTCTATTAACGTAGGAAGGTAGTCTCAAAAGTTCTCTCATTATAAAGAAAACAAGTTTTATAATCAGCCCTGTAAACTTAAATTCTTGTTATAATCTGGCAATGAAACCTGTCTTTGAAAATGGAGGCTGAAGAATGTAGCCATATTATTGTTACATTACTTTTGTTTTCTTAACAGCAAAAGAAATGTAGCAATTGCAATTAACTGTCAAGGTCTGTGATTTCGTTTACATAAACTAAGCAGTTAAATCCTTTTTATTTTTTAATAAGATCCTCAGAAAATGTTAAAACCTAGATTTATCAGAATACAAAGAATGTGGCATGTTCAAGGAAACTTCTAATTTACTTGGAAAACAGGAATTGTTTTCTCTCCTTTTTGATGTTCTACAAAGCACAGCAGGATTTCAGTTATTAAACCACTAAGTGTTGTTAAAAGGGCAAAAGGAAAAAGGCAACATACAAGAATCTGTAAAGGTCAACAAAACCAATAAAGACAGATCACTCCTTTCTTACTGCGCAACACACTAATCATTACAGGTGGTCCATATTAGCTGTACCAGCTCTGACTTCCAGCTTCTCATCCAGTTGCCCTTTGTAGGTACCCACAGCCCCAGAACAACCTAAAGGTGATACACACCTAAAAGACCCACCACCCACCATGGTGACAAGAGCAACTGCTGCTCCAGCAGGTAAAGACAGGGGTGTGGTTACTGGTGTGCACCCTCTTTGTACAGTGCCAGGCGTCACACTGGGGTAACACACACCAGCCAAAAGATGTGCCAAAGCACAGGGCAGACCAGTTAGAGGACCTCAGCTTGGCCTAGCACCAGCTTTTTTTCAGTGCTTCCAAAAGCTATGGAGCGTCTGTTCTCCAGCTGTGTGGCTTGTTAAAGATTTTGACCTGTCCTGAAGATACAGTCAGAAACTTTCACGGGTGCTCAATCTCATCATTGTAATTCCTCTTTAACATCAATTAGCAAGAATTTACCTACATTGCCTTCAGGACCCTGTAAGGAAAGAGCAGACTAGCTCATTGTTTCAGCTTTGACTAACACAGTAAAATCTGGTCAATTGATCTCCCCAGAGGAACTGATGATAAATAAGTATCCATCAGTCTGCTGCACCTAGGCATGTAATTTTTACAGATATAATTTCATTCCATATTGAGGCATAGTAGAAGTTTATTCTCAAAACTTGTAATAATGAAATCCATTATGAAATCCTGTGTGTAATTTGCACACAATCTAGTTCATGGTAAGATTATACAGATTAATGCTTATGGTACACTTTGCTAAAAAAATAATTCAGAGCACTCACTGCTTAAGAACTACTGTACATTCTTACAAAGGAAGAGTGAAATTAGAGATTTTTGCTTTGTCTTCATAGATGTAGCCATCAGCAAAATAGAAAAAAAAAAAATCAAACTGTGCCAAGTGGAAGAACTGATCACTTGTACATTTCAGAACCAAAGAAACCTAAAAACCATACAAAGATTTGAGACTGTAATTTACCTCCCAAATGCTACGGTATAAAACCAGATCACTCCATCACGGGCACTACTGTTGTTCCTCCCATATTATTTTTTTGTTTGCACTGTTGCAATAGAATAGTTTCATCCAAGTAGATAAGGCATTAAAATTTGATGTTTGAAAACTTGCACTTCAGAGATTAACATGAAGTTCATATGCACTAGAAAAGTAGAGCAATTTAGGATTGTTACAGCATCTTCTTTGATGAAACGATCAGTAATGACTTTAGTTGCAACGAATCACTGGGCCGTCATCAAAATATCTGATTTAAAAAACATATCACAGCCTAAATAGCTTGGAAGTTTTCTGAAAAATAAAACCTTGAATTTCCTTTCATACTGATCCAGTGTGTGGCCTTCGCTTCAGCTTAATCCAGATGCCATTATTTGGACGAAGAATCAGTTCTCCAGTTATACCAAGCTCTTCTGGTTTTTGACAGGAGTCCACCCAAAAGCGCCGCAGGATAAGGGCTAGAAGAGCTTTCTCCTCTATTTGTGCAAAGCGCTGACCTAGGAATTATAGGGCAGAAAAAAAAAAAAAGTTATTGTCAGGCTGCATCATCAGTTGCTGCATTTGCATGCTCACAGTGATATCCCTATCACACACAAGACAGCAAGGTCTGTGCACCCGCCTTGAGAACAGAACAGCCTTTAGGCCAAAATCAAGGTCAGAGGGATACCACTGAAACCAGCACTTCTCTCAGCATGACAACTCTGGCCTTCCTGGGACAATCCACAGCACGTCCTCCTTCCCATAGCACAGAGAACTCAAACAGCAAAGAGGAAATAGTCAACACTTCGCATGGAACCAATACAAAACGCAGCCTTGTCATGTCTCTTGGGTGAACTAGGCAGGAGGGAATGGATGACAGACCAGAGCAGGAGAAGGTGCAGCACAAGGACTGTGAGGAGACGAATCCCACTCTTCCATATATGCAGACAGAAGGCAAAGGAGATACGACTGCAAGAGAATGACAGGTAGGCCTTCCTTCAATGAACACTAAGCATCAGGCACACTGATGATTTGGTAGCACAGAGGGCAAAGTCCAATTTACATCTCAGAGGAAGGTGGAGAAGGAAAGGGAAGAACAGAGAAATACGAGGGAAACCAAACCAACTCTCACAAACCACACAGTTCACTCAAATTAAACTGAAAATGGGAACAGAACACAAAATCCAGTGCTCAAAACTTTGCCTGTTCTCCTCTCTATACAATATGCACAGATGGATGTCTGCACACATGTGCATAGTGATGCATTTCTGCAATGATATTAATGAGCCAACTCTCCTGCACATGTTCCTGTACACTCAGGAACTAGCTAGACATATAATATTAAATTAGATTCTTATTTGGAACATGGGAAGACCCAGTCTGCTGTTTTTATGGGAAGAGCACCTATTCCCCATGAGACAAATTAAAACCAACCAACCAAACAAACAAACAAAACAACCCCACACCCCCAAAAGAAAACAAACAAAATGAAAAACCCAGAAGAAGTTGTATTTTCTGTTCTTGTAAATGGCATAATTGCTGAATTTTCAACATCTGCACCTAAGATCAGTGCAGGGAATAGTCTTTTTATGTGTTCTACAACATAAACAACAATGCCTCTACTTTGAGCAAAGATAAACGCCAAATGTCTCAGCAGCACCTGAAGAGTTAACAAGTTCCGGGACTACAGTGAAAACACCAGAGCAAAAATGATGTCAGAAAGAGGGAAAGAATACATCTGTTGCAGACTGTATGTTTGGGACACCCAGCTGAGATCATGAGACAGATAGATGAGGTTTCCAGAGTAAAACAAGCGCAAGACATTTGCCTTTTCTCACTCTGTCTTGTTGACACTGAGGATCAGAAATTTGGAAGCAATCTTGTCCTAACACGGGAGCCCATTAACATGCTGCCAGGCTGCACAGGCAGTGAGGAGGAAACACCAGCATTACAGACATTGGACTCTGGGAAGAAAGAAAACCCTTGGGAAGAAACAAAATGTGGCAGCTGAAGCACCAGGCTTGCAGGGGAGACAGTGTCCAGAATCTGGGGGCTGGGAGGACAGGACACAACCAGCAGGCACATCAAGAGTTAAATTTCTGTTATGCTTGCTGCGGCCACAGTTACCACACCAGGAGCAACACGGTCACATTGCAAGGGCTTCCTCTTCAGCTACCTACCAATGCAGTTCCTGGGACCGGCAGAGAAGGGCACGTAAGCATACGGATGCCTTCCCTTGCAATTTTCAGGGAAGAATCGCTCAGGCTCGAATTCCTCCGGGTCCGGGAAGATCTCAGGATCTCTATGCAGGGCATAAGTTACAACAACAACATTTGTGCCTTTTGGTACCTGATATCCTCCTAAAAAGAAAAGGGAGAGGGAAAAGACAGGTCAAAACAACAGCAAATAAGTGACTTCCTATACACAACAGCACAGTGAAAAATAGAACGAGACTGTCCTTTACTTGGGAAACATCCCCACTGAGGAGATGCTAGCAGGATAGGAAGTGGCAAACACAGGACACGACTTACTAATATAGCAATCCTCTCTCAAGGTCCGGGCAAACAGTGGAACCGAAGGGAAGAGCCGAAGGGCTTCTTTCAGAACACACTCAAGGTATCGAAGATTCTTCAAATCATCCATTGTGACAGGACGTTCAGTGTTGCCTCCTGTCCAAAACCAAATACAGGGATTAGCAAGACCAAAACTCCACATTTTTGGTTAAACAAACTCATCCCAGCTCCCTCCAGAAACTCTCATCATGCATTAAGACCACACAGGAGAAGGTGCTACATACACATTGAATATGTATGCCTTGCCCCAAAGAAATAAGGTTGGCTGTACTCTCCTACAGACCTTCCAGTACCTGTGCCAATCACCTCTAGCTCTTGAAAGCTCCAAAAGGGCCACAAGGCATGCTCCTACCTCCTCTTCTACATGTAGGCTTATAATGTACCACATCCCCACTCACAAATGCAGCCACCACCACAACCTCAATGAAGGAGGGAATGGAAACGTACCAAATACCTCATCCAGTTCTCTGTGAACCTTCTTCTGGGCTTCAGGATTGTGTCCAAGCAAGTACAGGGCCCAGTTCATAGCAGCTGCTGTTGTATCATGGCCCTAGAGGTCCAGATTTACAAAGACGTTAACTTCAACACTATTCCTGTGTGCAAGTAGGCTTTGTAAATATAGGATGTTCCAAAAAGATGGACCTGATTTCAAAGCAGTAGTGATTTCAAATCAGGTCCATCTTTTTGAAACGCTCAGTACTTAGGTGTGCACGTGGTATGGAAAGTGAGACTTATTAGTCCCATGACCACGAGAAAAACAAAAATCAAGAGTGAAGAACTCTACCCAACACACTGATTACCAGGATATAAGATGACCCATGATTCTGTCAGGTGCCTGAAAAGTGTCCAAAATGGAAATTGCTGAAATAACCCACACAAACATCCCTCCTCTCTGCCTCCCAGAAGCTGCATGAAGTATCAGTATCTACACAATGCAACTGTTGAATATTCATCTTTTTGGTTACTGTCTAGTCGACAACTTAACATCTGGGATGCCAACGACTACTACAGGAGAGATACAACGGACACAATCTGTAACCTTTACAAAACTATCCAAAAAAGGGTCTGATGAGACATAGTACAGTGGCGAGAGGGAGAGGAGGAGGAGGGAGAGGAGGAGGAGGGAGAGGAGGAGGAGGGAGAGGAGGAGGAGGGAGAGGAGGAGGAGGGAGAGGGGATCAAAAAAGGTGGGAAAAGAAAATGGAAAATCTGACCAATAAAGGATTTTGGTACTAAAAAGGTGTACTTGTTGTGAAGTTCAGGATGCTGCACCTCTTCCAAATCCAGCTATGGAGCAGTACAGGCATGGTGTGATGGAAAGAGTTTCTCCATGTTACAACAGTAACATGACTCTGAATTAAGCTATTCTGAGATAGAGTTCAGTTCCACATAATAGAATTGTGTGGAGAACTTGCGAAAGTCTTGTTTAGCTCCTTCATTGGACAGGAAACCAGACATAAGACGACAGTATACCAATGCACAGTTGACAACAAAAACAGGAGGTTACAGCCAACGTGGCAAGGGACAAACCACAAGGAGAGCTGGCAAAATGAAAGGCAGAACACTGAAATGGTTTAGAGTCATAGATCATTTCAGTTGGAAGAGACCCTCAGGATCATCGAGTCCAACCATAACCTCACCTAACTCTAGCACTAAACCATGTCCCCTAAGAACCTCGTCTAAACGCCTTTTAAACACCTCCAAGGATGATGATTCCAACACTTCCATGGGCAGCCTGTTCCAACGCCTGACAACCTTTTCCATGAAGAATTTTTTTCCTAATATCCAATGTAAACCTCCTCTTGTGCAACTTGAGGCCATTTCCTCTTGTCCTATCACTTGCTACTTGGGAGAAGAGACCAATACCCTCCGTGCTACAACCTCCTTTCAAGTAGTTGTAGAGAGCAATAAGGTCTCCTCTCAGCCTCCTTTTCTCAAGGTTAAACAACCCCATATCCCTAAGCCACTCCTCATAAGACTTGTACTCCAGGACCCTCACCAGCTTCGTCAACCTCCTCTGCACTCTTTCTAGCACCTCAATGTCCTCCTTATGATGAGGGGCACAAAACTGAACACAGTATTCAAGGTTGGGCCTCACCAGTGCCGAGTACAGTGGTACAATCACTTTTCTAGTCCTGCTGGCCACACTATTCCTGATACAAGCCAGGATGCTGTTGGTCTTTTTGGACACCTGGGCACACTGCTGGCTCATATTCAGCCAGCTGTCAATCAACACCCCCCAGATCCCTCTCTGCCAGGCAGCTTTGCAGCCACTCTTCCCTGAGCCTGTAACGCTGCCTGGGGTTGTTATGACCCAAGTGCAGGACCTTGTTAAACCTCATACAATTGGCCTCAGCCCAATGATCCAGCTGGTCCAGATTCCTCTATATGGCCTTCCTATCCGCCAGCAGGTCAACACTCCCACCCAATTTGGTGTCATCAGCAAACTTACTAAGGGTGCACTCAATCCCCTCATCCAGATCATTGATAAAGAGATTGAACAGAACTGGCCCCAATACTGAGCCCTGGGGAACACCACTCGTGACCGGCTGCCAACTGAATTTGGCTCCATTCACCACAACTCTCTAGGTTCAGCCCTCCAGCCAGTAGAGGGTTTAGAGCAGTCTTTAGCATTAATGAGGTTTGCAACAGGAGCCGAGAACCCATTGCCCACATCAGCCATTAAGCTCTTATTTCTCACCTGCTTTCATGAGTAGAACCTGTTCACATAGGCAGGGCCTGCCGCATTTACTGCCCAACATTTTGCCAGGGCACACAATTCTAGATCAAACGTTTCTATCCTTCAGTAGTTTCTATCCTACAGATACTTCTTCTTAGGCTTCCAGAGCTAAAACAACTTCATACTAAAAGCAGACTCCTGAACTAAGACAAGGAAGAGTCACTACCTGCAAATGATGAATTTCAGGTTCTGGGAAAACAAACACACACACACCTAACGGGTTCCTTGGGTACCTCAAACATGAAAGTATCCACTTCTTCACGAATGTCCCTGTAGCTCAATTTGTTCCCTTCATCATCTGTTGCACTCAGCAGCATGTCAAGGAAAGCTTTTCTCTTTTTGGATCCACTTTCTTCACAGTTGGCATCATTATCACACTTCATTTTCTTGGTGTTTTCAAGTTCTGCAGCTTTTTCTGCAATGACCTGAGATTAGAAGCATTACATTAGATGTGACGCACACTGCACATGTGCACAGTCTTTTGAAACAACATCCATCTGTAGCAGTCTACAAGAGCTAGTAAGCATAGCTGTCAGCATCAGCTTATGAACTTTAATGATTTTTGGTGTTTGTAGGTGAAATATGACCAACTCCTCCTGTCCCGAGCAATAAAATGAACCATGAATAGCCTTTGTACGATCAAGAATATAGATAGCCAAACTATGTAAACAACTTGTTGATCAAGAAGTGTAAACACATCCAGAATATCTGGAACAAGCCAATTGTGCATGCCAACAATAGCAACAGGAAATCAAAAATCATCACCACAATTTGAAGAGACTGATCACCAAGACAATATTCTCTGTTTGCTGTTACAACAGTGGTGGTGACCACAAGAAATCTCTGTCTGTCACTGGGGCTGTGATTTGACCTAAAAAAGGGAAGTTCAACCATTGTTCTCATACTGAAGAAAATTTGGGAAGCTTTAGTGTAGTGGTTCCAGCTGTGCTATGTGTAGTCCTGATGCAGGGCTGTGGGGTGCCCTTGTTTCTCTTCAGTCCCCTGGGTTCCCTGGAGGTTGGAGATATTCTCTACCCTATCCAATAACCAAGGAAACGATCACAGAATCACAGAATCACAGAATGTTAGGGATAGGAAGGGACCTCAAAAGATCATCTACTTCACTGCTGAAATTCCCAATAAAAGGAAGCAAACCATGAACTACCTAAACAATACAGAGTCAGCGTGGCTCATTATATGTAGTGAAAGCTCAGAGGTTATTTCCTTTGTTGTGGGCATTGATACAATGACATCATGGCGTACATACATCTGTTTCAGGAATAGCAGCCTCTCTGGCAACATCCTAAGAGTAGATTTGAGAGGGCAACCACTGGCAAGAATAGCGTTGGAACTATTTGGTGAAAGAAATGGGTGTTAATTGCACAGACTAACATGGTGAGACAACACTGCATTTTATGCCAAGGCAGTGATAATATGCTTAAAGGGTTTTGTGTCAAAGTGTCTTACTGCTGATGTGAGGACCTGGATGTGTTTGCTCAACTCCTCAGTTATGCTCTGAATAGGGGAAAATGAATAAATGCTGCCATTTCTGAGGGCTGGTCCAAGTGTCATTGCTAAGCAGAGCCCTGTGCTTACTGCTACAAACTTGGCAGTGAGCTGTTGCAGGTGATTCAGATGTGTAGCACCTCAGGCAGAACAAGAGTTCAATGATTTTCTGTTGTTTGTTTCAGTTGTCAAGGACCTCTAAGTTCTGTTACTGCCTTGGAGTAGTATACTCTCTTGCTGAAATACAACAGAGATCCTGACAGAAGAAGTCAGCTGTTGTCTTCTTTTCAGGGAATTCCTAGGCATGCCAACAGAGAGATAGTTCTCCTCTTAATATATGCATATCAAGGGGGCTGAACTTCACCCCCATTTGGAAGCTCTCTACTGAGTGCAAGACTTTGCTCCAATAACTAAAAAAGAAATTTAAAAAATAATCTATACCGTATCAGTAAAATTGTGAAGGATCTTGAGGTTCCTCTCATGTTCTCTTCCTTCTTTGAACAGCATGTATACAAGATCAGGCCAAAGCCATGGGCTCTTCTGTCGTTCTTGGATTAGATCGCTCATCCTAGGGGCATAACAATTACATCATGCAACATTTCTTGACAAAAAACCAAATTTACAGATCACTTTCAAAGAACTAAATAAAAAGTTCTACCTTCCTCAATGTAGCAGAACTTAACATATTGTATGGGTTTAAACCCATTCATCTGAAGGGAAGGCTGTCTGTTTCCCAGTTTTAAACTATCTCTAAATTTCTGTCACGTGTCCCAGCATCACCATGATTTATATCTTTAAACACTGATCTTCGAGAAGGAGACCATATTCTCATTTAGAGGGAACGCTCTTGAAAGAGACATATTAAGTCATCTAGTCTATTCCTGTCCCATTCCATATCAGTAAAGCATTGACCATACTGAAAAGACTATTCATGCCAGGGTTCCAAAATATCTGTCCCATGACCTCAAATAGCCACCTGAAAGCATTACCTTCCTACTTGACTGTCCAGATACCACATATGCCAGACAGCACATGAAAAGTGTTTAAAATAAAGAATATGAGATTTCGAGTATGTTCAAATGCAACTGGAGTACATTTGGAAGGGCTGATTGTCATTGCTACTCAGCTCTTGCACATGCTTTCAGCTGCAGAGAGAGACTTTAAAGAGGAATTATTACACTTAGGCCAACTTAGGGCCCACTTGCAGTACAGTTTGGGAAAGGCCAAGCAACCGATGACAATGAAACCTTCTAACTCCACTCCTTTTTTGTAACACACCTGTCTCAACAAGCCCCATCAAAGGCTATGGCTGAGATGTCACAAGCTACATCTGATCTAGGCTGACACACCAGTGTGGTAGGAATATAGACCATGCTTTTACTAATCCACTGGACAGTCACATACAATTTGAATGGTGTAAATACTGCTGTAAACTGCAGAGCAGCAGTGCCTCAGCTTTAACATGCTGTCTAAACCAGCACCCTCCCAATTCTGCCAGTCATGTTGATAGGAAATGTTGCAGTCCCATTTTTTTAACCTCCTGTACCAATGAATTAACTGAATGGCAACCGACATCTCTTCAAAGACTCAGGCTCCCATTGCATATACTCCAACCAGAAAATGCATCAAAATATGCAGGAGTTTTTCCTGTCTTCTTGAATTTCTGCCTCTACCTGTGACCCTCCAGCCCTCCCTCCTGGCTCACAGCAGATGAACTCCTAACATCAGTCACCATCAACTCCAGCCCAACTACAAAGCAGTCAAGGCAAATGTCCATTTACCTGTAGATAGCGCGAACATACTCAGAATCCTTATTCTCCTGAGCACCCACATTCTTGCCCATCGCTGTTTCTAGTAGGAGGAAATCATCAACAGTTCATGAGTGCAAAGTGAAATGCAGAGTCCATGTACACAATAAGTTACCACTGTTCCCAACTTCTGACTGTCACCATACCATCCCATCAACAGGTGAATTTACACATCCCCTTCCAGGTGGTGAGCTTGCTTTACATTTCCATGCCCAGGAACCCTGCTCCTCAACACAATCTCACTTCAGACTGCTACCTCTGCCCTGTCCTCTGACAACTTCACCTCCTCAGACACACGCAAGACACCCTAGGAGAAAGAATGGCTTTGGAAGGAAGGAAATGCATTCACACAACATACAGGGACATTCCTCTTCAACCGTCTCCTCATACAACATGGCACAGCTGTACTCATGAGCCTCAGCACCATTCACAGCCCCACCACAATAACTGAAGAGGACTTACCACAGATTATATCAAGGGCACACAGAGTGATGTCCAGAAAGACATCAAACGGTTCCTTGTCAACATGCTTTTCGAGCTTCTCCAACAAAATACATCCTTGTTCATTCATAACCTCTAGAAAGTCAGTTAAGATTGAGAAGTGGAATGTGGGAGTTATCATCTTCCTCCGTGACCGCCACTTGTCCCCAGTGCTGCAAAATTAACGTAGAGAAGGAAGGGTTAAAAACTCCAAGTCAAAAATAAAACCTTCACCATCACAGGAAGTACACGGTAAGAACTGCAGCCTGGAACACCTTCACAGATGGACACTCTGTAGATGACTCTTCAAGATGTCCATAGCACCCCCCAGAAGGAGCAAAATGGAAATATTTATTGCTCCAGTTGTCTCTGAAGCATAAGCTGTGATCTCTACAGGTGCTCTCAACAAAAGCAGATGCCAACAAACCTGCAGGCAATACAGCCTCATGGTTGCTCAGTGCAATGGACTCAGAGGGATTAAGCAAAAGTCATCTATAGGACAAACCAGCTATTCAGCATCAAGGCCTCACCTCATCATGTTGTCTCTGTGAATCACCACCCATGCTAGGATATTAGGATTGCAGAGTACCAGGGTCCATGGACATTATGCAAATGACTGCATCAAGATCTGGCTATGAAGTACTTCCTTGGAGATTGCCAACCACCTCCCACATGTCAGTGAAAGAGCATGGAGCCACAGTGAGCGAACTTTTTCTAAATCACATGCCCACAGGTACACGTGGCAGCTCTGCTTACAGGGGAAACCATCACATCACTTCTCCTGTTAACCTGCTATTGGGGCACTCCTCAAGCCAGCTTATTCGTACTATCCTCCATTATGTTTTTGCAAGCACAAGTAAAAATACCTCTAAAAGTCTACTGGAGACAAAACAACCAGTAAGGAAGAAGACTAACAGCAACGATACACCATGCCTGATGCCCATGGACCTCAACTCTCTGCACTTTGCTGCTGATTACTGTCTTCTTAATGGCCTTAAATGAAACTCAGGATAAAAAGCATTCCTCATCCTCTCACATAAACTTGTGCCTCCCACATCACGTGAGCTGGCTTTTATGACAGCATGGTCCCATCACAAAGCACATGGAGTTCACCTCTGAGGGCTCCAAACAGGCAAAGCTCCACCGCTAACAGGGGGACCTTGACCTTATTGCAAAAACACAGCAGAGGCACAAAGGCACCACAGCTACTCAACACTCACCTTGCTCTGACTCTTGAATACCTGCATCATCCAGATCAAACCTTCCTTGACTCTCCCAAGACCAAAGGACACTAAACCCTGACATCATTGCTCCTCCCTTTCTCCACTCCTGACATGCCCTCTTACTCAGGCTCATGTCTTATGAGCCTCCACTTCATGAGGGAAATGAAGGACAGTCACCATTCCTGGAGGTGTTTAAAACATGTTTAGATGAGGTTCTTAGGGACATGGTTTAGTGCTAGAGTTAGGTTATGGTTGGAATTGATGATCCTGAGGGTCTCTTCCAACTGAAACAATTCTATGAGTCTATGACAGGGTGCAGATATCCTCCCCTCCTACTCCAAAGCATCACCAACCTCAGGCCCATCCTACTGGTTTGCAGCATCACCAGTTGAGATAAGCAACACACACAGTTGCAGTTCTGCCACAGTCCAACCACTTGACACACACCACAACATTTGAAACATCCAGTATGTAGCATTGCAGACTACAAGTTACCACTTGCCATAGGATACAACTTCCCAAAACTCACATTAATTTCAAGCCTCTGGGCAAAAAAAGTAACAATGGGCAAATTTGTCAAGAAACAGCTAATTCCAAAAGATTTTCACGTGACATTAGCTGCTAAAGAGCAACCAAGACTATCACAAGGAATGAAACTTCTACAGGTATCATCTACATCTCTGTCCTACATTGCATTCCTGCCACTAAGCCCTCTTCCTATCACTTACCCTGCACATTTCAAGATGTGCAATGCACCTGCATTTCACTGTACCTTGTCAGAAGTCCAGTGCCCAGCCATGGCTGCATGAATTTGTACAGGTACGATTTTTCTATATGTTTTGAACTGCTCAGAATAGCCTGTCAGAAAAATGAAAGGAGAGGGAAAAAAAAAATCACTTGTTAGATGGAAAGAGATTTCTTCACCTGAAATTACTTCACACAACCGCAGTTCATCTATAAAAATCCCCCGACCCTCAGTAAAATGCACAATATTTTGGTACAAGCTCATACACAGAGAAAGCATTGAGCTCACACCCTCAAGTCTTTCAGTAAATATCCCAATCCTGAGAAACAATCAAATACTCAAAAAACTACTACTCCCACTCCCCTTATCTTCCTGAAAAAGAAAAATCCGTGTTACAAAGTCATAGAGAGAGCTCAGAGAAAAGCTATAGTTTCCAGCCTTAACCAAACTCACAAGAAGTACCCTCTCTTCAATCAACACTCCAACAAAGAAACAACTCTATCTTCCCAGTTCAGGGACAATCATTATCAGCAGCAAAACTAACAACTACATGGTATCAAGACAGACCCACCAAGTTTTAATGGAGAAGTCAGTCAGACACAAGCATTGCAACCTGTATTTCATAAAGTTCTATCCCTATTTCAGTAGTCCCATCTTCCTTGCCATCTGCTTGTCCATTCTGATCTTGGGAGCAGAAGCTTTCATAGATGTGAAAACAAAGCTAAAAGAGATGCTTTTTGGTATAAAACATACTAAGTCAGCGCTTTCATTTGCTGGTCACCTTCAGTATTTATTTTTCAAGGCTAAGCTTTTTATATTCTTCCACTTTCAGCTTTTCTTCAGCACTGGATCAAAGGACAATCTCAAGTAAAATCAGTCGAAGTCCTTTTTTGCAAAAATTACACTGAACGAATAGAAATTAACAGGTTGGATACTGCTTTACATGACAGTGAGACAGGAGGCAAACGCACTCACCTCTACGCTGTCAGGGTGAAACAAAACCATGACAGGCAATGGTCCTACCCAAAGTTTAAGCATCGGCCAGCTCCTGAACTCTTCAATGTGAGTTTGTAGTTGTTTAAAAAATCCTGGAATGAAAAAAATCAGATTAGAATTTTTTAAAAAAGGGGTTTTGCTGAATAAGCAAGACTTCTGTAACAAACTCTTTTTCACCAGATGCCCTGTAGTTATGTTTTTGGAGTTTTATCTTGCAACTATGAGTAAGCAGCATACTTTGCACATGTCTGTTAGCTGTATCGCAGCAGCATTTCTTTATGGCTGCACTCTTGAAGGCACTCTATTGTAGAGAAACCTCTCCTAGCTGGAGATAAGGCAGTTTGATTTAAACAGCCTCAAAGCACTGCAGCATGGGCCTTCTGTATTGCAATGTTCTTTGTAACAATTAGAGACAAATTAAACTTTATCAGGGCTATGCTTATATTTTGGCTTATCTGATACTAGCCAAAATGCTATATCAAGCTGATTCTTTACTTTCCAAGTAAAGCATCAAGCCTTTTCGCATCTGAGACCTCACTGACAGGCACTACATTTGTGGTGCACACGCAAGTGATGCCATGCACAGTAATTACAGAGCACTGTGCAGGAACCGATATCACTTGAAATATCTAGTTTCTGATAGCTGAACTCCTGAAGAAAATCTTTGGAGTCCTTACATCTTTATCATTTGTCTGCAAATAAATTACTTCTTATTCAAACATGTTTAAATCCCCTCACTATCTTGCAGCCCTAAATTATCAGTGATGGTTTGCAATTCTACCAGAGGCTTTTGACAGCCAGCTGCTCCGGGATTAAACTCCACTCTTGTACGTTTAGAAGTCTTACTGAAGGGCAAATGACAGATTATGGGGCCATTGCAGATTTGGCAATTCAGATGTCCCCACCTCTAAGGGCACAAAGACTCATAGGATCATTTATGCGACAGACCACCTGAGAGATACCACTATTGTCCAGCTGCCAGTTGGACTTCACACCAGTGAGCTCAGCAATCCAGCCAGTTCTCCACCCATATTATCCACTTATCCAGTATAAATCTTGTCAGTTTAGTGATAAAGTGTGGGACATGGTATCAAAGACCTTGCTGAATCAAATTAAGCACTACCTACTGCTCTTTCCTTGCTCGCAGATCCAGCTATCTCATCACAGAGGGAAATCAGGTTCATTTTGCAATTCTAGAGGAGGTAGCTGTTATCAGAATGTTCGAGGATTAAACATGCCTTTGCCCTTTCAGAAACCAGATTAAATAATATGTTACTCCCTCCAAGGCATCTGCAGAGTTTGAAATTCAAAGGTCCCCAAATCAAAAGAAAAACAGGAAAAACACATAGTTTCTTAATAGATACCCAAATAGAGCATTCCCTAGTCTTAGGCAAAGTTCTAATGACACCCCATCCAAAAGGCTTAAGAATGTCAGGTTACTTTCCTATTTTTAAAATATTATTTTTAACATGACCGTGATCAAAATATTGCGATTTTCCAGTATTTGTCTAGTGATATCAATAAAATCACCATCAGCTGAAAAGTCATTTTACTTTCTGCTATAATACCTTATGCTTTTTTTTCTAAAAACTACTTTTTAAACTGTCACATTTTTAATGAAAAATATTATAAACCACTAACTTCACTCATTTCTACATAAATAAACATGAACAAAGATGGATGGTCATGTACTAAACTAAAGCATGTAGGCTATGTGACTCCTGTAACAAAGGAAATTAGATACTCCATACAACATAGGAGTCTTCAGCAAATTGCTTTCTGGAGAGAGAAGGAATTTTCTTTTTTTGTTTTTTTGGGGGGGTTTTTTAAGATTTCAAAAGAAGAAAAAAATATTTGTCTCTTAGTCTGGCCATATACACATCCTGACTATAATCCTGTTACTGCTTCCCCACAGTCAACTTCAGGGAAAGCTGCTTGCCCTCGCTTCCACCAAAGAAAGACCTCCCATATTTGTATTTTGATATGGGGTTGGATCCAGAGGAAAGATGCAAACAGAGGCACCATATCTCTGCATGTGTCAGCACTTGGCAATGTGCACACCCATACTGTACTCGTCCTTGGCTTCCCCACATACCATGACCCAGTTGCTCTCTCTTCTGGCATCACACCTGGCAGAGCAGCCGGGATCACATGTGCACAGAGCAGACTGCCATACACGGGCAACACAAACACACCCGAAAGAGTCTGCTGGTCCACTGACAGCACAGCTGGAGCCACTTTCGCACCCCAGACTCCTCAAGAAATACACTCCTGTGCAAAACTGAGTAGCAAATAGAAAGGGAACATGTAGCACGTTAATGGTCTCTCAAGTATCTGGCAGAAAGAAGGGACCATTGATCAGTGTGAGAGCAGAAAGGTTTGCTTTTGAGGGATGTACTGGAAATACTCAGCAAGTTCTTTTGCATCTAATGCATAAATCTAAGGCACAGCTAATTCTGAAAATGAGCCAGCAACTCAGCCTGCTAAAGTCCCCTGCACACGCTCACTTTGGGGAAGATAATTGGTTATAGAAGTATTTTTCCTTCGCCAGCTAAAAGCTTTGTCTGGATCGCAGCTAACAGTCACGGGGACACAGTGCTCCACACTGTGAAACAGGACTTCCTGTTAGAGCACCCAGCACACTTCCCTGTCCCAAAAACAACATTCCATAGTGTTCATGCTCCACCTCACCAACAACTGGAAACAGGTCTGAGTCCAGCATGAGCATCTGGAAGCCACTGTCACATTGAAACTCCAGCTAATCTTTGACTGATAATAACCCCACATTTATGGAGCTCCTCTCCTTTCCCCTCCACTGCCCACTTCTCACACAGTTCCCCTCTGCAGGTTGCCCACAGACCCAGAGAGACCTAAAGGTGACCGCACAGCCTACAACAGCCCTCCCCGGTCAGCCACCGCTCAGCCACCCAGGCACCCCCCTCACAAGCGTTGGCCGCTCCAGCAAAGCCCCAAGCAGTGCATGGACCTCACTGCTCGGCTACGGCGTGAGCTGCCCTTACCTTCTCCCCCCCGCTCCAAAAGTAGAGCATTTCCCAGCAGAGGATAGCAGGGGCTGACACCGGGGACCGGCTTCAACACCCACCATTGCCTCCAGTAATCCATCAGGGCGGGCAGGGAGCACACGACCACAATCGTCAACAACAGAGCCGTGACCCCAGCCCCCAGGTGCAGCAGCTGGGGTCCCCCTGCAGCTCCCTGCATGACCTCCATCTCCACCTCCCAGCCTCCTGCGCCGAGCTTGATCCCCGCTGGGAACCGGCGCCGCCTGTACCGGCTGCTCCGCCCCCGCCGCCGCACGCCGGCTGTGCCGGGACCGGGTACCGAGAGGCGGAGCTGCCACACGGCCCCGCGGCGCAGCTTCCTGCCAGGAAAACAAACGAAGGCATAAAAACCACAGGCGCGGAGAGGCTGCCTGCAAGCGCTTCATGACAGCAGAGCAGCCACAGGGAACGGTGCCATTTCCTTTCCCTCACTTGGCTTCTCCGACTCAAGTGAAGAGCAAGAAAGTTCTTTGCAGGCTCGTGCAATGCCTCAGAAGGAAAAAAACACAAACTGCTGTTGAGATAAAAAACACCTTTCTGCTGATTTGGGGACGGTGGGTTTTCTTAAGACTGCCTTTCTCCATCTGTTTTTCAGGGGCTCATGGAACACTGGTTTGCCGCACAGAACTGCTCCACCGCTCTTCAACATGATGCCTGAAGGTTCCAAGTGCTTCAGATGGGGAACACCTTTCTTCAGCTGAGTTAATGGTTCAAAGGGGTTACACAAACCAGAGCCCGTACAGACCCACGATCAAGAGCAGCACTGCAAAGCACACTGATGCTTCTCTGCTCAGATGGCCTTTAGTCATCTCAGTGTTGAATGCTCAATCGCAGGCGCCAGTAACACGACTGGCAGCACCAGCACCTGTGTCACAACTTGCAGAGTGCTTGGGTACAAGTGTTGCCATACCCACCACAAACCCCACTGCCTTTCCTGCCTCAGGAGGAGCCAGGGTGTCTTCTCACTGCTGCAGGGCTGCTGAGCACCTGCTCCTCAAAGCATCCAATGCTCAGAAACCTTGTGGTCAAACAGAAGTATGGTGAAAAGACAGCATGGCTCATACCCAATCTGCAAAACTTCACCCCTTGAAGATACCACAAAAGCTTCATATAGCCATGGTCATGTTTTTCCTCTCCGTTTTGTACCAAAATTGACTGCACCAGCATTTTTAGTAGACCAACAAACAGCATAAACAAAGCACCTGTGATAAGAAACACAAATAGAGAAAGCTCAGAATACCAGAAGCTAAGGTAGGGCTGATGACCCTTGGCAGCAGAAGGGAGTTAAGTTTTGGCACTTGGTACCTGCAGTGTCCCAGCAAACACTTTGTCATAAATGCTGACCATTGCATTTTCTGCATGGTAAACAGCTGGAAATGAACTTTGCTACTCTTGCTGTTATTTGTAATAATTTATGACAGAAAGCAGCAGATACGTACTCTGTCTTGTAAACACATAAGGCAAGCTACATTGTCATCAGTCCCGTCTTTGTTCAGGTGACATCCCAGGAAGGAGGCAAGCATGCAGTATTAAGAAGCTCACCTTTTGTCTTTATAGCATGAATATCAGCAGGGTAATTATAGTCTCTTTATAAAAAACCTTGCAGTTTGTTGCCTTTATGGAGCTGATAATTAGATGAAGCAGTTAATTGTGATTCGGAGTCAAAATCTGCTTTTCTGACTGCTGATAACTCCTTCTGCAGGAAAAAAAAAACCAAAACAACAACAAACCAACCAAACAACCAAACAAAAAAAACAAACAGAAAACCAAACCAAAACAAAACAAAAAACACATTAAAAAAAACAAACTGAAACACAGTGAAACGGGAGGGACAGGGTGAAATGACACAGGGAAAGCAGTATGGAACACAGCAGAACTAGCATTACAAAATCCTGCCAGCAGCTGGCAATGCTGCTCCTAATGGAACGCAGCAGCTACACTGCAAGATATAAAAGATATACCCAGGAAAGAAGAAACGAGAGATCTGGCATCTCTGAGGCATAGTTATGTCTCTGAGATTTGTAGTCATTACAAACCTTTACTATAAGTTTCAAAAGAGGATGTCCTGTAGGAGAGGCACACATCTATCAATAGAGTCTGGAAACTGATAAAATCATTATTACCAGAAAGAAAAACAAAAACCCAAAGCAAAGCTAAAATGGATCCAGTCCAATAGAAGGACAAAAGAGAAGTACACAACACATTCTGAAAAACTGTGGTGTGCTCTTTACATCAGTCCCTTGCTCCAGCCATACTTGAACTTTTGCCATCTCTTACAAAGCACACAGCATCCACAGTAAGCAAGACTAACCAGTTGCTACCTTAGCAATCACTACAATTCATTTGCGGTTAGGAAAGGCTTTGCTTAGGAAGACCTTCCCTCTTTCTCAACACAGACAATTGCAACATCATTAAATTTTGTACAGAAAGTTACTTGCATTGAAAAGAAATAAAAGGTCAGTTTGTAGTCACCACAGCTATCACCTGCACAAATAAAAGATACCACAGAATGTCTCTATTTGAAAAGACAGTATCGGTTCTGAAGAGCTAAAAAGATCTCACCCATCCACAAAACCCAGGTTTTACAGCCCAAAGCTTGACAAAAACCTCAGCTTCAAATCGTTCTGTGGATTATCTTTCCTCACACAGGTAAAGGAGATTAATAACATTTGAGACAGAGACCACAGCTAGGTTTTTCAGAGACAGACTGATTGCTGTGCTCACCTCAAGCAACCATACTTTGGTATGGTTTCTGAAACCTGGTGTTCACCATACAGCAAGAACTGCTCTGTTCTGTAGCCATCATTTGGGACTGCTTCACAACATGAAGTTTTCTATGAATTAATTGTCTCCAACAGAATATACAAGTTGGCCTCCTCTTTAAGAAACCCAAATCTTCCATGCCAGGAAGATGCATACCAGAGTAATAACATGCCTTGCAACAAAGCAGGTTGAAGCTTGGGCCACCACCCATTCCTCAGAGCACAGCCTGCTCTTGTAAAGCAATTGTAATAATGTACCAGTGACGTTGTCATAACTAATAGACATCAATACTAAGTAGCTACCAAAGCATCATACCTATGTTTATTCATCTGTGTGTTAAAAGCATACTCTTGAGTTAGATGGCCACAACTCACCCGAAGATCATGGGTGGAGATTCTGCCCACTCTTCTGTGGTTTGGCTAGATCCTACAGGGCTTCCTCCTTGCTAAACTCTAATAAGTTTAAAGAAAGCATTTAGCAGCGTGCTACCCATTATATGAAACAAACCAGAGATCACAGAGCACAAATAAAAAGGTCAGTTTAAGATGTGGAATAACTTGTGATGGCGAGTCACAAAAATAGGTAAGACTGCAAATTTGCCCACCCACACTCTTGCAACACAGAATATCTGGTGTCTGACATTTTCTCTATGAAATTCACTGTCACAGTGAATCCATTTGATGCGCATGTGTATACACAGTGATAGATGAACAGTCTGTTAGAAGCTGTGGTGGGTTACCCTTGGTCAGTAGTCAGACACCCACCCATTCACTCACCTTTCTCAATAGGACAGGGAGGGAAAACAGGATGAAAAAGTTCATCAGTCAAGATAAAGACTGAGAGATTGCTTACTAGTTAACATCATGGTCAAACCAGAGTCAACTGGGGAAATGTAATTTATTGCCAATTAAAAATAGAGTTGGGAAGTGAGAAATAAAGACAAAAAAGTTCCTCTTTGCCACTTCCTCCTCTTCTTCTTCACACTTTTCTCCTGCTCCAGCATGGGTCCCCTCCATGGGCTGCAGCTCTTGAGGGTAAACCTGCTCCAGCATGGTTCCTCCATGGGCTGCTGGGGAACCTCCACTCCGGTGCCTGGAGCACCAGCTCCTCCTCCTCCACTGACCTTGGTGTCTGCACTGATGTTGCACTCTTTTTCACACCTCCTCTGTCTGTCCAGCATTTCTTGTACCCTTTCTTAAATACGTTTTCACAGAGGTGCCACCAGCTTAGATTCTGGGCTCAGCTACGTCCTGCAGTGGGCCCACTAGGTAGCCAGCAGGCACCAACTGCGTTCTCTGGCCTTTTCTCACAAAGGCCACTCCAGCAGCACCCCTGCTGCCAACACCCCGACACCTACACCCCGCTGAAAAGCCTACCATGAAATCATTGCAAGACTGAAAAGGAAAAAAACAGGGGTGAAATTTCCTCCACATTGCCCCCTAGTGAGACTAGAGATGTCAGCTACTAAGTGATGGATACATCAAACTGTCAACAATGTTAAATATCTGGACAGCATCACAAGTGCCTTCCCTTACCATTTTCAGGGAAGAATTGCTCAGGCTGAACTTGCCTGGGTTGGGGAAGATCTTGGGGTCTCTGTGCAGGGCATAAGTTATGACAAGAATATTTGTGCCTTTTGGTACTTCATATCCTCCTGAGGAGAGAAGGCAATGGGAGGAGAAGGGTCAAAACAACAGCGAGTGACCTTCCATAAACTGCTTCACAGTGAAAAAAGAGAAAAACCCCACCCTTTACTTGGGAAACCTGAGTACTCTCTCCTACAGACCCTCCAGCACCCATCTCAACCACCTCTAGGTATTTAAAGCTCCAGAACGGCCACAAGACCCATTCTTACCTCCACTTCTTCAACCTTGATAAAGGATGAATGGAAAACACACCAAATACCTTGTCCATGTCTCTGTGAACCTCCTTCTGGGCTTCAGAATTATGTGCAAGTAAGTACAGGGCCCAATTTGTAGCAACTGCTGTTGTATGGCCATAGAGGCCCAGATTTACAAACACATTCATGTTAACACCATTCCTGTGCACAAGTGGGCTTCTTAAATACTTGGGTGTGCAAGTAGTATGGAAAGTGAGACTTACTAGTCCCATGACCATGAGAAAAACAAAAATCAAGAGTCAAGAACTCCATCCAACATGCTGGTTATCAGGATGTAAGATGATCCATGATTCTGTCAGGTATCCAAAAACCGACCAAAAGGGAAAAGTGTTAAAACACTTTTGGTAGCCAGCAAATATCCCTCCTCTTCCCCCTCCTCTGCCACCTAAGAGTGTTCCATTGCTGCTCTAGTAATTGGCAGATTTTTCCTTTCCTTTCAAGCTGCAGGAGCAGATGCTTGTTTCTCTGCTCTTCCCTCCATTCAGAAATCCAGTGACTGAGCTCCATTGCTTTGCAGAGGTCAGCAATCTTCTCTCTTTCACAAAGTGCCAGATGATGAACCATTCTTCACTGTGTGGTTCCCACTTCTGCCACTATAGAAACAAACTGGCAGGTATTTATATTTTCATTTAGTCCACAACATAAGATCTGGGTTGACATGAAGTGATACGAGATGGCAAGGGACACATTTTGCCATCATTTCTCTGCATTCTCATCAATGTCTATATAGCACAGGAGGGAGCACTCACGAGAGCAGAAGTATATTTTGGACATACTGCTGAAGAAGACTTAAATGTAAATTTTGGATGTCGTAACATCTTTGACCTGAGATTTCTGAAGAAACTGCATGAAATCCACCTGCAACTCCAAAGCAAAAGTGTTCTGCTTTCTCAAATACTGTACCACGATATCATTGGTGAGTAAACTTAGCGTAGCCAAAGAAGAAAAAATACTAAGCCAGGAAAGTAATTTAAAAATGCTTTAATTTACTCAAAATAATGCAGTTCTTGAGGACCATTTACAAAAAACAGAAATCTGATTAACAGTACAGATATAAAATATACATTACAAATGCTTTGCCTTGGGTTACCAATCCCTGAACATTCATAAAAGGAAGTGAGGAGAACTGGTATTAGTTCCAAGTAGAAGAAACTGATTCTATTCTTAACTGCACAATTTGGGCAAATAAGTTTTTCTCCTCCTCCCCTTCCCCTTCAACAGCTCTTCAAGCACATATACCTGAACTGCTGGCTCTCTGCTGGAAGGAGGAATCCCTGCCTGTGAATGCACACAGTGCTGTTAGCCAGGGACCTGATCAGGGCTGTGATCTCTGGGCAGAACACAATCCCAATCTCCTATTTGATCTTCCCATTTGGGTCTACACAAAGAGGTACGAAACAACGCTTTCATCCGGTAAGTACATATTTTCGTGTTAAAACTTTGAAGGCTCGGGTATTTCAAGCTATGATTAATTTGTAAAATAACAGGCAATCTCAAGAAGTGAGAACAGTCTTATCAACTTGTCAGCATTCAGGTTCAATTGCTCAGCATCTATAGACGTGTTTGGCCTGACAGGAAAAACATTGCTTCCTGTAAACAAAGTTTATCCCAGCAGTTCCCATAGCTACTGAAGATTAGAAAGACTTAAGTAGAGGCAATGAATGAATTCTATCTCAAAGAATTAAAGGAAGAAGAAAAAATAGGGACAGACAATATTGATAAGAGAGCAACTGCAATAAGCGGACAGACTGAAAAATGAAAAAAAAAGTTAGAACAACAGTTAAAGAGGAGATGCTACAATCTCCCGTTTAAAAGTATAAATTTTATGTAAAACTGATGTTTGGATAGACTAGAAAAATCTTTAACACTGAGGAAACACAAAAAAGTGGGAATAGGACTTCATGCTCTAAACATTTACTTCTATAGGTAGAATAACAGTTCTCTAAGGAAAGGCAGAAAAATGAGGAATGCCCAAGAAGAAAGCGCAGCAGCAGCAGCATCTTGACTCTGCAAACAGAGCAGATACTTCAACCATGTATTTAATTTTTCTCTAATTTTTAATCTAACTTCTGGTCAGACAAGTTTAAAAGAAAGCAATGCAGACATCCTGAAGATTGCAAGGGTCGGCAGAAACCAGCATACTGCACGTGTTCTTTGTTATCAAGATACTAGCTATCAAATTAGAATCATAGAATCATTCAGGTTGGAAAAGACCCTTAAGATCATTGAGTCCAACCGTAAATTTAGTGCTTCAGTCTTCCATTCAGTGCAGGGGGTTTCTGCTTCTTCCTAAGCTGGTTTAAGAAGCAATCTGAAATCTTTTCCTTGAAGTTGGAGGATTTCTCTGAAAGGATCTGTAGTAATGCTGTGAGCCTAGAAAAGATAAAACCTTGTTCATTAGTTGTGGTAGAATTTGGAAGACACTCCAAGATTATGTATTAATTGCTTCCATCAGCCTGCTCAGGGCAATGTTGGCTAACCTGCCCTTATTCTTACATCACCTTTTATATAATAATGCCAATTATGTAATTATTTAAACTCAAGGAACTTCCAAACAAACAAAGGTTACGTACAAGCACTCAAATTCTTCAGGAAATAGCAAGTCAGCTTTACTGTAACCATGGAACTAAATAAGCCATGTAGAGCTTATAAATGAAAGACATACTTGCAAATCAATATTGACTTTTTTACTTATTCAATAAAGCTCTGTACTTATGTTAAAACACATATTTTCCATTTTATTTTTCCGCACATAAAATGTTTACTGATTTGGTGAATTTATATGGGAACTAAAAATAAATTTTACATCATGAAACAGTTCACAAACCTGTATTTGTGTTGCTACTCTAGCAGCTGCAGAACATCTAGCCTGTACACCACTTACTCTTGCCATAATTGTAAATACGCTAAAGTCTAAAAAAAAAACCCCAAATAATCAAACAAAAAAAAACCCCAAAACACAACAACCAAACCACAAACACCAAACCACAACCCGCCACATACACACAAAAACATCACAATACACAATGAGGGAGAATCCTTTCCCTTCCATGTCATAACAATGAAAGAAGCTTTGTAGGGTTCCTCAGAGTTAGGGCTACCTCAGACCAAGTGAGAAGAAACTTCAAAACCAAACTCAGAAGATCCTGCCAAGCACAGCTGTTCTTCTTTCATGTCGAGCATAGCTCTCCCTGAGCACTTTACTTCTCAGTTGTACTGTGGGTTAATAGGTTTTGTTGGCCTTTTGCCTTCCAAGTGATTCTTGCTTTGCCTACCTATTAAAAATGCTTGACCTGTTCCTCGGTGGTTAGCAAAATCCATGGGAGTCAGTGATCTCTTCTGAGGTGTATCTGTCTGTAGAAAGACATACTATAAGCCAGTATGGTATGCTTATCTACTGAAATGGTTTGATTACATATTTTACAATCTAGTCCAGCAGAGTGAGTTCTACCAAGCTGCAAAAATCCAAGTAGTACTAAAACCACACACTTCTAGTGCATAGACACCCTCAAACAAACTGCTTGATACATTAGACTTGAAAAAAATCCCTTCCTCATACACTAGGCCTGCTTTTCAAGGTCCCTCACCCTCCCAAAGCCTTTTAACCACCTCCTCTCTACAGGTAGCAGGAATCCCTCTACATTAGAAATCAGGAGAGAGTCAGTAAATGAGACCTTCTGTAGACTAACAGTGGGCATGAATGGAAGCTTCTTCACTTTTCCATGTCTCTACTTACATTGTAACATACCCTGAATGTATGAGTTGTGTTGGGCCTTGAAAATTGATCAATAATAACAGTTCTTTCTCTGAGGGGCCGTTGCTCTGTACTGCCAGGCACTGCACTTGACACTCTGCTATGAGCATATTGTCCTCGATGCTGAGAGAATTAAAAGAAGCATTAGGAGAACACGGCAACTGAATTAGTTTAAAAAACAAACAAACAAACAAACCCAACAAACAAAACAAAAAAACAACCAACCAAACAAAAAAACCCCACCACACACACACACAAAACCCCACACACCAAACCTTTTCTGTTGCCATACAAAAAAACACAACGGAAGGAGAAAAAAAAAAATGTTTTCACTAACCAAAAGCACCAATTTAAGGTAATTTAAGAGTACTCATTTTTTTCAGACAGATTTCAGAATGCATTAATTAGTGAATAAAACACTGAAAAGAGCTATTTAAACCCAAAAGCATGTAAGTACAAGGTTACTATCTGGTTGGTTGTTTTTCTCTTCGTGTTTTTTAAAACAGATTTTTCTGTTGTCAGAGAAAAGTCTGACGTGAAAGTCATCATGATCTGTTTGTGACCTGAGGTTTTAAACAGGATTCTCTTGCATTCTAATGGTAGCCCAATGTAACACACATTAGCATGTTAGGACCATGTATTAAATACAAACCAATACAAACTGCAGAATTGCTCATTTCAACCACTGACACAGAGCAATTTATTTCCAAACAGCTTGATGTTCTTCACTAGTACAAAAATGAACACAACTTACAGAGCACTGTTGCTGTCGAGGTGCTGAAAGATACTGTTCAACAGCCTTTGAGTTTATTGGTGGTAACTTGTTCTGGGTTCTAGATGCACGAGCAGAAGAGAAACGATCCAAGCTGGCACCCCTACAGAATTTTAAGGGTTCCTCTTTTAGGAAAAATTGAAGACTTCTTCACTGAAGTAATATGAAATTATTGAGCAGTACATTTCTTTATAGAGCTCAGCTACAGAAAGTAACAGCACATAATGTAAAAACAGAAAAATAAAACAAATGCCTCTCCTCAAAAAACATAGTTCTGCTTGCTTTATTTTTCTCTCCAAATTCTAGAATCAATAATAAATCTTGGGCTAGTTCTCAGGTATTTTGCAAAATCCTTCACTGATGAAATTTCAGTAAAGTTCTGAGGAAAGAAAAGAATAAAATGAAGAAACTCACAATTTAGGCTCCCTAAGGATTTCATCATTGTACATATTAGGAGCTTTTGAGGAGAGTTGGTCAGAAGTGAGAGAAGGTAACCTACAGTGGCTTGGTAGCTTCCTAGAAGATGCCAGCAGTACCCGAGATGATGAGAGAACACTGTTATCAGCAATTCTCCCCAACCTAGTGTGCACTGAATTTGGAGCACTGGAGGCAATGCTATGCTGTTTGTCTTCTTGCTCATTCCTAGGGAAAAAAGGAAGGAGAATGAGATAGGGAATAAGGATTAAAAAAAAAAAAAAAAAGTAAAAGGATGCCTTTTTATAATTGCGAGACATCTTTTACATAATATGAATTATGCTGCATTTGCATTTTCAAGATATCAATGTTGAGACCTACTGCATTTTTTCTGCTGTGGCAATATGCCTCTGTTGGAGTGGCTTTGCTTGAATTGTCATCACACCATTCAAATCACTACAGAAGTTGCTGGAGAAACGGTGAGCCTAGTAAAAACAACAAATACACATTAATCTTTACTCTTTTTGAAGGAAGACCTCAAAAAGCCCGTAGTTAGGAGATATTTTACTTGCTGCTTAGAAAAGTTTCTGTTAAGATAGTTCAGTAGAATTCCCAGTAGTAGATGGGGCAAATATGTTGTTTTGCTTATTTTAAATAGATTCTCACAAACAGACCTTGAGCAATTTAGTTACTCAATTTGTGTTATAAGTTTCAGTTGAAGATGGAGTTTGATTCTCCCAAGTTTCCATTTTCCCTCAGCACAGTCCAGCCCAAGGACAGAGAGTCTGGGTGTTACTTATTTAAGCATTTTACTTCTGGCCACTGGGACCACTACAGAGCCAAGTGTGCCAGCAGGGAGCACCAAGACTGCTGTGCTCTCGTCGCTGTTTCTTATCTCGCTACCTAGCAAGCACAGGAAAAGAGGAGACAAAGTGGAACAAAGTTGTTTGAACTGAACAGAGAGAGACAGGGTAGGAAAACCAAAACAAAAACACCAAAACACACAAAACACAGAAGCAGTGGCTGGCAAAGGAAAAAAATAACATGCAAAACAGGAGCCAGGGGACAGACAGAGAAGGCATAAATTGGGACAAAAAAGGGCATTTTATCAATACAAACACAAGCTTCCACAAAGACAGGTAAGGCCTCGTGCCAGTGCATGGGTGGACGTACAGCTGAGTCCCCTTTTGCAAGAGGCAAAAGAGATGAAAATGAATGAGGGAGTCTGAAACTCACAGGGTTGTGAGTAAATCACTTTAAGTTGCAACTTCACATCCCTACAGTCCAGGGAAGAGCCTCATTTGTTTCCTTAATTTTACTGAGAAAATGACTGGACCACAATAAAAGCAGCATTATTTTCTAAGGATGAAATACAGTCTAACAAGTGGGTTTTTTTGTAAACTAACTTCAGCAATATCTTAGTGGTAAATGGCACCTTTAAGACCCACCAAAAAACAAGTGACAGTAAACAAGAAATGCACATTTAATGAAACTTCATTTTAAATGAGATGACTTACTTTAAGTATATCTAATTGGTTTAACAAAAAAAATAAAATTAAAAAAAGGAAGAAAAACAAAAAAAGCCTTTTCTAGCTTCAACCACGACTGTCCAAAGTTAACAGAAAAAAGAACACCATTTGACAGAAAGTTATTTTTACCTGCGAGGAAACAAAATGAGACCCAAAAGATACACTTCGTGCTTCAGAGCCTCTGGGAAGAGGAACGATCCCAGCATCTGCCTTAATACGAATGACTGGCAAATGTGGCAGCTTTGCTGTAACAGCTTTCAGTTTCTCCACCTGTTTGTCAGCCTCTGCACAACAGGAAAAAAAAAAAAAGTTCATGAAATAACTTGCTTTTTGTACGTTTACCAGCCATCTTTTGTTGAGATTCAAAAAATACTACATGGCATAGTAAATAAAGACTTTCATATAGTTTTAAGGTTACATGGTATTTAAAAATCTAACATAAATTATGTTTTTCTGAAAGCATTTCCCATTTGTTTCTGCTTTCTCTGACACTGACAAATAAGGTAGTCTATACAAGCTAAGTTGGAGGGGATTTAAACAAATACTGCTAAGACTTTCTGAATGTTACTCGAAATTTCCCAGAGAGTTTTTTAGAGCAGACGAAAGAAAAAACAAAACAACCACCACCACCACTGAAATGAACCCACCTCAGACACAGATGAACAGAAAAAAAAGTTTATTGATCCTATCCGTGGCTGACAGCAGCTACACACTGTTTCATTTAGGGTATATACTACCATCTTAGGTATATCAGAAACCCAAATTCTTTTGCATTCCTAGTCAAAATACTTTGGTTAACTATCTATTCGTCATAAGCTGATGCCCTTCACAAAGATAAAAGAGCATGACTATCACAAAACTGCTAAGCTATGCTCCCTAAACTATAATGTTGAGCTAAACCACCCGTGCTGTGAAAAAGCCCTTTTATATTTCATTAACACCCGAAATGTTCAGTTCTGATGCTGCAAGTATTTTGAGAAATTTTGCCATTTCTTACTTTGTTGTAGACTTATATTTGAGGTTGGCTGTACCTTAAATTTTGGTAATTTCCAAAACTGGACCCCAAGTATACTTCTGTCACTGTCCTTTCAAAATACACTAAAAGAAGAACTGAAATTTCCCTCTGCCTCCAAAGAAAATACATGCACACTAAACAGAATTTCACTTCCAGTTAATTTTCCCAGCTTTTGCTTTTGCTCACTGTAGTCTGTCAGAATACTAAAACATAAAATAAAACTGCATGCATCACCATTTCTTCATCCTATATTACACTCATGAACTCCTGCACTGTCAGCAAGGCTCTCTATCTCGCTTTAACAATTTGACTACCTAAGGGTTGTTTTAATTAACAAAGCTCAGACAATGAGGACTAAGAGACTTTGATGCCTAGGTTGCAGATTCAGATCACGTCAGTGATCCCCTGCTAACAGCATCAATTGATGCTAACAGCATCAATTTTTTGCATCCCAAGCCCGTGAATAACATTTTTTTAAAATGCTCTCCTGCAATTAAGTTCTTCCTTTCTTCCTTTATTTTTTTCTCCATGAAAAATAATAGGAATGTTTCTAGTTTAGGTGCAGGGGGTTGTGCGTGCACGTGGCGAGGCATTACATATCTACATATCTACTAACATGGCTATCTTTAACCAGATTTCCCAAGCTTTAAGGAAAAAGAAAAAAAAAAAAAGGCGAAAAAACACACACACACACACACAAACCTTTCCTGAGTTAGATTCAATAAATATCATATCAAAAATACCAAATACCTGTGATATTAGTTTCCCAATTTTTTTTAATCAGTTCCTCCAGTATTCCAATTACATTGCTCCAGATACGATCAAATACTTCAGAAGCCACAGCATCTTTGATACAGGCACTGGGAGAAACAGGGGGAATGCCACGCTTACTCCTCTTCTCAGCAAGATGCCTTTTCTTTTGTTCCCAACTCTCATCATCACTACTAAAGGAAGCAAATTCAAATGAATTCCCACGGTTTTTAACTTTTTTTTTCCCTTCTAATACACCAAATAAATAGAAACATACATATGGAGAAAAGTCAGATGTATATCACAAAAAAATTCAAACTCAAACACATAGAGTACCTATGGGAACAGGTACATATAATGATATTTTTTTTCTTCTGCTTGCAGATAAAGAGTTAAATGTCCAGTTTGGGCATTCCAACAGAAGGATCTGCAGCTCTAGAAGGAAAAGCTCTATATGAGTCATTTGAGACTAAATCCTATGCTTTGCTTTTTACCATAACATAAATATTTTCTGTTGCATTTGGCAAGAGGACTATCACCCAGAACATTTCTTTTATGTCACGTCCTGTGTACCTGCATACATCTGCAAAACTTCACCACTGATCAAAGACAACTTCAAAGGATTTCTGCAGCCTGACAAGAATAGCAGTCTTACGCTCACCTCCTTCTCTTCCACTGCTGTGTGGACAGTTACGTTTTCCCTGCCCTCCAACCCTCCCTTCCTACTTAGGGAAGCACAGTGTGGCAATATTTCCTAATTTGGCCTTCTAAAACACTGTTAAGAAGAAAGATTTAACCCTCGCTCTTTTTTTTTTTTTTTTTTTTTTTTTTTTAATGCCATGATACTTCATTCTAAGGAAATGCAATTTTTTTGAGATTTCAAGGATGATCCCAAATTCTTACTGGTTTCTACTATCTCCTCTTTCTCTTCTTAATCACTTCTTCCTCAAAATGAACTGCAAACTTCTTAACTATAACTGAGTCTTGGCTGAATGGTATAACTCACAAAACAACCAAGGTTTTTTCATATCGGGCTTTGTAACTCCTAATGCTTCACTTATCAAGAGTAAGATATTTCAGAATCAAATCCTGAGAAGGAAATAAGAAACTGCATATCAAGGAGGCACAAAGGAGAGCACCTTCAGGCAAGTCCTCCAAAATTAAGTTTGCTTACTTAGCAAAAGAAAGTGATAATTCACTCCTAAGAGGATTCTTAATCCTGAAATCCTTTCTCAAATGGTAGGCACCCAGGCCCCCTCTTTCAAAAACAGGACTCAAAGGGTCTACCTGGGTCTCAGTCGGGTTTCTCAGTTTTTTCAGAACAACCATGCCTTTTTCCTGTAAGTGCATCAAGCTTTAGCACAAAAAGTCATGCTTTGTGCTCTACAAAACTTGCCCTCTCGTAGAGGCCTTTTAGCAAACACCACATTATGGTCTTTATTCTACTTAGTAGCCCAGTTGCTGAAACATTCAACTGGGCCATGGGAAACCTAGGTTGCATTGTCAGGAAGACCACTCCATTACTGCTGTTACTTATGAGAGTGCAGGTTGTATCCTGCACCTCTCGTCACAAAGCTGCTATACACCGTGGAAAAAGCATTTAAGATTCATTAGGACAGCCAGTGAGAGCACAATCAGTGTAATGTTCCTAAACAACCTTGTTGCCAAGGCACTCGCCTGGGAAGAAGGGATTCCTTCATCCCATTCCCTGCCTCAAAATAACACATTTATTCTATTGAATGTCCATGCACAAAACACCTCAAAACAACTAGTGGTTAAGACACATTCCTCTGACATGGGAGATGTGAGTTTTGAACCACTAGAAAGACAACATACCCAATCTTCCACATGCCCAGTGAGTGCTCTGACCACTGTGCTACTGAATACAGGGAGAGAAGAAACTCTATTTTAGAGAAGAGAAACACATTCTATGAACACTGACTGGGCTCACTCATATTTTTTCATTATTTTCTTCAAAAATACACATATCTGTTATTTACAGCTCCTTGTTGTCAAAGGCAAAATATTCTTCTGTTTTTCCATCCACATCATAGATTTCTTCTTCCAGGAAGGAATACGTGGATAAGCCAGAGGCAGAAATCCTAGGGGAACTTGAATCTAGTGATTTATGTATTGGAGATGCTGTTGGGATCAGCTTAGAGCCTGAAACGCAGAGCCTGAAAAAAACATAAACAGAATGAGAACTAAATATCCAAAGAAAGAAGAAAGTGCATATTTAATTATACTGAAATGATTCAGTAATACGAAAGTAATATTTGCACATATTTCTGAAGAGGAAGACCAAAAAGAAAGCTTAAAAAAATTAACGTACTCTTTTATATTACTAGTACATTCATGGAGGCCAGGTAAGCACTTCGTATCCACAGAATCACTTCTGCTCTGAAAATGCTGAAAGCCTTCATCCTTTGGCAATAGGAGCTGCTTCCCTAGAACTCTGAATAAAAAGGAGAGAGTGAGTGATATCTTAGATGGAAATCCACTCTGTATGCAAATATCAAGACTATAAATACCTGCAAACAGTAGGTGATGCAAAAGCACACCCTACATTTGCTCTGAAAATGCAATTTATGGAGAGGCCAGGGCCTTATGTAATGCACTAGCATTGCCTGGTATTTAAGTCATTAAAGCCAACTTATGTAAGATGATATTCTAGCTTATAATTTTTAGGAGCGAACAATCAGACTCGTTATATTGTTCTAAAGGCAGGTAAACACACTTCCTTCCTATCAAAACTCAATAAGAACGTTTAAAAATGGATGCAGAAGTCAAATAACATCTGCTATGACTTCACTTATCCAGTCCCAGTATCCATCAATGTGAGCAGAAGCTCTAAGCCAAAATGTTTACATTGATAGTTAAGATGAGAATTAAAGTTCAGAAAAATGCACAAAACCCAACATGCATAATGCTCAGAGGCAGAGAGAAAAGGTAAAATCAACTCTATCTAAATGTACACAAAATTACTCTATAAAATAATTTCAGAACATACTACAGGTAAATAATAATCACTAACTGAACTGTGTTTCACAGGAATTCACAAGGAATCTTGAATTTGCCCATCCCAGCTGTAATGCAAGCAGCAACATTCGCATTCACCTGAATACATTTTCTTCAGACTACCTTTCACAAAACAGCACTTTATGCCACATGAAACTCTAAGCAACAACCTTTTTTACCTTTATTTTGTAAGCCAAGAAAAAAAAAATCTCTCTTTCAATAGATCTGATCTTTCTCTTATTGATGACAGTTCTCAAGTATATTTATTCCTACATGCCAATCCAAGTGTTCATATATTGACATAGCTGGTTTACAAATTAAAAAGGACAGTGAGCTCTTTGAAGCACAACTTTCAGAAATAAATCTGTTATCCCAGAAGCTATTATTTTGAGTAACTAGTCAATATAAACTGAGTTTTAAGGTTTAAGCTTTTTTTTCTCTCTAAACCACAGGATGTACCACATCCCTTTGTGCCAAATTACACCAAGCTCCCAGATTTCTTCAGTTCACTTTCAACCTCCTGGGCTTGGTTGGTATTGCCAGCACTAGAATTGAATTATTAAAAAAAAAAAAAAAAAAAAAAAATCAAAAAAAAAAATCACAAGTACAGGAAGTACAGGGAATCCAGGGAATCACTCACTTTAAAATAAAAAAAAAACAACACGTAGTGAAAGTATTCTGAAAATATAGTGAAATGATTTAATATTTTGAATGAATTACAGAGCACAAAAACCTGCATCCATTTTATGTATGTTCTACTAATTGCTATAGGATTTTAAAAGGGGAAAGTATGGCTTAATGCTAATGAAAATTGTCTCATTTATTTAACAATTCTCTCTTCTTCCAGAGAAAGTGTGACAAGCTTTGTAAGTTGATTTTAGTTTATATTTACTAGTAACAAGCCTGTGCAAATTATCTAAAAGCACTGAAAGCATACCACAGTTATTGACAGTGCTTGTTTTAACGGTGTTACCAAACAACTGACTAGAAAATAAGACACGTGTGGATCTATTTTCAGAATAGCTTATTAGAGTCCCCGCATCTCACTAAGAATGACATGTCATCATTCACGAAGGCAGGACAGCACAGCGCAGTGCAACGCTGACTACTGTCCCCTTCCTTACAAGAAGCAGTCATCAGGTTGCCCAGACATTTCACACATCTATGCAAAACAATTATGATTAATCATGCAGGCGTCATCCCATCTGTTCAACTAGTTATTGCCAGGTTAGTATCATACATCGTTTTACATTGATGTACACAGCCTATGAAGACTGTGCAATGTATGTGAAACATGTGGTTGCCTTCCTTTTTCATTTCTTTTTAGGAGAATCAATAACAGAGTTAACATTGAATTTCTTGGAATTTCACAGTATGGCTTCACTTGCAGTAAATAAATAAATAAATAAATAAATAAATTTATTTCTTTAAAAGCTGTATTCAGTCATTGTGAAAATGGTGCATTATTATATTGTCAATACATCCTGCCAAAATATCTTTGCCTCCACTCATTGTATTAAGCAAAATAAAAAGCATTAGCTGCTAGTATACCACCACCCAGACTTACTGCACGACTATGGCATAGCTCACTCCCAGGGATCCAGATTTGAATGCAAGTGTTACTGATACCACATATCAAGAGCACTTCACACAAGGGTACCTCAAAAAATCAAATTAGAGTGATAACTGGTTAAAACTAGTACCAGCAGGAAATTTCCTTACCTTAGATGAGGAAATTGTTCAAGCCAGTCTGCACATTCTGCCTGCAGGCTCTGAGTTTGAGGGGTCACTTTTCCTTCAAACAGCATTTCATCAATCTCCCAAAATAACTGGTGCACTCTCTGTGTGTTGGCTTCATCAAATTCCTGTATATTATAAAAATAATAGTTGTTAGCAAATATGCATATATATTTATAATAAAACCCATAATATTTAAAGAACAGGACAACTTGGACAGATTAGGCTGAGCATCTTGGAATGGATCTTCAAACAACCTGCTTTGGAGATGCAACTTTTACACTGCAGTGCAAAATCAAAAACCCAGGTAGCTGGCCTGAGCAGGGTGATTTAGCAAAAAGGAGCTAGCTGCCCAGGACCAGCCGAGAGAAAACACCAGTTATGAGGTGTCTGGACTCCTGGCTCCCCGCCCTGCTCCAAGATAGAGTGAAGCACACACGCTGCACCTCTGGGACTCACAGCACAAACGCTTCCTGCTTTTTTAAGGAGCATTTTTTGTTCTTGAGTAAAACGGCTAAGGAGGCAAAGAGGGGGCACCTTCCTGCAGCATGACAAGCTGGTGGTTAGGAAACAGCTGTTGGTGTGAGAAATGGCCTTTCATACCTCTCCACTGAAGGTACAACCCAGAGCAACCAGAAATGGGCAAGTGCAGAAGCATATGATGGCAGCAGGGAAGAGCCCGACTTCATCCAGTGGTGTGGAAACAAGTACACAGCTGAGGGTTCCTTGGCTGGGGCACCATTCATAGTGACATTTGGCCACTTATATTAGACACCGAAACAGGGAAAAAATTTACAATACTCAGGGCTCAGATCATATCTGTTCACTCCAGCCAAGTGCCCCAACCACTTCAGGCTGTGGAAGGAATCTCACTGAAAAGGAATAGGAAAACAACCAGGTTTTTCTAAGATCCAGGGTCAAGCTTTCTCGTGGAGGGCTGGAAGCAACAGATGGGGTCAGTACCCTGAAGATTAGGATATTATGCAAAAGGTATTGCAGAACTACCACTACCAGCCATGGGTGGCTTTTTTAAAATGAAAGTGGCAGTGACCACAATGCTTTTGGATTTATTCAATGCTGCCAGCCTGCATCAGGCGTGCCTCCAAAGTCAGCCTTCATAACAGGTTTAATCTCCTTCTGCATCATCTACAAAACAGACCTGAGCTAAGGTAAGAGCTAAATATTTACTCAGACTGGGACATTTACATGCATGCTCATGAACGTACTTTATGGCTCGAAACATTGAGAATAGTTCAATTTAGACACTGCCTGCATTATGCAGTATTTGAAAACACATATTTTATCACTCTCTTGGACTCAGAAACTTAAGCCTACCCTCTTTGGTAAACAGGTTTGTTTTCCCCAGATTTATTCTGTTCATATTTTTATTTCATTTTTCTTTGTTACCAGATGCACTGATATCAACTTGCAAACAGAACTATTTTTTAAATATTCAATTAATAAACCTAATCATTAGGCTATAATGAATGAAAGTGGTTAACTTCCCCTACAGGACATACGCTGCATGTGCATTTTCTGTAAAAATTAATCTATTTTATAATATTTAGATAAAATGTACTGTAAAAGTTTCTGTGACATACATCATCCCTCCAGGAGTCAACCGAACTTCTTTCAGTAGACAAACCAGTAGTATAGCTGTTTATTCCAGACCAAGAATTATTCAACTCCGTGGGTGTTGCATGACCACTAGATGAAAGCGTTTCACTGTGAAGACAAATTAAAATGAAGAACAGAATGGTGTTCTGTATAAACATTTTAAAAATAATGCAACTGATCACATAAATGGACAGTGACAGTGATACATATTCCTGTCAGATGCAAGATTTTCAGAACATGCTGTTACAGCCTATGTGAAGAGTTGCAAGCGTATGTTTTTAAGTAGAATGCAATGAGTGCATGCTCCTTTTTGTACTATTTACTGCCTTAAATGCAATTGTTTTTACAGCATTACACTTTTATATGTATGTATGTGTGTCATTGCAACTGTAAGGGCACTCTAGAACATGCACATATATTCAAATACATATCCACACGTATATACACACAGACGTACCAAGCATTTTCACCTCTAACAATTTTGTTTTCTCCAGTTCAGCTAATGGACACATCAAAACTATGCACTAAAGATAATATAAGCCTTCTTTAAGTCTATTAGATGCTATCACAAGAAAGTAATGCAAAACTGAGTCCAACATATCCACAAATGTTTTAAATAGCATTGAGTTACATATCTGTACACAATGTCTTTTATGCTGTTAGACTTGGTGAACTTTAAACCTTCCAGCTCTCAGAAAGCTCTAGCTGGTCCCTGCCAGCTACCACCCACCCTGGGATCCAGTGAAAGCAGGAGCAGTCAGGTGGGCAGGCCAGGCAAATCCTAACCAGCACCAACTGGAATGAAACTTCTTGAAAATTAACATACCTGCAACACTAGTGAGCATTATTTGCATTTAACCACAAAGTCTGACTTTCCTTCCAGATTTAATCAGTGCTCTTCACTACGTTCTAAAAATACGGAAATCCATAACACAAACCAGGAGCAAAGTTCAAACCCTCTAAACATTGGTTGGGTTAGGTTCATTTATATCCTGCATTATATCCTGCAACAGTTGTCATCCATGAGAATTACCAGAAGCATGGCTAGTGAAAATAAATACCAATCTTGAAATACCTACTTAAGCCAAGAGTTCCTTAATGCAGTACTATTTCAGAAGTGAATGCATACCAAGTATAATTGTTGATGGCTTCCTGCACATTTCTCTCAAAAAGTACTGGAAGAGACTCTCCACTTTTTCCTGAGAGACACCGATTTGTAGAACCTCTGGACAGTCCCTTCCTAAAAACACAGAAACACATCATTCCATAATATTAAATAAGGTTAACTCACACCTCCACTGGAGGGGAAGAAAAAAAAAAAAAAAAGATAGCAACTCTGTTGAATTTTCCAATCCTATCCATTAACACAAACATTTGCTTGAAACCAACTACCTTGTTTTAAAATAGTTTTTATTTCCAGAAATATTTTTCGGAAAAATGCACATTTAATTTGAGACTTATTTTACTCCAGAGGCATTCTCATTCAATTTTGCACTTTGAAATTTGCATGAAGTGCACAAATGCAGCAGCACTTCACTATTGCAGGACCAGAGCAAAAGCACAAACCACTAATTGTCCACACAGTATTTAGCTATGTGTTTCTGTTCAATCATTAACATAGAGCCCATATTCTCAGACATCTCTCCGCATAAAAAGAAGTTGCAGACATGGTGCCAAGCAAACAGTGGCCTTTACTAAAACCACGAACTCTCAACTTGGTTGCTTTAAGTGAATATAGAAATTAGTACATTAGGAATCATGGGCATATTCTCAATTCATTTACAGGCCACGAAGCACCCATTCCTCCAGCACCAAAGACTCCTTAAAACTTTATTAAAAACCAGGCCACAAACTTTCTAGTATTATGCCTTTCCAGCATATGAAATGCTAGAACTTTTTTTTTAGTTCTCCAAATACCTGAACACAGGCTCAAACTTTAAAGCCATGTCTTACAAACCATGCGGATGAATATTAAGACACAGTAACGCAGAAGAATGCCTGCACTTTTACTGCTAGCCTTAAAATAATACCTCTTAATGATGAAAGAGTTTTTATTGTTTTGGGGTTTTTTTAACTGAAACTGTTTATAACCACACATTTCCATAATCTCACTAAATTCTGTCATTAATATGTTAAACCTACCCCTTCAGAATATATTCACATGTGTCAAAGTGTTCCTCAGAAACACCTTTAGAGCAACAGATTATTTCATCTGTGGAAGTTCTTGTTTTCGTCTCATAAAACCCTCAGGTCATAACTATAAATAGCAACTTGATTGCATCAAAGTACATTTGTGAATGATTAATTGTACGGAAACAGCTGAGAGTTCAAGCATTTCCTGGATTTCTTTAGCCAAGAACTGTAGATTGGCCCTGCAACAGTTAGGATTCAGATATGTCTTGCCCTTACACAGATTACAAAAAACACACATGTCAAAACCTAACTCCCCACTCAAACAGACCACATCACACACCATACTCCTATGCCTTGGTTAAAAAGCCACCAAACACACGAGTTTAAACTTCTAATCAGGAAAGACCTTGAATGGCAAATTCTTGGAGTCTGGGACAACAGCACTGGAAAGTATCTCTGTGTGTTTGCCCTAAACTTCCTCCCTCTTCCCTAGACACCTGCTTTTGGCCACTGTCAGAACCAGGAGGTCCTATGAAATGAGACACAGTCCTTCATTTTGTCATGACACCAAGATCTATCTCCCAAGCAACAGCAGTGAGCTCACAGTCCATCTTCTACGTGGAAAATCAGTTCCTCCTGTTCATGTACATGCCTCTGCCATTCCATCTGCCCTGTTATTGCCCAGACAATCTTATAACATCTTTGGTATTTTTTTTTCGTAGCTGTCCCTTGTCTTTGGTATTGTAACACAGCTTAATATCACCACTTCTCACTTCACTGCTCACCCCTTTACCTGGTCAACTTGCATGAACTGCTCGAGACAGAATCCTATGAATCATCACTGGAGGAAGAACCCATTTACTGCTACCCTCTGTTTCCCATTGCAGTGATTTGCCTGTGCAAGGAACCTTTGCTTTTAGATTCCAGCTGTTCCATTTACTTGACAGACTTTTGGCAATCTGAGGTGACTACACTGATCGGATCCCCTGTATCTATAAGGCTTTCCAACTTCTTAAAAAACTCCAGGTAGGGGTTTTTTTTGGTGGCTTTGAGGGAAACCTGAACCTACAAACATGAAAAAACCTGAAATACCACCAATAAAATTTCACAGACTTTGTCTGTGCAACAGAGCATATGCATCATACTTAACGGTGTGAGATGTAGCAAAACAGCATTTCTGCCACATCATTCCAGTGACTCTTCCTTGCTCTTTGGACCACATGCCCTTAGAAGATGAGCCAGGAAACGACTGCGATAAAATAAAAAGGAAGGAAAATCCCCTCCCAGCACATCCACAGCACACCTCCCCAGCGCTGGCAAGCGAACGCCAGGGACTGCAGCAGCCAGCTCCCGGCTGCTCTCCGGCCCTAACTGAAGTCTCCGCAATCGCAGGCATTAAAATGATGACGGTACAAAATAATAACGCTGTCTGCCTACTCCCGCCAGCGCTTCAGCCGCCCGGGAGGCTTAGCAGGCCGGCCACGGCCACCCCCGGGCTGCACGCTGCAGCCCCCCGCAACCACGCAAGAACCGGGGCGCAGCCCCCCGGCTCTGCCGCCCGCACTCACCCCACGACGAGGAGCCCCCGGCCGCCGCAGCCGCCGCCTGCCGGGCCGGCGCGCCGCGCCCTGCGCATGGGAGGGGGGCGCGGAGGGGCGGGGGCGGCGCGGCCGGAGCCCCCGGGCGGCCCCTGCCGGGCCGCTGCGGGGCGGCGAGGAGGCGGCGGCCCGGCAGCGCCTGCCCCGCAGCGCCGCGCCCCGATCCCCCCGCCCCGCGGGCCGGCAGCGCCGGGCTGGCTCCGCAGTGGGTCTCCCCGCCACGCCCCGGGGCAAGCGCTGGGCTCCCGGCCCAGAAGGGCGGCCGCGAAATAAAGCGGCCCTACGTCCTCAGCCTGAGTGGGAGAGGTGCGCATCTCCCCGGCCTCTCGCCTCCGAACACGCAGCCCAAAAAGGCTCCGTTTAGGGCCCTTCTGCCCAGAGGAGGTCTCCCTTGCCTTTAAAGTAAAAAAGTTTAAAAAGTTCTGTTGTGCTGTACAACGGAATAGCACTTTTCCATGTTAATCGAGTTCACCTCTGAACTATCCCTGTGCAAATCATTGATCTCGTGGAGCACAGGGGACAGGGCAGAGTCTAGGCTGTCAACTGCAGATTTATACTAGACCATCCATCTCTAGCTCCACTATATAAATTCTGGTGTCTATGTATTTCCATGAAAGGGTCTCTCAAAGGGAGAAGTATATTTGTTCATAAGCAAAAAGAAAATAAGTATTCTTACTAGGAAAGAAGAAGAAAGGCCACACTAAAATGCTGAAAATTAAGACTGAAAAAGTATGGCATATGAAACCTCTCATTACAGGAAAACAAACAGCAGCATTTGTATATTTCAAGTTTCGCAACCAAACAAAATACAAAGAACTCTTGCCAAACACAGCTTTAAAACAAAACAAAACAAAACAAAAACAAAACAAAAAAGAACAAACAAAAAAAAAACCAAAACAAAACAAACCACATATTTTTCTGATCCAGTAGAACATTAAGAAAGATTTTCCTTTCATGTTGTAACAACTCTCCTTGTCCTTAGCAATCGTTCTTCTCTAAGAGTAGGTTTGTCCAAAACCTCAAACACAGAAAAAAAAACATAGTCCTTTGTCAAGCTACATGTATCCAACAAGCAGATGAAGATCTAGAATTGCCAAGTTATGTTCAGGTTAAGAAAACGCAGTTTTAACTTTAAATCACTGCACGTATATATGTTTGTGGAATGCAACTTCTATGAACAGAATACTCTAAATCCCCAAGAACTACAACTGTGCTTCCAAGAATATTTAGAACATGAAGCAAATTATTTCTTTGAAACCTGTCGAATATTTTCTACATTTGATTTCAAACTAGATATCCCAAAACTCTGTTTTGAGTGAAGGGAACTAAACACTGTAGCGCTATGCAGGCTCTAAAGAGATTTTGCCATCATCTAGCTTTTGGTCACTCCTGTCCTAAAGAACTACCCACACATGTACATAAGTACTCTTTAAGAGTATTTTACTATTTTTTTTCTATCTTCTAATCTGCTAGAACAAATTAGAAGGAAGGCAACACACTGCATAACAAAGGGCCAAGACCACATGCCCCTACATAAAGTCGAAGCAGGCAAGCTTTGCAGCAGAGATTTACACCACCAGTCCAGGGACAATGTGTATTTGCATACTTCTCTTGTTCACATATACAAGCAGCAGATGATGGCAAGCAAAAATGCAATCACAAAGTTATCAATCACTTTTTTTTTTTTTAATCTTTGTGTTGAGGGTAGCAATTATGGATGTCACATAACTAATTATCCTACAAAATCACTATCACAAGGAAGACTGACATCCACAGTAACTGCCCATGCCCCAGCTGATTGCCATGTTCACCTCAGCTTCCACCTCCTACAACATGCCTTACAACTTAACACTTCAAAATGTTAAAATTAAAACAATAAAACAAAACAAAAACCAAACCAAACCAACAAAAAAAAAACGCAAAAAAAAAAAAATCTCCACAGCAGCAGAACTCCAGAAGCACAAAATTTTGAATGCACCACTGGCTGCTACTTCATCTCAACAAAAGATATCAGAGGGGAACATGTTCGCACAAACATGGCAGTGGGATGGCTTTCTCTAGCTGAAAAAATAAAAAGCACATCCAGAGTGCAGACAACCGAAGGCAAAAATAAGAAAGAAACCCTGTGATCTTCTCCCTAAATCCCCAGAGCTTGTAGGCCAGCCATTTCCAACAACGGTTTATTAATAGACAGACATATAACATAACAATTAAGTGTGTTTAAATTGTGTTTAAGCCGGTTTTACTGTGTGTAATGTTTCCTTTAAAAACAACATTCACAGCACAGAGCCAATGCCCAAAATAATCCTGTACTAGGCTGAATTAACCGCAAACTGTTGGCTGTGTGTGTTTATTTCAGACTGCTCTAAGTCATTACATTTCCTAACACAAGAGAAAATAATAGTCTAAAACAAAAGTGCATCAAAACAAAGGAAAATGTAAGGCTGCTCATGAGTTTGAATGATGGGAAAAAAGGATCTTGACTGAAATAGAACAAAATAAGAACAAAACATACGAAGAGAAGGCCTGAGTAAATGAAGCAGCTTGTGTCTTCAGTCACATTTTAAGATCTTTGTTTTGTGTTTGTTTGTTTGTTTTGTAAGGGGGCATGGGGTCAGTAGAGCCTCATTGGCAGTAAAACAGTTTTACATTGGGTACATCTAACATTTCTATATTCATGGCAACACGTGAAAGAAACATTTGATTTTTCTCCCCTCTTTTCTGAAGTAACACACAAAATTTGTCTAGTTGCTTAGATCAAAAAAGGATAAATATCATAAGCCAGCTAAGCACAGAAGTTTCACAGTTGCATTTAAGGGTCAAACTATGCTACAGAATTGTTTATACCATCAGCCTCAGAATGCTGAAACAGGTAAGAGAGCCCTTTGTTCTACATTAAGAAGAAGAGGAGAATGTCAGATAAGAGGAAAAGTAGACTAAACAGGAAGAAAAAGTGAATCTGCATGGGCAAAAAGCTTAAAGTGTGGTGTTTGGGTTTTTGTTTGGTTGTTGTTGTTTTCTTTTTTTATAATGTATTAGAGCTTCAGGTTTCCTTTCCCATTACAAGTCAGAAAAAGCATATCCCAGCACACATGAAAGGCTTGATATGAAGGCATAACAGCAATTTAAGAAAGAAGTTCCAGGCTTAGGAGAACACAAAGGCAAGAAAAATGGTGAACATGGAAGGAGAAATGTTTTGAGATTAATTAGGAGAAAAAAAAAAAAAAAAAAAGGATGAGGATATGGTGAAAGAGGAGACCTGACATGAGATGCACAAACTATTACCTTGCATGGGACTTTAAAGACAAAGATCTTGAAAGTGGTTCGTGAGGTCAGAGTTCTGAAGAGATATAGCACATGTGACATCATCACTAGCAGATTATTTTCACAGTTAATTTGAAATGTATTTAAAGAGGATGAAAATCAGAAATGTTAATAGAAAGGTGTCCTCCAAAGTGAGGAAGTTGAAATGGAAATGAACAGCAGACTTTGAAAACCCTCACATTTCCTCCCCAGAAAAACTCCAGAAGCCCCGCAGTGTGGCATCCTTCAAGCGTTGTGTGCAACTCACCTCTAAAAAGAAGAGGCTGTAAAACATCTCATCACATTTTACAGATTTTGGCCTTGGAACACAAGTTTTAGCCCTGGGAGCTCCTTCTACCACCCCTGTGTACTCACATGCACATACAAAGCCTTCTGTTTGGGTCACTCCTAACTGTAGTTGTTACCTAAGTAATGCAGGAACATAAGAAATGTCCTACTGGATCATAGCGATAATCCATTTACTCCAATATTTTCTGTGATAGCAGCAACAGGACATACTGTTTAGCGGAAGCACATAAATCTGGCCATCATCCATAGTGTATTTCCTCCTTCTCCAGCAGTACGTACTATAGTGGGTTAATAGATGTGAAGCAAGTAAATCCCCACCCCAATCTTTCACATCCATTCAGGACTTCTTGTCCACCATTTTCTTGAAAACCTTTCTATACCTGCTGATACTATTTGCCTCTACAACCTCCTGTTGCAACAAATTCCAGAAGTTACTGTCCACTCCGTTGAAGAAAAAAAAAAAAGTGTCTATTCGCTTTTCCTCTAAATTGTTCACGCTAATCTACTCTTTTTCCATGCATGCCCTCTAATTCTAGTACTGCAGTAACAGGTTCCCATCCTGGCTGTCCAACACCCTACCGCCAGGGTTCTGTAAGCATCACATCTGTAGCAATGACAACCTGAGCCTCCCCCTCTCAAAACTGGCAAGTTAGTCTTCACAATCTCTCTTCTGAAGGCAGGTAGCTATGCCCCACTAACACATCCCAGCTGCCTTTCTTGAGATGTGAAACCAGAACCGCAGTCAGCACACAAGATGTAGTACGCTGCAGTGAAATGGTGCTTTCCACTCTGTGGAACAAGATTTTATTGCTTTTTCTGGTTACCACCACATCCAGCTGCAGTCATTCACAGAGCTGTCAAAGATACCGCCAAGATCTCATTCCTGAGTCATAACTGCCAGTTTTGAGATCAGTATTATGTAAGGTAGGTTGTGATTATTATTCCCCTAAATACATTATTTTCCTTTATTCACTCTGAAGCTCATCTCCCACCTTTTCCTACGTTCGCTCAGCATAAGGACCAAGACCAAGAGTTAGATTTTGTGTAACGTTTTTGCTTTTTGGAAGGCTTGTTTGGCATTGCAACTGCAAGAAAGAGTCACTGGTCACCCCTCACACCCAACCACCAAGTTATACAAAAAACATTAACAGGAAAAAGCACAATAGCAACTACATTACTCTAAATCACGCCCTTTCTTCCTCCTTTCCCACCAGGGCAATGACAATTTGATGGATAATTAATTGAGAAGGAGTTTATTGTTATTATTACTACTACTACGACCCTAATTTGGAACTGGAGTGTGTTATAAAAGGAGATGGCAAAAGGCATTCAACCAGAGGAGCTTAAAAAAGTCATTGAACATATAAAAATATTAACTTTACTATCATACATGCACATGAGACCCCTCTAACAGACGGGTTGACGTCTGTTTTGTAGTCACAGCCTCTGATAAAAATACTTATTACACATTGCTCCATTGTCAACAATGTATAATACCCTAATCTCTAATAAAGCTGCTGCCTTATTGTCCAAGAGAGTTAATTTTCTCAGCTCTCCCATCTTCTTTATGTATTATTTTCTATTTTGGAAACATGATTTGTAACAAATGTAAATATACTAAATACATCATACTCTCATAACATGACATGCTTTATCTTATAACCTAACAACATTCATTTCATTCATATTTTCACTTTCTGTTGGTTGTTCCATCCCACACTTAAGTTTGTAAAACCATGAGATAGCTATTATTTGTATGACAGATTTATAGAAAACTTCTGTATGAGACTTTAAAAAAAAAAAAAAAAAATCAATATACAAGCTCTCATTAGCACAAATATATACATCTGTGGGAAGAAACAGATTTTGAAATGACTTAATCCTTTCTTATACTGGTTTGAGACAATTACCATGGGAGCCTATTTCTTATTATTCTTTGAAGTGACATAATGCACAAAAGCTGTTACTCCACAAATCCAGCCTGCTTAATATTCTTCTGTAAAGGGTTACCGCCAACACAGCACCCACCTCGCAGGAGCAGTTTCATGGAAGTGAACAGACCACTCCTGGTCACTGTCTTGTTCACTGAGCGGAACATAAAAACCTCATCACAAACACCACCAAGTTATTGTCACTGCTCAAAAGGGCCTTTCCACACATACCCCAGCTGCTTTCTGCATCAGTGATGAACAATATTCCGGGCATGCAGTGCAGCATCATAGTTGAACATTTATACCCCAGAAAGTACAAAGCTCATAGGAAATGCACACGCCCTCTTCCCGCCAGGTGAGGTGGTGACCTCTCCACCTTGGTTGGGGTCGACTGTGGTACAATTCCCCAGCATTGTTTGACAAGACTGCTGTTTATTGACTTTTTGTTGGTTTTTGTTTGTTTGTTTTTCCCAAACAGACTCAGAGGACCTTTAAGAGATAAGAGCACTCTCACCCTTTTGTAACAACTTCAAGGAGCACAGACTGCCAAGTGTGACAGACAGTACTGCACATTGTCGGCAGACCCTAGAGGAGGTGCATCTGAAGACTCTGCTGTACCAACAGTGCTCACGGCTGAGCACACTTACACGTGGTTAATACCACAGCACCGAATTCTTCCCTCAGCAGCCTGGACATTTTGTGAGACTGATCCAGTGACTTTTACAACTGTTGAAAGCACTCATTTTGGCTCGGCCTTTAATTACTTATTGCAACAATACAAAGGAAATCAAGGTAGACGGCAACAATGCATGTTCCTGCTTACAATCCCTATTCTTCAGCTTTCTTGGTGTTAAGACAATTGTGATATATCTTGAAAAGTCATCTCTGGAATAGTTTAGCTGAGGTAAACCCCACAGGTGCAGAGTAAATGAAGCAGAATCATAGGAAATTTAATAGATCTTTCATCTAGCCTTCCACAGAAAATTATTTTAAGACAGCTGTAATATCCATTTGGCTTGTTTGCTTAGAAATGACATGGTTCAATGGGGGGGGGAGGGTGGAAAAGCGTGCCTTGGAAGGTGGTATAAGGAGTATTTACCTTTTAAGCTTCCAGCAACACAACATCTTTATCATTATCATTGTGGGAAACTACTGCGGGGGGTATGGGAACAGAAATTAGCCTTTAAGATATTAAGGCCTACCCGCAAGAAAGATGGGAGTAGAGGAGTATCTGGAGATATTAAGGTGTACCCATGAGAAAGAAGGGAGTAAAAGAGTAACATTGACATTAGCAAAATTAGCCAATGATGTGTTACTATTACAGCCTGTAACCAATAGCAAAAAGACGTGAGCTGGTAAAGACTATATAAAAAAGCGTTTGTGGCGATAAATGGAGACTGCTGTTTGTACTTAAGAACTTGGTCTATGTCGTTTGTCCGTCTCAACAGCAACATATCATTACTGAACATGACGGAGGCTTGACAGCTAACAAAGATACACCCAAAAAATGATAGCATATGTGTTTGTTGATGAGTGTCCCTTCAGACACAAGAGATTTTCATTTTGCTCCCTTATCTATTAATGAGCATTGTCAAAAGTATTTCAGTGTTTTCAGTCATTTTACTCATTGTTCAACCAAGTATTGACTTTATCTGAAGCTTGAAAATATGAACCTTTATCAGTTTTTCTACTGTTAGCGTTCAGTCATACCATCTGATTGGGCCCTTCATTTTTCAGAAATGGCCCTTACTGTCTTTGAATCTATATATGGGTTACTGATGCTTTGATGATTAGACTACCCTAGGAATATTCATACAGTTGAAATGTCAGTGAATTTTCAGGCGACAGTCTTTGTGATCTGACCAAATTAACATAATTTGCCATAATGTAAAGTTCTTCATATGTAGGTAAAAATATTTCCTAAATAATCTTAAAAGCTACACTTGGTTCTAAAAGAAGACAGTTTTGTAATACACTGTCTTCAGCTCCAAAGAGGAGGTAATATTGAAAGACTTTGCCAAAGGACTGTCTCCCCTCATCAGTGCAACACAGCTGATCAATATACTTCCTCATTATCTCATGATAACACTGCAATGACTATGGTCTGGGTAGGCAGATTGTGGCGGATGCACTCGACCCACCACCCCGCACCCAAACCAGCAGCGGTTTGGTCCAGGCTCCAGAGGAGGTAAAGACCCGAGCCACAGCCAGGCCAAGAATTCCTTCCAGGAGACCCACAGGGAAGTTGGACGGCGCACTGAACACCAGTGCCTTGTGGGCACAGGGAGTCTCGTGCATACTTTTCCTACTGTATGCAATTTGACAACAAGCCAACCACTTCATTCTATAAATACAACAGCCTGGATGAGCCCACTTTGAGGTCTCCCTGCTGAATAAGTGAGCTGTATGGCAATGGTTTTACTACTCAGAGTATAGTGGATGAGCCGAATTCAAGTTCAATATTAATCATTTAGCTTAAGTGTATGCACACCAAATGTAATGGATTATTTAGAGATGTAAGGTTGTATGACTGTTACTCTTTCATTCATGTTAGTTGGTAGACTAGATTTGCTAAAATGTTAAGCTCGTATTTACTAAAAGCAACTGCAGACTACTTTAAATGCCTGCAAGATAAAGTCTAGCTTGCACTTTGCTTGGAAAAATGGAACTGACTGGGAAAACAACGATCCGAGGCCAATGCAGAGACATCACAGACATCTGCAAAGCTGGGCCTGTTTTGCACTTTTCTGAGAAGAAAGAATTTATCCAGACAAAACGGCATCTTCAAGGATATGGACCAAAACCAATGTCAACAACTGAACAAAACAAAGGCCTGCGCGGAGTCAGCGAAAAAAGGTCCAATGGGGAGCAAAGGACCTAGTGGTGAAATATTGCTACTGGACTGAATCACGGTGTGAATGGTCTGTAAACATATAAAAGATATAAAAGTTTGTAGTTTTCTATGCTTGGGCAGACCTCTACACAGGTACTCAGCTTGAGCCAGCCCTCCTGCTCTTCTACTTGATTAAATTTTTATTTTTCTGAGAATTTTGTCTCTTGAAAGTCTGCTCTGCATATGGTTGTCAGACCTCGCCTCAAAGTTTGCTACTGGAGTTCTAAAATAGAGACTCCAAAGCGAACAGTTATCAGGGAGAGAAGAATCCTGACAGTTTGCACCACGACGGGTACAGGCCTTGCCTGAAAGTTTGTCTCCGGAGCCCCAAGACACAGACTCTGGAGTGAACGGTTATCAGGGAGGAAAGACACCTGAAGGTTTGCTTCGTGAATGGGTATCAGGTTCCTGGAGAGAAGGTAAGCAACATTTGGCTTGGCATATTTCCCCCATGCAGTAAATACTAGAGCGAACCTACCACCGAACTCTTCTAAGTCGCGCTTCTCTCTAAGAAATGTAAACATTGTTCTGCAGCAAGCAGAACCCCTAAATCACTCCCCCGTGACACAGATGGCCTCCAAGAAGGCAATGATTTGTTCTTATATCTCATTTTTGGGGAAAAAATTGCACAATGGCTTGATTTAAAAAAAAAAAAAGTCCTGGCCAGAAGTATGTTAAAAGGAGGGCCCACCGCAGCTCAGAACCACAAACACTCTCTGCTTCCAGGTAGCAGCAGGTTCTCTCAGAACCAGCATCACAGAGCACAGAGGTTCCTCGCTGTTTCCCCACATCACCCTCTGCAGCTTGTTAGTCCCCTGTGGCAGCCTTCAGCACACAGCGTTCACTACCTGCACTCAAAATCGCCTCTTTTGCCCAAGACCTGCTTCTCCTTAGGGTTAAAGTCTCCACTTGTTATTGCATCTGGAGTGAAGAAAAATAAGAAATAAGTGAACACAATTTTTGTTTTAAATCACTGACAACACATAGAGCACCACACATACAGTACCCTCATGTGTCTTCAGGGCTACTCCTAAAGAGGTGGAATAAGGGAAAAACAGGCCATCGTTTTTAATATAATACATTTACATACAACACATCTTATGTAGATATTTGTATTACGTACACATAAGTGGAATGCCTACTATTAGGCATTTTCATACTGACTCCTGAAATAGATCATGGTTGCAAAAGCCTGAAATCTATCTCAAGTTCTGCTCCTGTCTTTACAAAACAAAGTAACAATAAACAACTTTAATTTTAAAGACAGGCTTATTTGTATATAGTAATTTTATTCTTCTACAATTTCTTAACACATTTCAAAATTATAAAGCCTTTAAGATGGGATGAGCTTGTTGAGTACTTTAAAAAAATCTATTTCAAATCTTGGTTTGATGTGAAAACATAAATACAAGGATCACACTTGGTTCTAGGAAATATACACAATTCTGCAGAGCAAGATATGCATATTAAGTACCTCTTCTATTTAGAGAAGTAAATCTGACTTTTTAATATAAATTATGAATCAACCTTAAGAAAAAATACTACCATCTTAATTAACTGCAATAATAAAGAATGCTAATTAGTGTTTTAGAGAAGGTGTTTTATTTCTTTGGATCTGATAGGAGGCATTTACTGCTGCAGGATCAAGTGTCTGTGAACAGACAGGGAGGGAGTAGCACCCTAACAAACACTTGGAAGTGATCCACAAGACTTTCCCTGTATATTCTTGTTACTGATGTACATTTGGAAATTCAGTTAGTACCTTTTTGTAACAGACTTCTTCCATCAGCATAACATCAAAGAGATCAGAACGTTTTTTTTCCATTCTGTTCATTAATATCTGAGGAAAATTTGACATATAAAAAAATCACTCAGAACGAAAGAGAACTTATTTTGAAGACTATTAGGAGTTCAGCCCACCTAGTCAGGAGAGGGAAGAATAAGGATGTAAAAACTGTCACTCATTCAGAGAGTATTGTGAAAGACTTTAGAGGAAGATTTTAGAGGAATTCACAATCACAGTTAAGCATAACAAGGTCAGCCCAAGGCCCTTCCTCTTCTCCTTTCATGGCTAATGCTAGTGATCCTGCTCACTGGATCAGAAATAAAATTGTAAACATAGTGCTTCAGTTTCCTATAAACGACACAGACTAATAAAGGTACACAAGAATAAGTTCTTAGCATCTGAAAGCAACAAAAGCACTTTGAGGAAAATTGGGATTCTTTGGTCTCAGCTTTTTTTTTTTTTGACATTTATTCTCTAGCTGATTGGGTACTTGCTGGAAACTTCATAAGACTTTACCAAAAACCTTACGTTACACATAAAATGTTAGTAATCATTTTTAGTTCCATCTATCTAGAGGAATGTTGACCTCCATAGTACCATGTAAAATTAAAATTTACCTCTAAGTACTTTTACACTTATTTGCAATGAAAAAAATAAACTATGACAAACCACCACATTACTACATTTACTCTTTTGGATCAGTATAATGGAAATGAGCAGCTAAGTAACTGTAATGCTCTAACTAGGCTAGTATGTATTACAGCATGAAAGAGATCTTTTAGTGGTTAAAACAGGAGACAGGGAACCTGAGTTTCCAACCTCTTCTGCAGCTCATCAAGTTACTTATACCCACATTTTCAAAGTTAATCATTTTGAACACCAAAGCTTGAGCTACTGGGAAATGAAAGCTAGCAGAAGACAGTGAGATTTTTACGTGGCAGATAAAGCTACCCTTTTCATACCAACTTCACAAACACATTTTCCAGGTGTTAGAACTATGCAGAAAATGGGGAGCAGTGCAATTAATTTCTACAAAATACTACCCACTCCTAAACAACATAACTTAAGCCTGCCCAATTTACCTTTAGATCAGCTAAGGGCTATTATCTCCTCTAGTTATTGCAACATGTTAGGTCAGCAATAATAATGTTCCTTAAAAAATGGAATCTATTTATCTGGTTGTCATCAGCATATTGTAGTAAGTGTAGCATAAGGCATCTTCTTATCCTTCCGAAGATTTTCATTATCTCATATAGCAGGATAATTTTTTTCAAACAGTAATAAAAGTAGAATTTTTTTTTTCCATTTAAAGAAAGAGAGATTTATTCATTACTGCTCCTTCAATTTGACTAGAAGGATATGAAGTCACTATGTAAATAAACAGTAAATGTAAAATCCTACAAAGTACTGCTATAGTTTAGCCCTATACAGTATTAGGACAAGTTGTTGGTAGTTGTGGAGCTCAGAAAATTCAATGTACCTGCCAAAGACAGGAAGAAATTAGTTCCAGATTTTCACTGTTCTGCACTCTCAGTGTGTTTTGATCGCTATAAACTTGCCAGCGCCTAAGAAAAAAACAGTAAGACATAAAATGGATCTTTTCATTTATTAACCAATTACTTCATTTGGGTAAGAAAAAGCATCATATCAATAATACAATATTGTATTCTGTAACTCAGAAATTCAAATCTGAACTCTAGGCAAGGAATACTGAAGTTTTTAATATTTAATTACGATGCTGCTTCTAAAAGCTTAGGTGGAACCATCTAATTAAAAAATGCTAATGTGGAGGTATAGACTTTCCTTGTCAAACTGATGTATCTTATTCCTTCTTCTACATCTTTCTGGGGTTTTTTTGGTTTTGTTTTTTTGTTTGGTTGGGTTTTTGGGGTTTTTTTTAAGACAGACAATACCTTATCAGGATAAGCTTGACTGCTATGAATAAAATATTTGAAATGCCACCGTGCATAAAAAAGTATAACATTTAGGGGATAATTAGAGGACATCAGTTAGAAGCGTTTCAATCACAAGCCAAAATATGCATTTTGCCGTACACAAGCAGTTTTAATGTAATAGAGTTTCCTCTTCATCCCAATACAACTGCTTAGTTTGTCGTAAGAGTGAATTTCATCCCTTTATTTTTTTAATTTTAAAAGTTATAGGGCCTGCAACAGGAATACCATCTCAGAACATTATACTTGGATTTAGTTTTGGTACTAAAAAAAAGAAACAACTAGTGGGAAATTATAGGCAAACAACATTGATTTAGTTCTGGTATTGTTTATATAAAGCATCAAATACCTTCTAAACAGAACTCTGCCAATACCCTTCAAACCAGATTAACCTCTCTATTCCAGGAAGGCTACTATTCTACATGAATGCAGAAAAAGCTTAAACCTGAAAGCGCTTACAATTTCTTTCAAAACAAAACCAAATGCATTAGATGGGAGTAGTAGAAAATAAAATACAAACATCAGGGAGAGTTTGTGTTCCTACTTGTATTATTTTCACAGTGTTACATAGCTTACTTATCTGGCAATTGTAATACTTCAATTCATTTACTGTTTGCTAAGATAAGTTTATAAATATCTAGATAAAAGTATGTATTCACAAATATGTATTGTCAATGGTTATCCTGGAAAAAACAATCTAAAGCACCTTTCTATTAGGACTGGCACTTACAGTTCAGCAAGCAATCCTGCAGTCATCAGGGACTCTGTACAGTGACAACCAAAGCCACCACCAAAACTCTGGCCAACTTCAGAATGGATACCGAGACCAAAATGGAAAGCATTACTTTGTCGCTTTGTAAAACCTTATTGCATCCACAAACAGAAGACTACGCGCAGTTCTCGTCCCTGCATCCCAAGAAAGACATACTGGAGTAAGAGAAGGGCTATGAACAAAAGGGAATAGAGCCACGTTCAGCATGAAAGCTAGAAAGGCTGGAACTCTTGGAGAAGGCTAAGATGATGTGCTCAAAGTGCACAAAATCATAGAAGGTGAATTAGAAGATGAATGAATGATTACTATACTTTGCACCACAAGAACTAGAGACACTCCCTGAAATCAGTTTAAAACACTTTTTTGTTTGTTTTTTCAAAACAGAGCAGGCAGTGACTTTCAATACACTGTTGCTACTAAAGCTTACAGAAGCAAACACTACTAACACAGTCAGAAACAGATCAGTCACATCCAGAAGACATCATAAACTGATTCCAAAAGGACTGGATACCTCCTAACGTACCTACTCTAATGACTGTGGACACTGGGGAATAAGCAAAGATCATCTGCCAGTGAAGAGCTAGAGACTGATTCAGAAAACCAGAGGAGTGTAATTTAAATATTATGCTACATGGAAACCAAACTAAAAGTGGAGGTTCTAAAAGCCATCTGAAAGTTTAACAGAGTACTAAAGAGATTTCAGTCCTAGAGAGCTAAAAACTTAACTTTCCAGAATACATTCATTCCTACTGACATTTGACAAAATATTCATGTTTCCCTGACTATCAGCAATATCAAAGACTTGCATAGTTTAGTACTACAGAGGCAGCAATTATAGATGTTCACATAATATATACAGCGGCCTTTTTTTGGTAAGAGCACAAAATACTCCACCAATATGATACAACTGTTACTGACTCCAGGAAGCCCTTCTGCTATATGCCTTTGCTTCAGCAGAGTTATCACCAACTGAATCCTACAGCACACATATTTAACGGGTTTATCTTCAGCAAAACCTACACATTCCAAGGTTGACCTTGAAGATTAAACACAGAAGCATCCATATGCGTTATTGACTTTAGATTTTTTCAAGGCAATGGCTGAAACGTGTGCTTTGATGCACAGCTGCAACTTGGGGACGGACTTCGATACAAGTCACACACCTGCGCGCGTACCTTTATGATCCCTACTCGAGCTCAGCGCCTCCTGCGCTCCCTCAGGACTTGGCTGCTCTCCTTGCTCAGCCTCTCCTACACGCCTGGGGCCCCGTTCCCCGCGGGGACTGGGCAGTTTTCTTCCGCCAACGCGGGGCCGGGCTCTCACCTCCGTTCCCCCGGCATGCAGCCGCCCGCCCTACAAGCGGCACTCCGAGCACAGTCCAGCCCTTTGCTTCTTACAGGCGCCGAACGCAGCCCTGGTGCAAACCGTCACCTTTGCTCTTGAAGGTGCTCCGCCCTACCTCCAGCATACCCCTGGGCGAAGGACACTCCAGCGGAGAGAGATGTTCAGTACCTCTCAGAGCACGCACAGGTGGAAAAGGCTGAGTGGGAGGAACCTCACAGGAGAGAGGGGCGCACACCCTCCCCTTTCCCCCCCGGGTTTCGGGGGACGCGCACTCACGCGTGGCGCGGTGGGCTGCCGGCCGCCTCCTCGCCGTCACTCTCCGCCGCCGCCTCCTCCCCGATGTCGGGCAGGGCGATGAGCAGGGCCTTGGCGCCCGCCCGCCCCCCGGGCTCCCTGTCCGCCGCGGCAGCCGCCAGGCGCAGGGGCCGGCCGCCCGCTCGCTCCCCCGGCGGCACCGCCCTGGCCGGGACGCAGCCCCCGCCGGACGGGGGGCGCTGGCCGGGGGCCGGCGGGGCGCGGCGGAGCTTGGCGAGGAGGGCGCCCGGGTCCAGGGCTGCTACCTTCATGGCGGCGGGCCGGGAGCCCCTTCCCGTCCCCGCAAGGCCGGGCGGGGGCGGCCGGCGGCTCTCCCGGCCGGGGCTCCCGCCGCCTCCTGCCCGGCCCGGCGGGCGTTGCTAGGCTAAACAAACCCGCCGAGAGCCGTGCACCCCGCCCGCAAAAAGCCCGCGAGCCGCCATCGGCCTGAGCACCTGTCATAGGGAAGCGTAGAGCAGTAACAAGTTGTACTCTGCGAGCTAAAGAAATAAAGCGTGGCGTTTTCCCTTTCGTTAAAATGCCACTAGCATTAAGGGGCAGAAACCAATCCCACCTGCCAGGGCCACGGGGCTTTGCCTAACACCCTTCCTTTGTGTGGTGCACGCCAAAAGGGTTTATAGAAACCCGGAGCATGATGGACCCAATGCAGTACACCTTGCTACACCAGGTCAGGCAACTGCAGAAGGGAGCTGCGGGGAGCAACAGCCTACGTGCAAAGATGTTACCAACAATCCCAGGCAGCTTGAAGAGCAGTAGCAGGTGTCAGGATCAAAGACCTTTGTCTATCTGCTACAAATACCAGGCAGCCGGAGGCACACGAGTTGGGGCTGGGGCAAATACTGCACTAGCTTTGCCATACAGGGTTGTCTGTCTGGGTGGAGAGAAGAGTGACCATGCTAGCAGCAGTCTGGGGACACTGTAATGGCTGGTGGTGTGGACAGGACAAGCAAGTGACATGGCCCATGGTAGCATCCAAAAGAACAGCACAGTTCCTTTATACATAAAAGCCCAAGATTATATATCAAGCAACTAGTTGCACTATCAACTTAAAGCTGGCAGCTGCTGCTAGACAACAAGCAAGGATACAAAGTGGGGAATTTTATCCCTGCCTTGTCTTCTTAGCACAGCAAGGAGTGCAATGAACTGGCAGAGGGGAGCACACAAGAGACCAAGTAGAGGACTGAGATTTGAAATTGGGATATTCTTGGCCTTTTTTCTTACAAATGAAAATAAATTATTCTGACTGAACTTATAGAATAGGTCCACACAAACATAACAGCAGCACGATCTGTGTTTATTCTTCATGATGCCAAAAAGCCTTGACTAAGCCACAGTGAAAGTAGCATAACTGAGCATGTTGGTGTACAGTATGTTTACCTCAGCTGCAGCCCTGAAGCAATCCTGCATGAAGAGCTGGTATAGAACCTATTATGAACATCACTGTCTGTAACTTGTTCATAACTCCCTGTCATTCAAGAATTGCAGAAACAGGTTCCACCTCAAATCTACAGACATAAGTCCTTTAGATATTCTGCTTCCAATACAGATGATTCCTCTTTAGTCCTAGGTGATATCTTTGACACTACAAGTTTGGAAATATTTTTCATTTATTTAGTATCTGACTCCTCAGCAAATCAGCATAATATAGTCTGATGCTGCACACTACAAAGCAACTACCCAGCTCAGATATGGACTGTTAATCCTGAGAGCACTTAGAGATCTTTGCCACATTAAGCCCATTTATTCACCATCAAATGTACAGGAGCAGAGCAGAAACAGGTAACTCTCAGATAGACAGAAAATCGATATGAAAATTTTATGTCAAGTATAATATTACTATTGGCCCTGTGCTTACTGCTTTTGTGCTTTTTTTAACATTCCTCTAATTCTCATTGTAAGCCTTTATAATATCTTCTTCTGTTGTAAATTATTTTAAAGTGAATGTAGATACTAAAATAACTGTTTAAAACACATCATATTTTTATAATTTAATTTTTTTTCACACATTAGCAAGTACTTTTAGTTTGTACTCCTAGCTATTTTTTAAAAAAAACTAAGCATCCATAAAACATCTTCTCTGTGTTTTGACACTGATTTTAGAGGCATTTGTAGTAACAAGAAAAATCTTTATAGAATTTAGACACACTGTCATTTGTCAGGGTTTAGGAGCCAGAAAAGACCGCTTGATCATCTGGTCTGACCTCTTGTATCACATTTCACCTTGGCATTTCTCCATGAATTCTCTGGATCTTTATGTCATTTTTAATATCCACGTGAACTACTAACATTTTCCAAGCAATTTATATTGATGTGGAATGAGAAATTCTGCTACTATATGTCATTACAGGTTTAGGAAACATAGGAACACTTTCACACGTTAGTCTTTAAATAAGAGAAAGAACGATTGACATGGTGCACACCTGGCACCCCATCCTTGCTGACTTGCCTCCTCAAATTTCATGGCCTAAGCACAAAGAAAGAATTTGTCACTTCACCTGAAAAAGTCAGAAAGATGAGATGAAAGCATCACAATGGAGATAATCCTATCACTGTAATTAGGGAATCATCATCTATCACTTCGATTGTAAACAAAGCCTTTTTTTTTTTTTTCACTCAGGACTTCCTGAGCGACTGCAGACAGTCTACACCCCAGTCTACACACTGTCATTTACAGTTTTATCATCATGGGACATACGAACCTATTAAAAACGGAAGTTTTTATTCTATGCATATAACAAATCATGAGAAAAGCTGCGGTATGTATTGATTCTTGGAGTAATGATGGTATTGAAAATGATGAGGGAAATGCTAGGGGAAAAAAGGCGATTAAAAATATTCTTAAGATTTGAAGGGTCATACACCTACTAAAAATTGACAATGTTTTATATAGTCCTCAGAGCAGCAATTAAATATTAACAAAACATATAAATGACTGTCTAGTGTCTAATTTACAATAAATTGTGCTCAAACACTCCTTAAAATCGCAAACAGCCTCAAACATTATGAACATCCTTTCAGAACACTCTTTGCTGGTTCTCAGCTCTCTCTGTATCAAGCTACTAGCCCATATATTTGAACCTTAATGCTCTGGCAATTGCCAACTAGCTGATGTTTCTATAAAGTATGTTATGAAAAAAACAAACTAGATTAATATAGAAGAAATTAAACTACAGAATTCTGTCTGATTTCTTTACAACATTCTTTTTTGCTATCAAAGGCAAAACTATGTACAGTCATAAAGAAAAAAGGAAACATAACATTTGAAATTAATCGACTGTTGAAGTTTTTCTCCCACTCTACCTGTAACTGTAGTCACAGTAAAATTTCTGATATGCTTTAAAACCATTTCTTTGGGGGGCTTATTTTTTGTTATTGTTTCACTAGTAGTAAAGATTTCAGTATTGAAATTACAGTAGCATCAGCTCCCCCACAAAGTTGTCTTCTGGTTATGCTACAGAAAAATCTATGCCTTTACTCATTTTATACAGGTGCACCAGCTGTGCGTTGGCCATACTTCACATTGATTTCAAGTTCTCTTTAGTGGCCCACATACGGTTTTATGAGCATTTGAATAAGTAAGGTGGCAGCTCTCATTATAAATGTCCTCTGCCAGCTCTCTGAATTTTGATAGGGAGGAGTAAAAATGTTTGTTTACTTATGCCACATTGATTAAATCAGTTGACTCAGTCTGAAAATCTGTTTTTGGTAGTCACCAGTACTAGCACCACCCAGAAGGCATAAGCAATCCTTCGCCATGTGTTCTGAACAGGCTGCTCACAGGATCACATTTCTTTCTGTGGCTTTCACTTAAAATAAAAGGTTTTAAAACTCACTTTGAAACTCTGCTATGTTTCTTGGTTTCAACTACAGAAATAATTTTCCATGTTATTATAGTTACTCTGCGTCACATGGAAAACTTTCCAATTTTAGTTTCACTGAGTCTCCCCTTGTGTTACGAAAGCAAGCAGTAGTGTCCACTCTACCCTCTAAACAGAATTTGCTATTTTATCATTATGGAATTCTCTTTTATATATCCCTTTAAAGTAGAGTCAATGTCTTTTTTACACTACACCAGATGGACATTTTTGCTAGGACACCAGTCATTCTCTCTGCTTTTCGGAATTTCTACCACATTTTTGATATACAGACTGAAATGACTATCAGTCATAATCCATTTTAACATGTCACTTCATGCAGGTGAATCAAAATATCAGCAAGAACATGAATATAGACTAAATTATCGTGCCTTACGTATCTTTCCAGCATCACAAACTTTTTTCAGGTTTTCCTGAAGACTTTATAGTTTTCCGACGACAGAAAATATGCAATAAAATGACCCCATAATTCAAATCTGTACTTTCAAAATTCAGTGCTCTTTACTATTAGATTTAAGTGCCATCACTAATTGCTGATGAAATGCACTGACTCGTTCTTTCTGGGCTGGCCAGTTCAAGATGCAGCGAGATCTGAACATTCCTCTTCTCAGGTGAAGTGCATGATACAACTTGTAATCTTGGATCTCATGAAGAAAGATCAATATGATGGAGTCTCGACTTTGTTCGATAGCTTGCTGAAGAGCATGATACACCTTAAAGCTGAAGCAAAAATATGAGAAAAATACGTGTTTTCTTTCATATGGAAGGAAAAAATGTCAAACAGTTCTTTTAATAGCTCACATAATAGCACATTGCAAGCTCAAGTATTGGACTCAAACAGGGGTCTTAATGTCTATTTCATGATATAAAATTGTCATTGCTTATGTTAAATCACTTACCCTCTAAAGAAAGATCTCATCCTCTAAAAATATAACCTATGTCTACTGTCTTGATATAGCTTTGTTTAGCAAAGTTCCTTTCTTTGTAAGATCATTACATAAGAAAGGTGAAAAGACTCATTTAAAGGCAAATAAAAATAATCTTTGGATGATAGTGATCTCACCCATTATTGCTCTTTTTCAAACATGTAATTTTAAGACAAGTAATCTGCACAGGTGACAGCTTGACTTTTTGTACAAAAATATATTGACTGAGAGATTTGAATGCCCACTAGTGTATATGTGGAGCAATTAACTTTATTAACTTACGAATTATTCTGAAGTTATGATATATTAAGTAAATATATTAAAATAGAATTTGCATGGCATTTTTATTAATTACACACCAAAAACATATTACCTTCTTAAAAAAAAATCTGTTAAGAAATTTTCTCCATTACATATAAAATTTTGTATGCTACTCACTTTTTGCACCAGGGATCCTGTAAGAGATGCTCAGTCACAACAAAAATAATCTTCCTGCTCCTTTGGATACTGTTAACAGTGGCTTCAAATTCAGATATGCCCGCTTCAAAGTCCCGCTCTTCTAAACAAAACCTAATTTGAAAGTGGTAATCTTTTTCCAGAGAGATGAAATTCTTAGACACCCAATTCTTGTCCTGTCTTGCATGAATAACGTAGGCATCAAAATCAAATTCTTCCTGTTGTCTGTCAAGTTCTTTAAAACCAAGTACTCGATTTACTGAAATATTCCAGTAGAAAGCTATTCTCCACCCTTCAAAATGGATGATAAGAACCATAAAAATTACTAGCATCACAGTAGTGGTAGTGACCACAAACAGAAGTTTAAATGGAGCGCTGTCTTTGCAGGCTGAGCTATCAAAATGCAACACCAGATTACCATGATATTTACGGGGGGTGTTGCAAATGTACTGGGACCTCAATCCAGGTATATAAGTGTGAGTCACATTAAGCCAATCAGCAAACCAAGCAATGCTTTCACAGGTGCAATCAAATGGATTGGAATCCATCTCCAGTATTCTCAAACTCTTAAAAGCTGGGCCAAACACTTTTTCTTCAACTGAGGTTATCAAATTTTTCTGAAGGTTCAAGAAATTCAGAGAGTCTTGGTCATCAAACAAAGTTGCTGGAAGCAAATTCAAATTATTGGCTCCTAAATCCAGGTCTTTTAATTGAAACAAACCCTTGAAAACCTGAGCTGGAATCTCATCGAGCCCATTAGATTTTAAATTAAGAATACGCAAATTGGGAAGATCTTTCAAAAAAAGAACAGGCCCACCTGGATTTGCATGTTTCCAAAGTCGGGCTAAATTATTGTGCTGCAAATCCAGAATATCAAGCTTGTGAAGTCCATCAAACAAGTCTTCTTTTATGTTTGCTAAGTTGTTATTGCTGATGTCCAGGATAGTCAGATTTTGCAGAGGATGAAAAGGTGAAGGAGAAAGTGCCAGATTACTGCAACCTACCTTCCTCAGCATCAGTTTTCTAAGGCTTGGGACAAAAATGAATGATTCGCTTCGCAAAGTCAAATTTTTATTATAGGAGAGATAAATATCTTGTATATTATTGAGACCTTTAAACTCATTACCTCTGAGCTCTTGGCTAATTTCATTGAGACCAAGATCGAGAATTTTCAGGTGTCTCAAGGAGGAAAACGCCCCACTTTCTATTGTAGAAATTCTTGTTTTCGTGAGATTAAGAACTTGCAAGCTGGAATTAGCAAGTGATGAAAATGTTTTATTAGTTATTCTTTGTAAGTTTATGTTGCAGTTACAGAGACTCAGATATTTCAGGTTGTTCAGACCTGTGAACATATTAGCAGTAATTCCTGGAAAATTGTTATTATCCATTATAAGATACTCCAAGTGGTATAACCAGTGAAAGGAAAAATCTTCAATTTTCCCAATAAGTGAATTTATCAGATTCAGATGTTTGAGGCTGGATAATCCATAAAATAAACGTGATGATACATGAATGTTATTATGCTTCAGGCTTAAGTACTGTAAACTTGAAAGCCACTGAAATGAATCATCTTCTATCACAGACAGAGAATTCTGGGAAAGGTTTAAAACTGTTAGGTTTGTTCCTTGCAGTCCCTGGAAAGTTGATTTACCAATGTACGAAAGCTTCACATGGCTCAGTGAGAGATTCTGAATCGCTGTGTTTGATAATTCTGTACAAAGTTTCTTCGTGCCATTTTCACCAAGTTCAACATTGTTCAGTATGAGGCCAAAGAGATTTCCAATTGCATGTAAACATCCCGTGTGAAACTGAAAAGAAAGGAAAAAACAGTTTTGACCCAAACAGCAGGATTATGTAAGAAAGTAGCCCCATAAAGCCAAAATTTGGAAAGGTTTTCAAATGAGATTTTTCAAGTAGGATATAACTCCTCCATTCAAGTTTTTCCACAGCCAAGTTCAAACACTTCTTGGAGTTTATACTTCTTGTGATAAAGAGTTCTAAAATTTGTAACATTATTATCCTAATTCTGAGTAGTACTTGTTTAGAAGAAGATAGAAAGTTGCTTAGTAAGATGCAACTTAATTACAATGTTGCATCCAACTGGTAAAACGCTTTCACTAAGAGTATCTTAGAAATTGGGATAATCCCTTTCTTCAGCTTTCTTTTATTGGCATCTGCTGGGGATACCACTATACTAGTGCAAAACTAGATACACTGTAAAAAAGCTATTCAGGCCTTCAGGCAGCCAAGAAGAAACCCAGTTTCTCTGGGTGAGTAAAATCTACACTCATGAAATGTGATACCACACACTTGCTTCCACAACATAAATGCGTAAGGCTGCTTTTCAGACAGCAGTGCTGTAAAGTCAGAGCAGGTTGAACTAGCATAATGTAGCACTGCCCAAGAAAGGAACAGTCCCATCTACTTATGCTCACTATGTACCGTTGCACCAATATAGGCCATACATGCATTCACGTGGTGAACCAGATAGGGAACCAGCCTGACCACAAGCTAAGCAAGCCAAAACATCTGTAGAGTTTCTCCACTGATCCAATGCATCGCCTCACTAAAGCTTGTACTGGAAAGAGGGAGGTATGAAGTGGACAAGGGAAAGAGGAGGGTGGGGTTGCCTCTCAGCAGTGTTACAAGCTTATGCCACTTTAAAATACTCTTGTAATTTCAATATACATGTTCTTTACAGATCAATCAACTGGGAAAAAAACTGAGCAAATTCAATGCAAATTCAGCATTCATATGCTGTGGGTCAGCCAGTTTAGAACTGCAATACTTACCATCACTTTTCAAAAAATCATATCATGACACCAAGAAGTGTGTCAGAGATAACAGTAAGGCAGGTGGCAGAGAAAACACCCGCTTGTTTTTTTTAAAAGAGTGAGTATACTTTTCTGCAATGATTATTTCTGTGGAGTACCCCACACGCACAAATGAACATTCTATTTGATTAACTAGGAAGTGAGACCTAGGCTGTATAACTAACCTTGCATAATATTGCACTTTTTCCCCACTCAGAAAATATGTCAACCATTCCTTCTTCGGCATGTAAAAAAAATAATAATTAAAAAAATAAATTAAAAAAAATCCTGCATAGAAAATAACCGGTAAGGGTTCACAGAGCTATTTGATCTAGCTATTGCTTGAGACATCTGATCAACACAGAACCAGTTCTCGCTGATTTCGGCAGGAGAAAAATAATGATATATATCACTACTGGACATCAGGAGTAACACTGTATACATTAGAATGGTTTTATCTTTGACCTCAATGGATCAAAAATGTAATGTAAATGCCATACAATCATAAAGGATAAATCAGGATAGTTCCATTTTATACTTACACCTGTTGAATTTCTGTCGAAATGCTTCCTACCTCTTTCAGTGGATTTGATGACAAATGAAGACTATTCAATGAGGTGTTGCTAAGAAAACTGAAGTCTTCCTTTTTTAACTCAGTGATTTGATTGCTATCCAACATGAGCTCACGAAGGTTGTTCAACTGTTGCTGCAATCCTAAATTTGCTGACTTCAAAAGATTATGAGATAGGTCCAAAATATTCAAGTTCTGGGAAGAAGATATCAACAGAAAAGTATAAAATTAGTTTTATTTTGTATAATATAACACCATTTTGAAATATTGCATTGGAGTCTAATTGATTCGAAATTAGTTGCAATACTACAGTTATATTTGTAATAGAGAAATGGCAGCTTTCAAGCTCCTGCAGGAAGAAGCCTTCTGTATCTTCTGCACCTGTAACTTTTGTGTTCATGGTCTTAAACTGCTAAATTATCTGCTGCAAACCAAATAATTACTTTATCTAAAATTCATTAATTCACTGAAAGCCCTCCTGTTCCAGATAAAGTGATAAAAGCAAAAGCCTACAGCTGGCTGCATTTAGAACTACCACAGTATTAACACCTTATGTCTTCACTGGGGTCCACCCCTATCAATGGGAGTGAGGAAGAAGGGTGCAGTGGCAGCCTACAAAGATCAGTACTATACTCCTTGTCATACTCCAGCTGATGCTCAGGTTCTCAGATGACTCCTGCACCGGCAGGGGAGGAGATGCTGCCCTGAAGGCGACTCCACAGAATGTGCCTGGAGGTGCCTCAAGCCAGGTCTCCATCAGCGCACGGCAGCAGCAAAGTGAGGATGGCTAGAACGTCAGGTCTGTTCCCAGCACCAAAGCTGGCTGTACTCATTTGTGCTTAGTTGAGAGCCAGCAGTCCCCCAGTGCAGGCACAGACATTGTAGGTAACTGAACTGGAATACTGAGTTTAGCAGAAAAGTTCAGATTTGTTCTAAACAACATGCACACTCATTAAAACATTGTACAATGATCAGTAGCTGCACATTGTCTCTATTTTCTTTCGTCCTTTTGCATGATTCCCTGCTTGGTGCAAAGACAATGGAACAGTGTTTCCCCGCCTTCTGTGCTGGTTCCCCAACCTCATAGATGCTATAGAGAAGAATATTTAACCACATGTAAACTACCAGGAGAAACAAATGTAGAGTAAAAAAAGGTTTTCATTCTTTCTCAAAGCCAAAAGTCTTGTGAGACACTACATTCAGCCTAAGCACTGGCCTCCATGGTCTGAATAATTACACCTTGACCTTGAGAATTTAGGTTGCTACAGTTTTTAGACCCCAGGCAACACAGATTCCACAGCATCCATTTTTCCCTATATGTCATCTGCTGCTGTTCTCTCAGCACAAATCCTGTATGGAGAGGTGCCTCAATGGGATGCAATAGGGAAAAGGGGATGGAGAGTATTGACTCATAAGGATGGTGGAGACTCCAGTGTGCTCTAACACAAGAAGCCATTAGGCCTTTTATTTAGAAAAACAACGAAGGGAGATTATATGCTGGATATTTTCAGAGGCAAATAGGCAGTTGTTCCGTAAACAAACTGGGAAAAAAAAAAAAAAAAGAAAGAAAATTCCACATTTATATTTATTTACATGAAAAGATGCATTTCTCAAGCTTACCTCCAGGGTTTTGAAAGGATCATTTTTTATATCTATTGTGTTGTGTCCTAGATGGAGCTCAGTCAGGTTGCTGCAGGAAGCAAAGACTCTGTCAGGGAGCTTATGCAATGCATTATGTTCTAACCTCAGAATCTGCAACAAGGGCACATTTTGGCACAAGTCTGGTTGCAGTTTAGAAATGCTGTTGTAGCCTGCGTTCAAGTAAACCAGCTGGCTGTACTTGGTCAGATTTGCAGGACCTAGCTGTCTTAGCTGATTATGAGAGATGTCCAAACCCGTTATATTGTTTGGGAGATCAGAAGGAATTTGAGTCAGCTTTAGGTGACTGCAGTCAGCCATTTCATTTTGGATCTGACATTGTTTTCCAGCTGAGGCACACAGTAAGCAGACAGACACCAGTCTGACAGACAAGCTGCTCCACCAAAGAGTAGCACTGCCCATCGTTTTATCTGAAAAGGCAAAATGAACACAGTACAAATTACAATCATTTTGACACAACTTATATCTTAAACTGAAGGCTAAGCAAGCCAGGCTCAAAAAACATGTAGCTTATACTGAGCAAACTCTCAGTATTTTTCACCCATAAAGTAGCATTCATTTCTGCATAAAAGGTATGTCTAAATCTTTCTAAATTAAGATTTTTCTTTAAGAACAATAGTATTGTATTACATAAAAATAACTATGTTCAAAAAGCTACCAACACTTTATCTATTATCAATGAACACTTCCATCCATTTTCCCTTCTCTGATTAATTTTGCATTGCTTTAACATGCATAGGCTACAAAAAATTATACACAGGCCTGTCAGTGTTAATCACTGCGCTCTGAGCCTTAACTACGTTGACAAATGTTTACACACAGGCCCCTCAATGTTAATCACTATGCTCTGAGCTTAACTGCAGTTAAAATATTTATAGTTATATGCAGTAAGAATGCCTCATATGCCACTTCTTTATTTTACAGTTCTTGCCAGTTTTTGTTTTACAAGCCAGCCACACAAAATTCTAACTGTCTTGCCATCTCATAGCAAAAGAAGGAATACCACGCTAGAGAAAGGGGTATGAGAAAGTAAGAACAGACAAAACAAATCAGTACCAATCTAATCAGGAAAAGAAATGGAGAACAGCCAAGGTGTAGAGAAAACATGGTCCATAGATTCAATACATTCATCCAAATATTTCCAGGAAAACTTACACATTTAAGAGTTTATATACCCCACCCCATCTGTTTTGAGCATTTCCATTAGGATGTCAACCTCTGGTTGCTCCAATCTTCAATGTCTCTGCCTGTTTAGGTATTACATTTCTGATGATTCTCAGACTTTTTGTATTCTATTCAGTTTTGGTTTATTATCCATAAGATTTAAATTCACCTGCTGCTTTTGTAATGCAGTTTTAATGGATAAGGAAGAAAATTAATTCCACACAAATTCTGACTGGAATAAAGCTGTAAGAGCTCAAAAGGGTTTCATTAGCCAGCTGAGTCACAGAGCTTGTCTAATTAAATAGCATTTCTGCTAATCAAGAGAAGAGTCCAGTGTATCTTCCATGTCATTCTCTACTGAATTAACCTTTAGCAGAGGGAGAACAAATAGTTTGGGACTGCTTGCCAGAATATTTTTTCCATGCTTAGCAGAAAACAGTAAACCAAGGTTCCTCTGCTTCAATTTTTTCTTTGCTAAAAAAATATAAAGCTTATAATTTCACTCCTGAAGCTTTGAGTGTCTCCACAATCTCCATATACACATATCTGTATGGCCTTCTGCCAACAAATTTGGAACCTACCTGCCAACCTCAATTTACCAATTATTTAAGTGTCAGCATGATGGCCTTCCAGGTATAGAAGACTATTGGTGACCCACTACAGAATAGGCTATAGGGGAGAATTTAACCTTACTACACTTCACAGGAATCTAGAAGAGCTTCTCAAAAGACTAACTCCCAGCAACGTGGACTATCTTAGTTCTGCAGCTCGCATTTTCCTTTGCTTGGAACCTGTGTTTAATTAACATGATGTAGCTTTGAGCACATTAGATTATTGCTCAATAGCAAACAACAAAATAAGAAATTAAACCAGCCCATTCATACAGAAAAGGAATATGCCTTTGGAACTGATTTTTTTTTTAAAGAGAAGAGTTTTCACTACCATAACAAAACACTCTGAGGAACTGACACTGCAGCCAAGCAGGAGTTTAGCAGGTCAGACACCAGCAGAGTTTGGCTCCATAGGGAACCTGTCTTTTCAGAAGGCACACGTTAGGACTGTTCCAGTGACAAAAAGCCATGTTACAATGGCCAGAGGAACCCTGTGAAGTGCCTCTGTGGTAGAAAGCTGGACATCTAGGGAGAGATATCAGAAGGTAGTTATAAGCAAGGGAGAGAGGAACCTAAAGCATTGCAAAGGTGTACACAAAGAACTGCAAAAGATGATTTAAAACAAACCTTAACGAAAACAAAACCAACAACAAAACAAACAAATAACACCCCCCCCCCCCAAACAAACAACAAATGATTCCCAGCTGAGCACTGCCTCACCCTTCTGCAGCTCACACAGCCTGGCTGTCCACCCACCGGCCACTGGCCAGCAGGGAAGGGGAGGAGGCAGCAGATGACTGTACCTGATTGTCCTGCAGACAGCCTGACCTGCTACAGCTGCTGCTGAACACAGCACCCACATCCTTAGAGCTGAGGAGACGAAAGGACCACTTGTCCTGTCTCATTGCTCTGTACCCTGGCTGCTGGAAGAGCTAAGGAAAACAAAGGGGAAGCTTGCCGGTAACAAATGCTTTACCTCTGCATGCTTCTGAGGGCTTATTTTGGGGAGGTCAGGTAGCTGGCAGCCTCCTCGGCAGCTGTTGCCAGCTCATATTTAAGTTCGAAAAGCTGACTACCAATGAGGCTCGAAGGGCTGCCTTTTTCTGCTTTTTTTCATTGCAGTAAGTCTTGAGTCAGCTTTAGGTGTTTTATGCTTTGATTGGAGATCCAGTGAAGAAAGCACACACCCACTATCAGACTTAAGGGACAGTGTTATAGAATAATATTTAATAGTCAAAAGAAAGAACAACGAGTTTTAATGTTATGAGCAAGAACTTCAAAAAGCTGGAGAATTTAGCAGGGGAGCCTCCAGCATCTCCTAGGGAGGGACATTCCCACTTCACCTGTATTGCCTTTTTTTTTTTTTTTTTTTTTTTTTTAACACACAAAAATACCTCCTGCCAGCTGAGGGCAGACATCCGGGCACAAGCACCAAAGCACACTCATTAAGCCAACAGCAGTAGCACTGGCTTGGCTAACTTGGAAGTTAAGAGAAATCCAAGATGAAGGAAATCGCCTAAACGCCTGAGCAGGACTTCGGCCTTGTACCTCTGGTATCTGCACTTATTACTGAAAAGTGAAGAACGGCATCCACTTACCGCTGCGGGCTTGATCTCCTTCGGTTTGGGGGCATCCAGGGACTGCACAAGTTTCTCAGCACACGGAAACCCTGAGGAAACACGCAGCTCCGAGCCGGAAGAAGTGAAACTGAAAGCGGGACGGGCTGGCCGGGGCAAGCGGCGGAGGCGGCTCCCGCGGCGGGGGGGCGGTGGCTGGTTCCCCGCCGCAGGACGGGCAACCTCCGAGCCGCGGTAGCCGCCGCTTTCCCTTCCCCATGGGCTGCCTCGCCGCGCCGAATTGCTCTAAAGATCCTTGAGGACATATCCCAAACGCAGATACAGTGACTAATCAGTCATAGGAATATTACTCTTTTAACGTATAAACAAAGCACCAATAGGTTCATACTGAGCCGTGTACAGCGTCTCTTCTTACAAGGGAGTTTTGTTTATGTGAGAGAGTAATTTATTAATTTTTAAAAAAATATATATTATTTTCTACTGTATTAAAAACAATAAATTGTTTTCAGAAGTTCAAGTAATAGCTTTTAGATGTGTATCCTTTTAATACTGCTTGTGAACTCACATTCCTGCTTTCCCAGGGACCTGACCATCAGTTTCCTGGCAGGGACTGCCTCAGTATCAGCTTCTGGACGTGACATAAAGTGCTGCTGCTTTGACTACATTGGCATTGGTAAATCATGTGCAGGGCTCACTCAGCCATACTTAAGACACACCAACACCACTGAATTCACCTTATGTTTTTAGGTAGTCATGCTGTCCCTCTTGACCAGAGAGTGAGTAGCTGCATATTCAGCCGGAAAAGAGCAAACTTGGGCTCTAATTCTTCATTCAAACTGTTTGAAATTACAGCGTGCAGCAATGTGCTAACCACCTGCCCACCAGGAGGTCTGGGGAGGGAGACTGTGCTGGTTTCTACCCTATATCCCCTCAAATCTGGAACTACTGACAGATTTGCTGTGGAGCCCAGGGAGGCAGGCTGGCTACCAAAGAGGTCAAGGACCTTACTTCCAGCTCCCACTCTATGACCCTTTCAGCAACTGCCTAATATAAAGTAATATTTATTCTTGGAGTTAGGACACTGAAACTGAGACCAGAACCAAGCTCCTTTAGAACCGAAAGTCTCTGAAGAATGTTTCATTCCTATTTCACAATTAAACCTTGATCCTCCCTTTCATCTTGCTACAGGAAGAACAAATTTCTGTTCAAATGCTGCCCTGTGTGCTTCCTCTGAAGAGCATTTTCCCTTTGTGTTTTGTAACTCTGCTGCTTTGGAACAGAAGAGATCACATGAATGGTACAGAAGGATAATAAGTAACAACCTCTGCAGATCATATCTCCCTCTACACCATACTTATACTACAGATAAAATGTGATCTTTCATCTCACCTGATAATTTATTCCCTCTCAATCCTCTCTTCCCTATACACATAGAGGACTATGAGGAAGCTAGAGTTGTTTCAGGCACAATGGAGGAAAAAAGTCTGATGAAGCTGCTAATTTTATCAGTAATGCTTTTCCAATACTCTAGCCTTAGAAAAATGTGCATGGCTCAGGGAGACAACGGCACTAGAGTGCTCAAAAGCTCTGCTCTTTTGTGGAACACTTGCACTAAGGGTAAGAACATTTATTTTATTGCAGGAAATTTCAAAGTAAGAAAGCTCTTGTAGATACTTTGCAGCGTGATTTGCAAGAACCAGCAGATATTACTGGGCAAGGTAGACTCTAGAGGCATATGCAACCTGTGCACGATCAGCAAGTATGGGATTTCTATGGCAGAGGACAAAGTGAACACATCTGTCCTTATTTCAGTAGTGTGAAGTCACATCAGGCTCTCAAGTTGCCACAACTCCACTGTAGTTTACTTTAAACTATGCTTATGTTTTCAAGTGCTGGAAATAACATGGCAAGCTCATAATGGAGGGGACAGTCAAGCACTCCATGTGTTCAGAGAATAACTTAGGAAAGAACAGTGCAAAACTGGGCAATGCTCCCACATGGTGGTCGAAGAAAGCAGCTTGAGTGCATTGAATCTGAATGGAGACAAAAGACAGCCAAGATTCTGGAGATGTAGCCATGTCACATACATCTTCAACAACAGAGTAACCAGCTGCTGCACAGACCTCTTATAGTTTAAGCTTATCCAAGCTATAAGCACAGAATGGTGGGGATGTCAGTGCAGTATCTCACAGAACACTCTCAGAGCAAACATGCCACCAAAACTTTGCCTGGAAAAAAAGCAAAAATGAAGTCTATTGATCTTAACCTGATCTTCAGATACATACAAGTGTATTAATGTAGCATATGACTAATTGGACTTCAGTGGTTTTGTAAAGCGCAAGTCAGACTGCAAGCATTAGGGGGAAGACCCGTAACAACAGAACACATGTAGACACTTCCTATGACCATCAGCCACTCGAATGGTAAAAGCACCATAATATTGTGGTTGGATTCAGACATCCCAGGCAGCAATGAATGTGTTCAGGCAAACAGAATTTAAAGAAGTCTGGAAGTGCACCTAGCTACTGGGGGAAAGAAAGCCAGAAAGAACAGAGCCAAACAGTTAAGACTAGAGGCAGATCTTGACAAGAGACATCCTGTAACATCAAGGCAAGTAGAAGGAAGGACAGTGTGACGGAGTAAGTTTGTATCTGCCTCCTGAGACAGGAGAATAGATGCTTCTGCTGTGTTGTGATTACATGAATTCAGCTAAGTTTAATTGTACTGCTGCAGAATCTAACTCTTCAGGTGCCTTTTGGGTGCAATAGTTCCTTTAAGACTGCTCACTCATCACTGCTAATTTACAGGTTGTAAAAATTTAATTACAACATTAGCTTATTGTGGACATAAAAGTGGAGAAGAGTATCTGAGGACTGACATGCAGGCCAGTGGTAAGGTGGAGTGTGTTCATTAGCATTCTCCCAAACCTCTGGGTGCCCATCAAAGACAGGAGAATTTGCTTCCATGCATTTCTTTTTTTTTTTAATTTCTAGCTGAAAACATGGCCTGGGCAGGTAGCTGAGAAGTCCAGCCGGTGTTTGAGATTTAAGCTGTCTAATAGCCAGCCATGAGAAGTGGGCTCCGTCTAAACTGTTTGTCACCTGGAAATAACATATAAAATGCCACCGGACATGCACAGAAAAAGTCTACAGCATTTGCTCACCAGCTCTGACACTGTGGTGTACACTTCGCTGGTGTGTTGTACTCACCATAAAGATCAACTGCAACTGCACACAAGTCACATTACATGAAAAATTCTGGCACAGTAAAAGCATTCACAAAAGCTAATTTCAGTACAATTAGGTTGCTTTACTTAGACTAGCCAGGTGGCAATTTAGAGAACTAAGAATTCAACTCTAGAATGGATTCCTGTTCAAATCCTCCTCTCTATAATAGGACAGCTACAAAAGCAGCCTTTGCAACCCTTTTCTCTGCATCTTCCACTGTTCCAGCAAGAACAAGGATGCAGTGCTACCAGTATGTGTGCTATGTTAATGCCTTTACTTTCCATCCAGGGAATTCTAATCCAGAAGACAGAACCCTGGAGACAGAGAAATGAGAAGTCAGTCACTTTTAAGTTAACCTTTCAGTCAAAGTTAGAGAAGGTGAAAACGCTTCACTTCATTATTTCAACAATGTTTCATGTTTGCATCACTGGTTTTATGTATATATATTCTGCTATTAAATGTTTTAGCTTTTTACATAGTCAAGTAGTAAAGAGGCTGGAATTTAGGACTTGGGTATTCTTGTGTTGTAGAAATATTTTTTTGGCAATGTCTACCTCTAAGACCTCTCTCCAAAAGGTGAGAGGTCTTCTTAAAGTCTTGTTCTTATCCAGCTTTCTCAATTAAGCATGCATATGAAACATTTTTTTTATTTGCAGTAGTTTCTATTTTGCAGCATCTCCCCACAGTATTTAATTGTCTGGTTTCAGAATCCCTTCCTTTTTTGCTGTTCCCCCTTTTTCTGGCACATTTTCACGTTTGTTTTCACAGTATATTTCCAACAGAAAATCTATATCCCAATGCAGATCATATACAAAGGCCCCCACACGAAGTGATTTCACTGTGAACACAACAAACTCTAGTGATAAAGTAAAAATGTCAGCATTTAATTTACTCTCATGCTTGCAACAGATAGCAAACACTAGTACTAGTCTACCACTCCTAGAAATATTTCTGTGCTAAAGACTATGCCTTTGAAGACAAGGTAATCTCAAGGTAAGCTGTTTTTAAAAGAATCACAGCTGCATTTGAACTTCGCATTTACTGAAATCTCTATGCAGTTATATCCAGTATCTTTCCTGCATTGCATCTTTTCCTCAGCAATCACTGTGTCCTGAGAGCCCTAAATGCTCAGTTTCCCTTAGAGCTCACAGAAGGCAAGATACACAGATGTGAATAAGCACACAAACACACCCACAGTCCACCCTTTTTTCTTCACCCCCAGGAAATATTTGACTGTGCTGACAACTACTTCAAATCTAAAGCTACTTATTTACAGTGGCCCCTGGTACACCTCTTGTGCACACCTGTTCTCTGTTGTATCTCATGAGACTTTGGAAACAGTGGCAATAAGTTATTCTTCAGGATTTTTCTCACTAAAATAAAGATATTTTCAACTCTACCAAATTGCAGTGGTATGAAAGGAGACCACATCAGCTGCCCAATATTAAAAGTTTCTAAGGTGTATCACAACAGCCAGACACACAAGTACACAAGTTGCTGCATCTAACTTCACTTACAAGGTACCAGAGAAATCATGAACACACCTTTAAATGCAGTGAATATTCATTGTGAGCCTTCCAGAGCCATCAGTGCTTACGTGGTGCCAGTGGACCTCAGACAAATGATCCTGCTTCTGTACATTCTGCCTAATTGTGTGGGATTTTTGGCAATGCTTTCTTGAATTGTGAAAGCCCCAAGGCTAGTTATACATTGCTCCCAACAGGATCTTTTTAAACTTGTCTTAGGTTAACTAAAATTTTATTATGTTGCTGTCGGTAGTTATAGCTTTTAGTTTGCTTAGCAGGATAGCCAAAGAAATTGTAAGAGTCTTTAGAAAAACAGATGTTTTAGGGGAAGAGCTACGTGGACAACATTTTTGAGGAAGAAATACCCAACCATTTCAACTTTCTCATTTAATTTTGGCATGCTGGCAGTAGTTTATTTTAGTAATGGTAATGACTCATATTTTAAATGTAACAAATATAACACAAAAATGATGAAGCTGAATAAAAGTATAGGATGAAGTGACATGATTCAATGTTCCTGAAACAAAACTTCAGTTCTACAAGTGGTTTAAATTACAATTTTTCATTCTAAATTGAAGTGAACACAACAGCCGCTTGAATCCAACCAACAGCTCTTTTAGGCCCGTCATCAACAGTGCCATTATGTAGCCCATATTCTTTACAAAAGGAACAGTGAAAGTTAGGAAAAAACATTTACAGAGAAGAAAACCAAGAATGGTGAATCATAACTGCCATCCAAACTATCAGGCTTTAACTATAATCTTGTTAGGTTAAAATGTAAAGACTGAATCCAAACACCAGTGCATTAGATTGTTACTAAATTCATCTGCGGGGTTTAAACATCTGTTGCTATTCAAAGTCTGAGATTGTGAAACCTTTTATCTATAAATAAAGTGTGAAACAATATCTTTCAATTCCTTCTAGTCAGAAAAAAAGGCACAAAAATAGAGAACTATGCATTATTGTGAATAGCTAAGAACTCCTAGGTTTAACAGTTGATACACATTTCCAATTTCTTTTCATGGGCAAGTTTTCTGTCAGAATTGGAAATATGACTATGTTGGACAGCAATTATATCTACAAAAACCTGAAATCAAAAAAAAAAAAAAAAAAACCACCAAAATGTAAAGCACTGGGCCTGATTCAGCACCTTGAAATTAGAGACTATTACAATTTTTTCTATATTGCACAAAATTCATTCCCTGAGGCCATTTTCTTTTTGTCCACGGCTTAATGCTTTGAGCATACAAAACGCATTTGGAAACATTTGTTTGCAAATAAAAATAGGCATTTGCACACAAATTATATGACCCCATGCATGGTAACAGCTGTGCTGTTCTCCATTAGCCATACTGATAAGGGGATTTAATTACCTTATACGCCAGTCACTTGACTATAATTCTGACCCAGTGAGGAGTTTAACAGAAAAAATAGTATGACATTCAGACTGATTTATGTTAGGAAAAGTTAACCCTGCAGAACAATGTTTAAATGGGCAGAGAAGGCAAAAAGAAAACCTCCTGTGTGACATGTATCTACGAAAACAATGAAAAATGAGATAGAGAAATTATTCACTTAAAATATGGGTCCTTGCTGGAATAATGAGACTTCAGCCCAGGCAGACAGAAACCCAGGAAGCAGAAGGACCGGGGATCAGAACAGAGCATATGGAAAAATCCCATCTAAAAGAGCCATCTTGGCCACAGCAGGTTACATTGGCTGCATTCTGACCCAGTTTACCAGAAGTAAGGATTTATCATTCGTTGATACAAACATGGGGAAGATGCAAGATGACTTGACAACGAAGGACACCACAAGGTCTATTTAAGTGTGGCTGAGAAGTTGTTAATATCCATTTGAAATTGTGTACTATGCAACTGATTGCTGATCACTGCTAATATAGAAAGATACTGAGAGCTAGAAAGATTCCGCAAGAGATGATTTTACATTCTGGAGAGAATCCTGCCAAGCAACACAACCAAATAAAACTGAAAGTGACAGCCCATGGCATTGAGACCTGCTTCCTGCTTTTACAGACTGTTTAAAAGCAGTCTGCATCAGGAGGATCTGCAGTTTACAATATAAACTGACTTTCTAAAGGTTTTCTCTTAGGCAGTAGAAACATTTTACATCTTTGCTCAAATAGTGGCCAATCCAACAAGCAAAACAAGTCAGGAATTTCTTATTAATTAAATCCAAAGATTGAGTCCACAATTATAAATCTGTCATAGTATGCATCTGCCTAGCTGATAGTTCCAACTATTTAGACATCCAGGAATTTGGGTGAAAAATGAAACTTCAGTACATCTGAGCAACCTACTTAAGCTCAGCACAGATGCCTTACGTCAAGCGTAATGTTGCAAAAGTAAAGCATGTGTGTTGCCTAAAGAAGTGACATCACATTGACTTTCCCTTTTAATTACACCATACAGGTTAGATGTTGTAAGATATTCTTTGTGCCAAGTTGTTCTTGACCACACTAGGAAACCCTTTGTAAAATGAGTGTCACCCATCTATGTAAACATGACCACAGAAGTCAATTTTTTTTCCCCTCAGGTGAAGTTCAGCACTTTTAATCTATCTGCCTAATACCTGTACCCATAATGAAGACAGATGCATGTGTATACAGAATCAGCCAAAGGATTTCAAAAGTTATTTGTATATGTGAAATATCACACATTTCTTCAAGGGAAGAGGATTGACAATGAAAAAAAGCTGAAAGCTATGCATCTCTTCTGATTTGAATTCGTTGTGTTAACACAATTGCAAAAACCTTCAATTAAAAGCACTGAAACAAAAATGAAGTTTTCATTTAGAAAAACTACAGGAGGTAAGAAAGACAGCAGATTTGATTATATATGGTACTTACTACATGGTGAAATACAGAAGTAAGATACTGAATAGGTTCATTGAAGTTCCTTTAGCTTTTGAGACCTGTGACTATTAGTCACTGCTTTATTACGGTTGAAAGTTGAAATAAAAATAGCTTGATAGAAAAACAATGTATCCAGAATATTTTTAAATGTTTTTGCACTACATTATTTAGCAATTGACCTAATAACAGAACTATGAGAAACATATTTGAAGTACTGTAATTATGAGGAAGTTAGAGGAAAATGCATTAAGTCACCAGTTAATTTTTTTCCTACGTAAGACAGTAAAAGCATTTGAAAGGCATAGGATTGTTACCGGTACTATTTTTTTCCACAGTAAAGCCGTTTATAACAGGAAGTGTCACATTTTATAAGATTTTGAAAAGGCAGCACCAAAGTATCAGGTTAGCAGTCACTTATGAATCAAGCCACCAAATTTGTCAGGTTTTTGTACATGCAAAAAGCCACCACTAGATGTCAGCAATAACTTTCTGCAAAATACAAACGAACCGGTTAGTTTCTGTTTAGGAATAGATACAAACTCATGAGGTAGCTCACGAAATCCGAAGTTCCTTAAGGGAAACGTTTAATCTCAATATTGATCCTGCAACTTGTTCAGCATCAGGGCTACATGGGCGGCACAGCTCAATTTGTTGAATTAAATTTAGAATTACAAAGAAATTTCACATTCATATTCTTAATAATGGAACATTTAACATAGATAAGATGAATCATTTTACTCAGCTGCAGCTAAGAAAGCCAAGCCCACAGCCTTAAAGAATCTGTTATGTGTACTGTCATCATCACTTATAAGCCTGCTGCTGCTACTGAATTTACCAGAATCTTATCTAAATAACATAAGGAGTAACATATGGACCCTAACTGCATTTTAACAGCTTCATAACAAAAACTGAGGTGCCTCATTATGACAGTGGTAAGATACCTGACAAATATGCCTTATTACTCCTAAGATACAAGCCTTAACCTTCCCCAAGACTGCCCAGAAGATATTCAACATATGATTTTCTGGTGGCTGATTCATTAAAATTACGCAAAACCAGAAAGCTGCAAGCACTTGAAGTTTTTTGTCAACTGACAAAGTATCTGAGAATTTCTCTCCTCATTCAGTTAAGTGTGTCTAGCTGCTTACTTTGTGTACTGTCATGGGGATAAATGCCTTACTAAAGTGCCTGTGACCTGTTTTTCTTTCTGAATTCTTGTGCTTATGTGTAGAAGCAGGCAGGTCTGAACACCAAATATGAAGGTCCTCAGTGAAGGAACACTGGTATTGGAACCTAGACTTTTACACTGCTCTTCAAAGCAAGTTATGAGATTGATTCACACGTGGTATTAAGTTGTTCGTAATTTGCAGTATAGTTAGTAGAACATTTTTCAGACTTACATTTCAAGACAGATTTCTGTATTTAGGAGGACATGGATTGAAGGGAGCAGTGGTGAATAATTCTGGGTTAATAATTTTGTCCCAGACAAGGTCAGTAGGTGATTCATGTTATTAGTTTGTTTGCAGCTGAGAGTAAGAGCAAAGTGTGTTGCAAATAGTCCGTATGCAAATCGGAAGGAATTCTATCCTTTGATGTTCCCCTACAGTGTAAGCATGGGAAGGCTGTTCTACTACCTTTTTATCATTTTCCCAATCCTATAGGTGGAGGTGAAACTCATTTTTCATTCTTAGAGAAAAAACTTGGGCATCTACAGATGAAGTATACTATCAGCTGCATTTGTGCATGCAGTCAGGAATCAGCCGCCTAGAGTCTTGCTAGTTTTTCAAGTCAGTTCTTCCTAAGATATTTTTGCCACCTGTATTGCAAATAAACTGATCGCAAAATTTGTAGCCTTAACAGCTTCCCTAAGCAGATTATTGTATTGCTGTTTTCTCCGTGCTCTCTTGTTCCATTGAAATGGCTATTACAGGCAGTTGGGTATTGTGTAAAATAAGTTGTAAGTCTTTTAGCACAGACAGTATCAGAACTTACATAGCACCTGACAACCTCAGTCTCTGGGCATTATCATAGTGTTAGTGCTGGTTGAAAGATTCACATTTGAATTTTTTTAAAAAAGTCTGCAAAAGATCCAGAGGTCAAGTTCTATAGCCCTTGAGTTCAAGAACACTTCAAAGTTTGCAAAAGCACTGAGCTGGTTTACCTGAGTTAGAATAGTTGGACATACCTTAGCACATAGCACAATTGTCTGAAGCAAATGGTGCTTGTTTGAGCTACACCGTTTAACATCCAAATCATTTCTGCCACTGAGGCCATTACTGTAGATACTCAGGAAACAATAAGGAAAAGACGGCAAATCCTCCAAATTGCAAATAAAATCACTTCTATCAAGAAGCAAGACAATTCACGGTACAGTTCTGTTAACTCATGTACCCTGTAGATCAAGTCAGAGGTGAATTGCAAAAAATAAGAAATAAGGTAGACAAACATTTTAGAAACTTAAAAATAACAGTGTTTAAATCTTCTTTTATTTACAAATTAAGTCATCTGGATGATTTTTGCTACAAAGAGGAAAAAAAAGGATAAATTTTAGAGAATCTAGGGATTTAGAACTAAAATGAGTCTTTTGCCTTTAGTAATGTCTTTTCAATAGGTAATTTTTACTACAAGTTAAACAAGCACAAAAAAGAAGCTGCTGCAGAGCAGCGCATTTCACCAGTATTGCTGATAACAATGACTATGCACATGTGGTTTGGAGTCCCAGAAAACATGAACTTGGCTTTAAATTTACCTTAGAGTAAAACTTTGGGGGTAAGAAAGCCTTATTTCTTTTCCATGTTAGTTCAATTAAGTTGACAAATGGAAGCTCTTACATAAATGACAGCTAATGACCTTCAAACAAGCTGATATTGTTTTAAAAAAGAATTCTTGAAGCTATAGCCTTAAACACAAAATAGTGAGACAAGCAAGAAAGCTGTAAATCAGGAACACCAAATATACAAACAAACAAAAAAATCATCTGTATGACTTTTATATGTTTTAAGACTGCTCACATGTTTCAAAACATGCCTCCTGTGACAGAGATGTTTGTTTGTATTCTCAGAGCAACTATTCAAAAGCCATTTTTTTCCATCTGAAGCCATGGTCCTCACAATGTTGACAAGGTCAGTGAGGTCCACAGGAAGTCATTTGCTGAGTAAGTGCTAGTCATGCAATTTACAACTGCTTGGATGAGTGGTTTTAATTTACAGCACATTTTTTTTAAGCTGCCAACCTGTTTTGAGGAAAAACACCTGAATCGTTCCCATCAATTTTGTTGTATCCTCCACATAAGTGAGAACATTGCCCATATTTTCAGTGCCAGATACAAATAGGATCGTGCGTTTATATATGCCATGAAATAGAATGGGAAGTAGTGCCCACTTGATATGATTGCAGCCACTTTTCACTCCTGTCACATATGAGATGGAGAAATAAGAGATATCAGAGTTCTGAAAGTAGTTCAGGGGCATAATTGAAAGAATGATGGATGCTACTGCACAGAAAACGATCTCCTTAATCTTTTAGATACAGAATATATCATGGCTCTTTAAAAATACTTATAGTAGACATTAGAACACTGTTCTGTGCCAGTTACCCTGCCCTGTTTCATGGAAGTTTTACAACAACAACTTTTAAAGTTGAAAAGGGGAAAAAAAAAGGTCAAAGGATATTAAAAAAGTGATTTGTTCTCTTAAGCAAATAAAACATTGTATGCACAAATACATTCCTGTACAGTGCCTGGAAACACATCATAGAAGGGCACTCTAATAAAGTGATCATATTATTCATTAACATTTAAAAACTATTCCAGCATACTGCTCTGTGGTATGTTCTCAGCCTGTTTTGCTGCAGTTAAGCAAGAGGTCCAAGGTTCATAGGGGAGGGCTTGTAAGCAGCTCCCTAACAATGTGCTTGAAATTCCTTCCTTTTGTAGCAGGAGTGCAAAACTACAGTTGAATAATTAAGCTATTGAACTAGGATTTATGCCGAAAAGACTAATTTGTAAGCTGTGCCCAAAGTGTCTGGGTTTGAAGTGATTTGCATATTTCTTCTTCTGGTATTCCAGGAATGCTATGGGAAACTTGCTACCCCAGGTCTCAGCAGTAGGTTTCTCATGCATACCTTTCCAAACTTGTCTTTGATAGCGTGGAAGTGGTGAGTGTGACAAGCATCAGTGTTATATTTGTGTAGCTTATGAATACAGGTATTCATGAAACTGGAAGCTAACCTGAAATTTCTTACAAAGTATGGTACAATGAGATTCTGTTTATCTAGGTTACATTAAAAATTAATCTCAATGATTTATGCAAAAGCATAAGGGCTCTGATAAACATAAGTAATGAAATCCAGCCAAACATTTATTTACTAAGATAAAAAGCAGACTTTGTGAAGTAGGAAATAGTGATGACACTGCACAGAATGCAAGGCAGCCCTGGGCATTCCCCTGCACACCCTTGTTATTCAGTACTGCTCTTGTAGCTGGAACTGAGCAAAAATAGAGTTTGACCATGACACTTCAGTATTCACGTTATATTCCTCATTTCATTGCATAATAAATTCATTAATTTAATCATGGGAAGTCATTAAGCTATCAACTTAAATCATTCATCCATATGAAATTACTTTTAAATGCTAGTTTAAAGAATGCACATAAATTACGGCTAAAGTGTTCACTTGGATCAAGTGAAATGATACTAAATGCAAAAGTTAATGCAACAGAGTGGCTATTCAGGTTCAGTAAAGGCAACAAGCTAGGCACTAAAGCCACTGTTGGATATAACTCATTTTTTTATGGCAATGTACACATCCAGATGTATCTTCTTCCAGGGTTTGACATTTTATGGGGATTTTTTTGCTTTTGACGTATTTTTTACTTCTTGTGTGGGCGATGATGTTTGTATCCCTTATACAGACCAAAGCACAATTCTTTGGATGGAAAGTGGAAGACATGCTCCTTTGCTAAGGAGCAACCAAGCACGTCTAAGGGAGAAAAGGTGCAGGGCATTGCAGGGCGTGCAGCTGTGTTCAAGAGGCCCTGCTGACATTCAGTGCTGCCTCGCCACCCTGGCCCACCAAACACGAGGAGCACCGAACCTTTCCTGTACCCACGAGTGTGACGGGGAGCAAATGCCATCATCTTTGGCAAGCCCCTGAGACATGCTGAAACGAGACCCCTGCCATTGCCTCTATCCACTATTGACCTTGAACTATTATACGTATCCTTAACTTCAAAGAATACCACCTTTAAGTTAGTCCACTTTGGAAAATCATCATAGTAAGTCTTATGCTGTAAATGAGCTTATAGCTAAATATAGCCCATTAGCTTGTTGAAAATGCAAAAGTTGTTCCCTCTGCATCTAAAAGACTGCTTGAACATTTCAGTTTTCTTGATACCATTGGTATTTTTGACCTTCACAGACGTTACGAGACCACATTTGCCTGCAGACGACCAAACGACATAACAATCAACTCCTTTGCAGCTTGTCCGGTGTTTCACAAGTTTGCTGGTCTGCAGTAAGCAGAGTTGTATTTTTTTAATTGTTCAGCAAGTTTTTCCACAGGAATAGTTACTTAATGAAACTTTTAACACTTTTGATAATGCCTAACCCATTGAAAAGAATTTGGAACCCTAGATAAGATCAGCCATCTCATTTCTTTGTAGCAATGCAGCCATATTGTCTTCTCCATCTACTCACAATTCCCATACAAATCTGTTGTTGCAACCAATACTTATGTTGTGTAAAATGCAGCCTGCTTAATTAGCTGGCTTTTAAACTTTTAACTTTCATTTTGATCCTATAGATGCTCTTACATACATACAGCAAAGAATACATTCTATTATTACTATAAAGTAACTTCTGATTCTTTGATACTAGGCAAATGGAGCACTACCCTGTACCAAGCATTAGTAAAAGAGGGGGAAAGCTCATAGATACATGTACACAAGAACAATTTTCAGCAGGTCTAAGTACAAATATGGCAAGTGAAGCCAGGAGAACAGTGACATTCCAACTAATAACTCAGAGTGGAAGTACAGCCTAATCTCCTGACCAACAGTCATACGAAAAAGAATAAAAAAAAAAAAAGGCTGTTAGGAAGGAAAATTCTAAATACAACGCACATCATTCCACAAACAGCTTGGAAAGAAAACATGATTATGCAAAAGTTTGATGAACATTTTTATGACGTTACAGAATTTTATATTATATGATGTAACACAGGAAACTAACCTCTGCAGTCAATCATAAGAGGAAAGAGTCCTTAGGACATGCCCAAGCAGGGTATTTCTTGTTGTTCAAATCTTCGTCTGTTCGGAAGCAGACACCCTCCATGAGAAACTGATTTTAGATATCCTAAAGAGGACATTTGGTTTTCTGGGAAGGAATTTTAAGGGTGGTGTTTGGATAAATATAACCTTTGCAGAAGCCAAAAGCCCATTACATGGGTTGGAAAGAAATAGTCAAAGATCATTGCTTGAATTGATTTTGTCAGCGTCAAGGCAACAATCCAACAGTACACACCGCTGATGCCATCCGCTTATAGCACTGCACAAGTAAAGCTTCAGAAAACAAAATCTGGAAGGGACACAGTACAAAACTACCAGCCCACACATGTAAATTGCATTTTCCTGGAAGTAACAGGCAAATGCATGGCAAAATTAGGACAAAGTGACTGTTTATAAGTCAGTATAAACTTGTTTTACGTCTGTATTTACCCAGAAGCTTTAATTTAAGGTTGTGGTATTTATAGCTGGTAAGGCCATGACCTATTTTTGAGTCTCATATTCTTGCTGAAATGCAAGCCATTTTGCCAATGAAGGCTAATGTAAATTCAAAGAAAAACAGAGGTTTTCAGCAGAAGTGCTTTTTAAGGCTAACCCTGACAAACCAACATGTTCCAAGGGAAGTCTGAAAATCCTGCACCTGAGGAGGAAAAAACCCATGTACCTACACACACAGGTGTCCATTTGCATAGAAAATGTGAAGAGAAACCTAGAATTCTTCATGGAAAAAAAGTTGAACGCAAGCCAGAAATGCACTAGTGTAGCAAAACCCCAACACCTTCAGTTGCATTAGCCAGCAAACTGATGGAGGCAGTTCTTTCGCTACAGTCAGCACTGCTGAGACCACATCTGGACCACTGTGCACAATTCTGGGCTTCCCGCATACAAAACAGATACAAGATACACCAGAGGAAGAACAGGGAAAGCGGTCAAGGGATTGGAGTGTTCTTCATACAAGAGACTGAAAGCACTATGATTGTTCAGCCTGGAGAAGAGAATAATCAGGGAGGATCTCTGTGTGTATAAGTATCTGATCAGAGGGTGTAAAGAGTCAGAGCCAGACTCTTCTTAGTGGTACCCAGTGAAAGGATGAAGCAATGGGCACAAACTGAAACACTGGAAATTGTTTAAACAAAAAGCTTTTACTCTTAGGGTGATGAAATGCTGGAATGGGTTGCTCAGAGGTTGTAAGGTCTCCATCCTTGGAGACATTCAAAACCAGACTGGACATGGCCCATATCAACATGCTCTGAGTGACTCTCCTTTGTGCAGGGGCTTGACTAAACAGCCTCCAGAGGTCCTTTCCTCCATCCTTAACTATTTTATGATTCTACAAAGTATCAACTTCATCCATTTCAAAGAGCTTAGGCCAACCTACCTTCCTTTTAATGGGTTTTCGCCTGGTCACATCTCTGAGTGATTAAAGGAAATCACCAAATATACCACTTACAAGGAAAGCAAATTTCAGGCTTCCCTTTACATTACATATGATACTAGAAAACATTCACTGATGGCATTGGTAGAAAGTCACGAGTCTTAACTGCAGCTCTTTACATGGTGCTAATGGGAAACTGAAACATCTCGTTTCAACAAGGACGCATTTAAGCAGAGTTAGTGTAGACTACACAGTATTGCAGCAGACTAAAGGGAATTGGTGCAGAGAGGCATGCTATGTCTGTATATTCAAACTTTAGGCTTTAGACGTAGTTGGTCATATTCCAGCAGGAACAAGGTATAATGGTCCCTTTGGAATCAAGGGTGAACATCTGCTCCAAAGGAGCCTGACATTTTGCTGTAACCCATTTGTGTTGCACTGTTCCGGTGGCCTAGAGTGGAAAAATAAATACTCCTTCCAGTGCCTGTCTGTAGGTCAGAATCAGAAACATGACCTAGAGCATGGTATTCTTTGCTTCAGAGCATTATATGGACTAGAAGAGGGAATAAGGTATATAGTGCTGGCGTTCCACTAGCCAAAGATGTTAACAGGTGCTGAAATGAAGGATTCTGCTGACTCTTGTTTCAGAAGCGCTGTGTCCAATATTACCTTGCCTAGAAAAGCTTCTGTTCAGCAGACATTGCTATAAGTACAAATGTCTGAACTTATTAACATTATTTGCCTTATCCTGTCCACCATCTAGAGGTCTTCAAACTCATCAATAAAGAAATTCAATGAAATGTTTAAGAACGTAGAAGTTAACATCACTAAAAGAAAATAACTGCAGTTATTTTCTTGTTTTTCTACTCAGAAAAGGTGAGGGGCCAAGATGATTTTCTCCACTGTCATTTTCCTCATCATTTTAGCTTTCAACCAAAATACAGGGAAAATTATACTATATATAGCAGACCCATAAAATCAGCATATGTAAATCAATATTACAGAATTAGAAGACTATGTGATTTTTATTGCTGTTATATAGGTGGAAATAAAAAAATTAGGAACTTGTTAGGTTGCAAATGTATTCAAATAAATTGTGAGCAATACCTTTAATTTTGACACTCCTCCTTATACTCATTATATATACTGAATCATGCACCTATGGTAAAAGTAGGGTATGATCATGTAATGGAATAAAATTCTCTATATTGACAAAGCCAAGAAAATTAACAAAGTTTAGACACCTGATTATTCAACAGAAATAACCTCGTTTACTATAAACTTTCCCTTACTTCCAAATGCTTTTATTCCTTTTGAGGAAAGTGATAAAATAACTCCTTCACAGGCAACCATAATATGGTGCCTTCTTTGTCAACAGCAAATGTTTCACTGAAAAGTCTACCACACACGACTAAGCAGTCAAGCATAAGAAATCTAACATTTGTTTTCTCTGCAGTCCTAGAGCTAGGATATCTCCTATTCCATTTTTTTCTGAGATGACATTAACTACTGACTCAGTATGCTGAACCTGACTACTCCTACAATTACACAGTCCTAAAACTACATTTGGCCCTTTGAAGGCAGCCACAAGGCTGATGTGGCCTCCAGTGAAAATGAGTTTGACACCCTGATCTAGAACTTCATGGATGCTCCAGCAAATGTAGAACCTCATTTCAAATGACTGGCACTATTGATCAGGCTAACAATATTTCCTGAGCAGAAGCAAATTAAAACAATTTCATTTATTCAGCATCTAAAGCATATTGCAAGCAGTTATATGACAGCCACTCAAAAGAAAATATTGCAAGACTCCTTTCCAACGAAACATGAAAACAGGATGGTAACAGCTCCCTACCCAATATCTTATTGTATTGTAAAGGCTCAACATAGTCCTATTGGAATCAATAGAGGTTATGCCTACTTACATTAGCAAAGGATCTGGCTGCAACTATTTAGTGATAAACAGCAGTTCAAGTATATTCTAAAGAACCTGTTTGTTTTGTTTTCTCCCGACTTTGAAAACTGTTCAGTTCATGTATAAAAACTTGCATTGTTCTGGAACATGGATCTACTTGCAAGAGGTGACTCATTCTTTCGCTGAGGACAGCATTAGAAGTAAAGCAGACTGAACTTAAGTTAGAAAGGAAATAATACACTGGCAGACAGGACTAAAAGACTCACTGATGTCACACTATTAAGTCCTAGAAAATTACTCTATCATTCTGCTGCCTGAGCCTAAGATTCTTTCCTTTCTTCTTAATCTCACTTTCTGGACATTATCCAGCTCACTTGATTCACCTCTCAACTTGTAGCCTCTGTCAATCTTTAGAAAAATAAGCCCTTTAGATTTTTTTTCCCTTTCTTCTTGTTGCCAAGGATTCTGTTTAAAAAGCATGCTTGCTTGACTTTCAGGAATTTGCACCAATATAGAATAGCGATGAGTTACAGCATGTTCAAGAAATGCACACACTTCCAAGCACAGAAAGAGCTGATGACCAACAATGCAGCTGTCGTATTATGGTGCGCACATTGCACCACACTTTATTTGCAAGAAGGTTGGTAAGTATTTAGTTGTACTGATTTAAAAATCAACAAAGATCCTAACGAGCCTGACATATGTTTCAGGACGTGTTATCAAGTACAATGTTACAAGCCAGGTGGATACGAAAAACATGTTTGGAAAACTGACAAGTTTCTGCTTAAAAACAATACTGCCAAGGATTTCAGTAGAAGGAATTTTTCCTGCTAATCCTCACAGTAACTGAGGATGCCATTAAACATTAACTGTGAAAGTCATGTCTATGTATTTCATATTCCAAAACTTCTCGTTAAGCACAAGCATAAATCAGACTTCGTGGGAAAGGGGGTTTAAACCAGAAGAAATGGAGAGAGAAGCAGCATTTCTTCAAGTTTTGCATCACCTAGGACAGCAACTGTGCCTTCCACAAAGGAGGCTGATCCTATGCACCATGCTTGGCTAGGGTTTCTTCTCATGTCTTCTCGTGAAATTATTCTTCCCTGTGCAAAATACTAAACATTCCCAGCAGGAATGACTTGACCCTGAACATCACAGAACCCTGGACACAGACTGAAATCAGATTCCTATTCTTATCAGCCATTATTTTATTTCTGACTGCAGTGCTATCTTGGCTCTCTTTCTTTCTTGACACTCAAAACACTTCCTGAAGAAAAAAAAAATCAGTGGAAAAAAACCCTTTTAATTTCTAAAAATTATCATTTTATGCTGAAAACTCACAAAACACCCCACCTGCTTGACATTTTAAATATAGGCTTCCATGCCATGAGGAAAAATGATGTTACAAGGTACCAGATGAAGTTTGTTTTTCAATGCACTTTTTCCTATCACTTCAATGTGTGAACAATGTCACCCAGGCTAAATTCCACTATCACCCCTGTGGTTTAGCCTTTCCTGCTGTCTGGCTTTCAGCCTCTAGACATGTCCAATAGAACATGCTAGGCTCATGGATCTAGGCAAAAGGCAATGGCAACTTCCTTAGCTTTAAAGCTTCTTCTCATCTTCATTAGTGTAACGGACCTTTCCCTGGCACGTATCTTTTTGTAATCCTGATTAAGAATTATGCTTCTAGTTCATAGTGCAATTCAGACAGTGATATTCAAATGGATTTCTGTTGGGTTAGAAGCAGATTAAAAATCTGTTCAGAATAACAGTCTGCTCTAAACAGAAAGTTTTAATGTTAGTTATTTCACCATCAGGTGAGTATAAACTCTCCATGCCAAAAGAGTGTGATAAAAGAGTTCTATCAGATCACCTACCTCCCTGCTAAATTTGCCATTTATGGAGATCAGAGTAATATACCTTAGTTTGGCTCCCATCATGATAAATTCCTAGGCAGGTACAGTAGGCATAATACTTTTCAGAAGCAATGCATTTATTGCACAGATCACAAAACTGTCCCCAATTTCATTTTGGTCTTTCGCAGGGAGAGAAGACCAATGCTCTCTCAAAATGGCAGTTGAAAATAAGCAGCTACCATCGGAATATTTATTTGGCCTGTAACTCATTTCTTTGCCAGGCCAAGAAATTATTGGATGGTCAAAAGCAGGATTCAGGTCAGGTGAACTGCCTTGGCAGCCTGAGATATGGCCCACAGCTATTACATCATTATATTTATGCAAGTGTAATGTTATGCAGGAAGTACAAGCAAATATCTGTGCATAGATAATGCCTGGTAAAAGCCAACAAGATCTTTCACTTTTTGCTGTACTCAGAGCTTTCATTTTTTTCCATTACCCGAACTATTTACAATAATCCAGACTTTAGTACTAAATCTTATGAAAAAACTTTTGCTTTCCATTACTTTTAAGGCACTTCAAATTTTCCTTCTAAAATAGCACCCACTGAACTAAAAGTGTTGTGCAAAAAAGTCAAAAAATATTTTCCTATCCAAAACATATGGACATAAATGTACTGAATTGTCCTGCTTTGCCTGCTATTTCTGTCTTTGAAGATGACTACATTTCATTCACAGTGCTTGATAACAATCAAATCTTGCCCAAGACGAGTTTTATGGAGACAGATTGCTCATGCATAAAGATATGTTAGAGGCTATCTCACCCTCCCAGAACTTTACATGGTACCCTACCAGAACTTTACATACTTGCACTAAGTCTCAGGATATTCAACTACATCCAGAAGCAAGTCTTAAGAATTGTTTTATTTAGCGAAATTCATCTCAATTCTTATTGGGTAGACGATTTGACTTTAAAAATAAGACAAAACACTTTGAAAAAGTTAAAACAGCTTTGATGCAACACATTGTGAACAACACCTTTTCCGCCTTTGTTCTGTGCCAACAATCATTCTGGAAAATATTCTGAGGATAATATGCCCAGCTGCATATTAGATAATAATTTCAGATATTGTTCTCAAATTATATTGTGAGTCATGCCTAAGAGCATGCTTCATAGAATTGAAGGAGTCAAATACGGAAGCCCTGCTACGCTTTCTAAAGAAATGAAATGAAGTTACTAAATTGAGTCAAGATGGACAAGAAGTAAAATTGTAATGTAACTCATCACAAAAAAGAACTAAAAGTCCCCAATTATTCTTTAGTGGGACATTTGCATGCCACCATTCAAGATTAATCCACCATCAACAGAAAGATTTTATTGAGACAAGCATTTCCAGCAAAGTCACCTTTATCTTTCATGGTGAGAAGGTCAATTGTCTTCAAATATATCACCACTAGTCATTCATGCTATTAGTCTAAAAATCCTTGAACCTTGTTGCTAAGTACCACATTTTTAGTTATACCTCATCAAAACACACTACTCCAACAGCTAAGCAAGGATTATGTCTGTTTTAGAGTTTACCCTGTCTTTCAAAGGCAATGTACAACTTAAAGAGTCTTGGTAAAGAAAAGGGATAGCAATATAAAAGTTAAATCAGTGTGTACTTTACTCACCTCTTCCTGCTTGTGTAACTTTGGTGTCTCTTCTATTACTGCTCACACTAGGTGGCAGTTACTAGCAAAGGCAAGAAAAGCAATCTGGAATTCTAGTCATGCTGAAAGCAATGCATGATACATTTGAGGGTGCTCATCCTTTTCATCCAAATGCTACTAAAAGATTAAGCAGGACAGAACATAGGAGACTTTTCAGTTAAAATAGAAGATTCCCAAATGCAACTTTCTGTGGAAACTCTATTCCTGCATGTGTAAAGAATCCCAAAGTGTTCATGGCCCAACTCAAAAAGGATCCTTTTCATCTTATTTGGTATCCACAAAACCAAAACAACTTCAGAGAGAGAAAAAACGGAGCCTACTTTCTTACAAAGCAAATGGTAGCACAAGAAAAATAGGAAGTTGTGCTGCTTTGAGAAGGAAAGACACCTTTAAAAGATGGCATAGATTTCTAAATTGCCTCAAAGAAGTTTAAAAGGTGTCCTCTGCACCTTATGCTTCATCATAGCCACAGTAAAAAAGGCAAAAGCTCCTTCATTTTTGTGCTGGGGCAGGGAGAAGGGCTATTTGTTGCAAGTCGTTGATTACTATTTAGGAATAGATTAAGGAGGCATTTAGGCATCTCCAGCACTACACATTCACCTCACTCCTGAACTGTTCAGCGAAACAAGTCTGCTGATGGCAGCAACACCTACTTTCCACAAGCTCCTCTTTCTGTGGTTCCAAGTGAGTCATTCACAGACCGCTATCTTCCTAACAGGCAAGGGTAGACCCTCAACAGCTGGCTCACAGCTTTCTACCTGACTCAGTGAAAACTTTAAGAGTATAATAAAGGCAACAGATTGCTTTCCTCATCCAGCGTTTTATACCTGATAAGGAGCCGAGTGAACAATCTGTTCCCATAAGAAAATGCCTCAGTTAAACAAAACCATTGCATATCTTCCTATTGATTGCTGTATCATTAACTGTATGTGCAGCCACTAAACTTGCCTGAGTAGATGTGAGTGTCGGTGTACTCACAGGCCTACTCTATGAGCAAAATTACCAAGGCAATGACAGCTCCCAGAAGTACTACCTTAAGGCATTTAAAGATAAACCTGGTTTTAGTGGAACAGGAATTTAGCAGTGCATGCCAACATCACAGCAGTCCAGAGTCCACGACACTAAGCAGAATCAAGCAAGACAGTTCTCTCCTTCAATAATCTGGGCCAGTATCTGCCACTCAGAATCTAATCTACAAACCAAACATAGCTGAGTTACAGCATAGTTGAGAGAAGTCTTCAAAATATTACTGTTAAGACAAGAACACTGAAATTTATTTATTGAGATCAGTGATTGCAACAGTAGACAGATCACATCCTTACCTGTTGCTGCAGCATACTTTGGTAACCTAACAGATTTCTAAAGAGCCATGAGAAATAACATAAAACAATATTATCTTTTAAGGTAACTGTTACAACGGCATACAGAGTATCTTTCAAAACCAATCAATCAAAACCAATAAATCCATACAATTATGAATTGCAGGCTTCAGTATAAAGATACTTTTTAACAATTCCTTCAGTGCTGTTATTTTTAGTATGTTTTCAGAGGGATGAACCTATAACCTACATCTCAAGTAAAGAGGATTTAGGTGTTAAAGTACCACACTCACTTGTCAGATTTTTCCCCTCCTTCATTTCAGCTTTTGCCCACCACCTCTTTCCTCTACTGCACACAGAAATTTGGACATTAATCGGTCACCTTTGCCCTGACTGTGAATATCCCAAGTATAACAACATGCCTGGCATAGTGGGCAATATTTAAAATGATAGTAGTTTCATACCAATCAAGTTAAATTATAACCCAGACTAACCTCAGTGCAAATTCTAAAAAGACCACCAGCATTAGACAGAACAAAGCCAGGGATTCCTAAACTGGGAATTACAGCCAGTCATAGTAGACGAATAGGCACCACAAGAACTTGCAGCTTCAGAGAATCAGCTTGCTGCTCACGTTCATCCTCCTGGTTCCATGTGGATGTGGCATAAAGGCAAGAGCAAAAAGAGATCCCTGTGGAGTTGACGAGACTGGAAACAGGTAGGTGCTGCAAGAGAGCGCAAGATGGCTGGGCAACATGGAGCTATGCCTCTGCAAGGCAGCAATAGAGAAGGATGGGAAAGAGAAATGACAAAGTGTAATAGTCCTAAAACCAGGTGTTCTAAAGCAGGGAGCCAGAAGAGAATAGGCAAGTAGATGCTAAAGCCAGGCTACAGTAGTTTGCTGTGAACTTGTTTTAAAGAGGGGCTCAAGTGGGTGGAAGGCTCCAGATAAAGCTGCCTCAGTTTAAGATACAACTAAGAGAAGCAGTACTGAAAATGCTCATGATGGGTAAGATAACGTGGGATGTTAACTGTTGCTAAGATTGTTGCTTGCTTTACTTCTCCCTGTAAATAAGCCTAAAATGTGGGAAAGACAGGTGAGAAGGTCAAGTATAGAAGTTCAAGTCATCCCACCTGCAGTTTATGCCACCATTGCAGGCATCTGCCAATCACAGGCAAAGGTCCATCCACCACCCACATGCTGGAATGGCCTTTTTTCAAGATGACTCCTTCAAACATGAACCACTGTGCTCATCGCACTCCTGCTGCCTACCAGACACCCACAGCAAATGGAAGTTGCCCAAAGCCAGTGGTCACTCCAGGACAAGGCTCTCTCCTTTCTGCACAGAACATGCCTTTTTGAATAGTGACAAGCCTGCCCAAACAGGCTTCACTTTGGTCATGATGCCATCACAACAGCAAGCTTTTGCTCCCCATATCTCACACCACAATCCCCTGCCACCCTAGACAAGGCTTCTCCCAACATATCCACAGCCCTTCCTTGATGACGCTACCCCCATCTTAGGGCCTCTTTTCATAGGTCTACAAGCCTGCTCAAACAGAAAGCATTCAAGCTTATTAACACTGTTCCTACCACAGCATATCCATAGTGAGTGGAAGCTGTGCACTGGCATTCACACCTGGATAAGGATTTCCCCCAATGATTCCATTCTCAGAAAAAACTTCAAACACAATTGGAAATGAAGCACTTTGCTCGTGAATGTCATTGCCAGTGCATGCTCTGGATTCCCTCCTCTCTCTCAGAGATCTACTGCTCCTGAGGAAAGATTTGGCCCTTGACAGAGGGTCTCCTGTTGAGAATATAAGCTCCCACAAACACCACTCACTTCACTCCTCAGTGCCAGTGCTGCCACACATTGCTGCCAAGAACGTGGAAGCTACCTACAGGCTTCTGCCTCACCTAGGGGTGGCTGCCCACCACCAAATAACCGCTTTTCACAAGATTACAACCCTGTCAAACATGAGGCAGTTAGCTCATGGGTAAGGACCCCCCACATAACAGGCCTTGTCTTGGAAGACAAGCCCACCCAAACATGAGGCACTCAGCTCATGAATATCATCATTGCACTCTCCTGCCACCCCCACCACCCTCACACCATATGGAAGCTACACACATGCATATGTCAGTCTTACAGAAGGCTGCCCTACCCCCAACAACTCCCTTCTCACAAGACTCTAAGCCTGCCTGAATACCTCAGCCCATAAGCCCATGCTTCCATAGCACACTTCACCTTGCCACCCTCAGAGGCATCTGGTCCTTCTGGGCAAATGTCCCTCTCCCTGCCCATCCCACCCAAATGCCTCTCATATAGGGCACTTCACCAGTAAACACCTTCACCACTGCACATTCCTGCCAGCTCTGCTGCCCTCACAGACCATGTAAACCTCATACAGGCATCTGCACCTCGTTTGGGGAAGGTAATCTTTTCTGCAGTGGACACTTTTGCAATATGAGCCCATACAAACACTACTTAGTTCCCCAAACACCATTGCAGCCAAACTCCTGCCTCTTCCACAAATGGCAGCAGCACACAGGTTTCTGCCTTCCACCCCAGCTAAGGCTCCAACTCCTGCAACAGGTCCCTTCTGCTGAGATGAGGCCACCCAAATATGAGACATTCAGCATGCAAATGCAATTGTGTGCTCCTGCTGACCCCATCACCCTCACAGCACATGGAAACCATGTAGGCATCTGCCATTCCTGGGCAAGGCTTTCCTCATCCCCCAAGCAGTCCCTATCTTGGGACACTAAGCCCATAGAAATAGCTCTCAAACCTGAGGAACTTCCCTTGGAAATACCATCATAGATTCTGCTCCCCACCCCCTCATCCTCAATAGAAGACATATACCTTGTGTGCACCTTTCCTGTGCAAAGCTTTCCCATCATCCTCCAGTGGATATCTTCTCCACAAACCCACAAGTCGGCTCAAATAGGAGACACTCAGCCTTTGAACACTACTGCAGCCACACTTCTACTGGTCCCATAGCAACTGGAAACTACTCACAAGTGTGTGTCACTCCTGGTCAAGGCTACACTCCTCACTAGCAGTTCACTTCTCATAAAAGTGCAAGCCTGCCCAAAAACCTGTCCCTTACCTTATGAATAACACCATACACTCTTTCCACCTGTGACACCCACACAACCATCTGTCAATCCTTAAGAAGGATTCTCCTCCACCCCCACTGCACATCACTTTTCCTTGGGCTGCAAACTCCCCTCAAAGACAAGGCTTTTAAGCTCATAAAGGTAATTACTACCACACACTCCTCCTTTTCATGTCATCTTCACAGCATACAAAAGCTGCACACAGGCTTCATCCCTCCCTGGGGAGGTTACATCCTACCCAGTAGGGTTTTTTAAAAAGGCCATACAAAAGGTTCTTAGACACTCCTGCCACCTCCACAGCAAACAAACTGCATATCAGGCGTCTGCTTCTGTCCAGCAAGACATTGGTCCCCCACAAATTCCTTTTCACCAGGCTATATGCCCCATCAGGCATGAATCATTTAATTTAGAATGCCATTGCCTAACCCTGCACCTTCCACAGCACATGAAAGCTGTGCACAGGTACGCACCACTGCTCACAGGGATTTTCCCCCAGTTCTATAGCTTCAGCACTTTACAAGCTGCTGCTGTCACTGCACACTCCTGCCTTTTGTATCACCCACACACACCCCATTCCTGGACAAGGCTCCCTTCCTCCATTCCCTTTTCTTATTTCTTTAACTGTACATTTTACTTTAGTTGTGAACACCTTCACATCCTCCTGCCATCCTCACAGCAAACTCAGGCCACACACAGGTCTCCGTGCTGGGTAACGCCTCCACCCTTTGGGTTTCCTTCTCCCGTAACACATGCACACACCAACATCTCTCAACAAAAGGACCTTATCTCAAGAACACAGGCCCTGCCACACATTTTCTGCCAGCACCATTCTCAAAGTTCATTACCGCTCCTGGAAAAGGCTTCCCACCACCACAAGGCCCTTTTTTTGCAAAGATCCTAGCTGCCAAGACACCTCCCAAACACGAGCCATGCTGTTTGTGAGCACCACTCCCACTGCACGCTCCCTTTACCCCACCCCCTTCACTGCATACAGGACATACCCACAGGCACCTGTTCCTCCATAAGGAGATCTTCCCTCATACCACACGTCCCCCCTGCCCAGTCCCTTCTGTAAGCCGAACTGCAGGCTTCACAAGTAACCCTGCACCCTCCTTTCGTGGCTGTAAGCTCACTCAAATACGACTTTACCACTTCCCCAGCAGAGGCAGCACTCTAAGGCACCCACCAAGCCTGGGCATAGGTCGTGTCCCCTGCCGCCCCAAGAAGTTGCCTTTTTGCACTATTACAAGACCTTCTGAAGGTACTTCTTTTAGCCAGGCAAGACCTTCACATTCTCCCCATCAAGCAGGCACAGGTGCCTGCCCCACCCACCAGTACCCAGGAGAGCTTCTCAAAGAGCCACAATCCCACACCAGCACCTCTCAACACAAGCACCTATGCTTATGCACAGCACCCCTCTTACACACTCTTTCTGCCTGCGCCTCTCTTGAAGTCACCTACCACTTCTGTGCAGGCTCCTCATGCCTTAAGGCACTCTCCAGAAGGCCCTGAGCCACCCAGGCAGGTGTGACACATATGGCATTCAAGCTGCAAACATCCCCACATGCATCCAGCTCCATGCCACACCCCCCATGAGCCTCCCTCTTAACAGACCACAACCCTCAGCAAGCACCCTGACAAGGGTGCTGTGCTCAGCCCCCAGACAGCAGCCCCACTGCCTGCTCCCAGCTCCTCTCCTGTGATAAGGACCCCTGTGTGGGGCTTGACTACATTTCTGAGAGAGCCACAGCGTGCAGAACTGTCACCCATGTTGGAGGAGACACATGAAACCTCACTTGCTCTTTCGCACCTGTCCTGCCCATCCCGCCACCTGCGCGGCTCTGGTGAGGTTACTCGCCGGTGCAAACAGCCATTGGGGAGCACGTTGACTGCTGCTCTGTCATGGCGAAGGCCGCCTGTGTGCTCGGCTGCCGGTGGGCTTCCTCATGGCCACCCGACCCTCAGGGAGCTTTTGCTGGTACGTGATGTGGTTTTAATTATGTAGGACGTTTTATGTTTAGTGTAGTACGGCAGTAAAAGGTATGGAAGTCTGGGGTGGTTTTACTTTAAAATAGTTTGGGTTGGTCCACCTCCTGCCTTTTATTTATTTATTTATTTATTTTAACTATGAAAATGCAGACCAACTATTTCTGTTTAAAAATATTTATGGTTGGTGGAGAGGTGCTGCTTATAGCTACCGTAGTCTTACAACCTCGTGACTGTGGCTCCAATCTAATTTAAAATTATAATTTAAAAGCCAAACTGTTTACCTGAATGGACAGATATTTTCATGGGTTTTTTCATGTTTGGTTTCAAATCTTAATGTCCCAGTTGTTGAAGACATTGAGGAGCTGCTTGGATGCAAAATAGTTGGGTAGGGTTTTTTGTTGTTTCTTTCTGTGTGTGCAGTTGCAAAATAACCAGCTACAGAAAGCACAAGAAGTAATGCAACTGTTTATTCTCAGCTCTTCTTGGGGTGCTAATGATTAATTCTTAATGTTTCACACCTCCCCCTTAAAAACTTTTAATATAGACCTGAGAACTTCAGAGTGGAATGAGTAGCTCTTTGATGATTGTCACTAAGTTGGTGTTTTACTAGGTATGATAATAGCTATAAGGAAGCAATAAGGATAGACAGTGAAGGCTTGTATTGGAGAGTGGTTTATTTCACTTCATAGAAAGGTTCTGATACTGCTTTACTTTATCGCTTGTTCCCTCATGTCAACTCTCTGACCGTTGCTTTAGCAGTCATGTACCAAAGCTAAAACATTGGCTTCTGTTAGAAAACATTCCTTTTCTAACCTTTTATCCTTTTCTTAAAAGTTTGATTCTACTGATAGTATGAGGGGCTAAGATTATGAGAAACAAACTTAAATATTATTTGAGATAAAGAGCCACACAAAGTTCTATAATCTCACTGTATCCTTTCTGCAAAATGAGAGAAGTGAGTTTTTGGTAACCTTAAAAAAAGTCAAACATCTTAACCCCTAGAGAAACTGAATTTCTCAGTGAGAAAGTGGGTGTTGCTGCAGTGTTAAAATAGAGCACCTGTTATGTTCTACCGTAAAGCAAAGCATTTAGCTTGGCAATGTTTATTCCTTGTGGAAATTAATTCAGCTGTCTGCTGTAATTTCTGTCCACCAGTGCACAAGTTCCAGAGCACTAATAACTATGAAAGCTCATTTTCAAACCATAAAAACTTTGGACCTTGTGACTCAAATGGTAGCTGTCATGAAAAATGTAACTTTCACTGTTGCTAAAAGTGAATTCTATGGTGTGAATGAGCCAAGCTCGTTTCTGCCCAGTTTCTTCCTGTTTCTTGATTTTTCAAGTTATACAGCTGTGTGATTTTTACCTTGTTGGGTTTTGTTCGTTTGTTTGGTTTTTACCACACCTTCCTAATAATGTTGCTGAAGGGCTTGAATAGCATCTTATATTTCCTTAGAAAGAGAAAAGCCGTTATGAATGAAAAGTTAAATCTATATAGATAGATATAATATATGTACATATACGTGGTAATTTGTCACCTAATTTCAAATGCTTTATTGAAATCAATCAATGAGAAATTATTTCTGTAAGTTTTCATTTCAGTGCTAAATTGAATTAGTGATAGAAGCTTTGAGCTGGGTTGAAAACATAGTCAACATGTCCTTTTTTTTTTTAAACAAGTGTGACTTGTATGCTTACTACTGAGGACAAGAACTATTTCAGTATCTCTTCTAGATTTTTTTCCAACCCTTTTATTGCTGTCATAATATTGGATTAAAGACAGCAGAGTCTAATAAAATACCACTAATTGGATGCTTACCAAAATACAGTAATCCAAATACTGCAGAAAAAAATGTTATGCAGAACAAGACTAGGCTTCACACTAACAAGAACTTAATAGAGGTAAAAATCGCTATAATCTGGGAAGAAATAGTCGAAGTTAGTTGAAGTTGTAGTAAGAACTACAATTGACTCCGGATAAAGCATCTATAGACAGTTCAGTTTTGCCAGTGTGAACTAGCTGTATAATTCTGCGGCAAACTCTTTAAAAAAATAGCTGATTATTGCTAGTGAAGTGCTCCTAGTGCCTGTGGCTATTGAGTAGTTGAGAGAATGTTTTATGCATTTGTGGTGCTTATCACAAAAATGAGAGAAAACTAGCAGAACACTAACTAATTTACTGCGGCAATGTGGTGAAAATGTGAGCTATGCTTGGCTCATAAATTAAGGTGGAAGCTAGCCATCCAGATTGATCTCAGCATAATTCCTCTGCCCATTTATTATGAAGTAGTTAAATCCTAGTGGAGTGGAGAATAAGCTGGAGTTATTTGTACAGTCTTATTGGCAGAAGGCTAGAGAGGAGTTTGCTTTTCATGGAAACTGTATCAACTTTGGCAGAGGTGTAGAACTTGAATTTCTGGAGAAAGTCTTAAATCTTGAATATTTTCATTTTTGAGGAAACAGTGAACTATTTCAGTGCAGGTTTTGAAATGTGTATATGTGTAAAAAACATCAAGCCAATCAAATAACAACTAGATGCCAAGCTAAACTATAGTTACAACCATACCTACTATAAGAAATGTAAAAGTGACCTTTCAAAAATCAACTGATAAGTTGATTAGTAGTAGGTTAGTTGTAGTAGCACTTGAGGTAGGTATTTTAGGTGTTTCTGGGTGCAGGGGGCTTAACGGAATATTCTCTAACTCTTTGCCTGGAATACTGATTCAGTCACATTGCCGTAACAAAGTTAGTTAGGTGCCTGCTTTGAGCTTCTTGGAATGAAAATTGTCTTGCTACAATCCACAGTGAGGACTGGAAACAGCAAGGATTAAACCTACAATGGTAAAATAATTCCAAATTAGATGTGATAGGATAAGAAGCTGTTAAGTCTTGGAATATGCCAACTGGTAGAGATGGAGACAAAAGCAGACTGTACAGTCCTGGTAGCTTTGGGTAGTCCACTTCTGTTTGATAATTTAACTAAATATTATAAATAATTCTTTCTAATACATGGTTTTCATTAATCCCTTCTCTTAAACATCATCTGTCTCCTAGGAACTTCCCATTTAAGATGTTGGCGGGAGAAGAGATGGAAAAATGTTTCTGCTCTTAAGTCAGGGAATACAGTTCTGGGCGAAAGAAATGCCAAGTGTGTTTTGTAGTATAAAATGGTATTACAACATGACTTGCTGCAAGCAAGCCTTAGGAACACCTAGGTGTTCCTAACTGGGACTAAGTGCCACAAGTAGTCTATCTGCTGTTCCTGTAGTTCCTCACTATGCAGTTATGTTCCTTGTTAACTCTGGGGCATTTTTATCTAGTGTGACTCCAAACCTTCTTAGTGATATGGGAAAATTGATGTAGTAGAAGCAAAGCTGGGACAAGAGCAAGTGTCAGGTCTGATGCTTCTGCCAGGTGGAACCAAAAGATAAAGATGGTTCTGAGGCATGACACAGTTTTACTCTTGGGTAATTTTCTCTTCCAGGCTTTTTTCTCCTTTTCCTCTCAGAGAAAACAGCAGCTTGCAAGTCCTTCCAAGCCCCTGTCAAATTTGAAGTAGGCAGTGAAGATGTTGGTGCTTTTTCTGCCCTAGACAGCTGCTTGTCTTGTGTCTTACAGTACTCAATTGTGACTAATAGTAAGTGGTGAGATATCGAGAACAACTGACGCTTGCACAATAACGTTATTCAAACCAGTGTGCTATTGCCAATATAAACTCAAATATACTTAACACTATCGTAATTCCCTAGCAGCCTTCCAAATTGGCTGGTAGACTCTGAAAGCCCTCTTTATTGTGACTTTGTAAAACCCTGGCATATTAGATTAAATAAATGGATGTTGTGCTCTTAAGCCTTTTCAATTGAGATTAAAGTCTTTGTGAACTTTGTGAACAAGTGTAATCTTGCATAGGCCCACATGTTGTACTTTAATGTGCTATTGAGAATCTCAGATTGTAGAAAATGGCAGTCCCCTGAGGATCTGAGCACCTCTTAGGTTTTTTCCTTTAATCTCAGACTTGTATTTTTTATTAATTCATTGAAGTAGCTGCTGGGTTTTGTGACGTTTTACATTTTGGCACATAGGATACTAACACAGACCTCTACTCAAGGCTTTGCATGCTAGCAGTGTTGAAAACTGGCTGCTATGTATATAGTATACTTAGAGGCTGGGGCTTATGCATAAAGTACAGAAACACTGTATTTAGAAGTAGGGCACTAGTTTCAGTAGCTATTTAATGTTTTGAGCGTTAGGTGCTATGAAAATAAGTGAGAATAATTTAGAAGAGCTTGCCATTTAAGAAATACCCAACTCAGTATCTAGTAGCCTAGAGGCATGGGAGAACAAACTTGTTTATGGGACTGAGCTTGCAAGAGAAGGCTACAGCAGAGAAAGGATGCAACTAATTCTCCACTACAAATGTGGTGCATATATATGTATGTCTTCTTGAAGCCAAACTGACTCTTTCCCTCCTAGCCCCAGTAGTGCTCTAGATCTGCAAACAGGACTAGTTCTCATGCAGAGCTGAGTCTGCTGTAGGACTGATGCTTCAGGTAGTGGCAGCCTGTTGGTGCCGCTAGCTTTTAGTCTGTTAGCACACTAGCTGGTATTTTTCAAGTGCCCTTCAAGTAACACGTAGAATTTTTAAATGAAAAAAGAGTAGAGCCCCCAAAAATAGTGGAATGGGGAAAATGGCCTCATTTTTACTCTGTTAAATATTTGTAACATTTACTTGATCAATGCTTGTTTCAACTCAGCAACCTGCTAACTTATAAGTCTTGCATTAACTGGAAGCATTATTTTTTTAACAGCCAAAGCTGCTACAATCCTATGACACTTGACACTCTTGGTTTCTATCTCAACCAGAAGTGTGGAAAATAAATTAAATTAATTTTCCCCAAGTTGAGTCTGTTTTGCGTGTTACCTCTTCCACTTACTGTCCTTACTTCAAATTCCTTGAGTCCCATGTTGAGTGCCAAAAAGGACTGTGACAGATTGACCCTGGTTGAATGCCAAGTACTCACCAAAGCCACTCTATCACTCCCCCTACTCAGCTGGACAGGGTAGAGAATGAAAGGCTTGTGGGTCAAGATAAGAACAGGGAGATTACTCAGCAATGTCATGGGCAAAACAGATCTGACTTGGGGAAAATTAATTTAATTTCTTTCCAACCAAATCAGAGTAAGACAATGAGGAATAAAAAGTAAATCGTAAAACATCTTCCCCCACCCCTTCCTTCTTCCTGGCCTTACCTTTACTCGTTATTTCTCTACCTCCTTCCCCCGCAAGTGGCACAGGGGGACAGGGAATGGATGTTGCGGTCAGTTCATCACACGTTGTCTCTGCCACTCTTTTCTTCTCACAGAGAGGACTCCTCACACTCTTCTTCTGCTTCAGCATGGTCCTCCCCATGCACTGCAGTACTTCATAAACTGCTCCAGCATGTGTACCTTCCTCAGAGTGCATTCCTTCAGGAACAAACCGCTCAAGCCTGGATCCTCCATGGGGTCACAAGTCCTAACAGCAAACCTGCTCCACTGTGGATTCCTCTCTCCATGGGTCCACACGTCCTGCCAGGAGCCTGCTCTACCATGAGCTTCCCATAGAGTCACAGCCTCCTTCAGGCATCCACCTGTTCCAGTGTGGGATTGTCCACAGACTTCAGGTGGAGATCTACTCCACCATGGACCTCCGTGGACTGCAGGGGGACAGCCAGCCTCACCAGGGTCTGCACCATGGGCTGTAGGGGAATCTCTGCATAGGTTCCAGTGGAACCTTTTAGATTCCCTTTTTACAAGGCTGGTTTAATAAAAGATGCTGTCCTTGTTTAAGGGAACTTCATGAGGAAGAGTGGCATAGCTTGTCAGAAGTCACTTACCAGTCATATATTTGCAAGCTGGTAGATATCTGTTATGCCTAGAGAATACCTGTGCCAAAACTTCTAGCATATGTGAAACTGCTTGAAAAACATCTTTATCTAGAATAATAGAAGGTAGTGGTGTACAGAGATTAATATACTAGCTCCTTCTGTATTAGAGCTTATGGTAGGGCTTTTATAGATAGAAGTCATCTTTTGTCTTGGTGTTTGATCTCTCTAATGAACCTGTAAGTCTAATGTTTTCTTCTGATTCCATAGATGACGTTATCTGAGCTATGAGTTTTAGTTTCACTTAATGTACTTTCTTTGGTATTATATCTTTTTATCACTGGGGAAGATTCCACTTTGTATTCTGCACTGAAACTGTTCTCTACTGAATAGAAAAGAAAGTGTCTATGTAATCTACCAAACACAGATTTAGAATGCTAATTATAATCCCCCTTCCCTCTGAGTGCTGATTGAATTTAGCCTTAGTGAATTGCACTGCTGTTAGATTTCAGTTCAGTTACTTTTAAACCTGCTGGATGGTTAGAATGTGCCCAGCTGTTGTCAGAGTCCTGCAGGTGGGCAAATATAGCCAAAGTTTTAAAGTGGTGAAGGTTGACCTAACACAGCTTGATTATATATAAATGCACAACAGAAACTTCAATTTTGTAGATTTCTTTAAATAGTTGAATGTAACTTGTAGTTGAGTAAAATGCTTTGCTTAATCTTAAAAAGGCAAGGAAGTAAACAAATTGATCCCCAATCACTTTCTGTTTTCCAGTACAGCAAATATAGTAAAGATGTCAGAGTTATTTATAAATTGTACATTAGAGATAGGTGTTGGGTCACTACTTTCAAAAATTGAGACACTGGACAATATAGAAGAGCATCAGTCTCACTTTCAATACTGATGTTTACAAGCACAGAACTTTGTATGCTAGGTGCTTCCACTGGATTGAATTGTCCATGTACCTTTCACCTTGATGTCGGGAGCCCTTGAAGGTAATTTCCAAGCTGGTTGCAAAACAGGATTTGAGTGTAGGCATCTAAATTCAGAAAAGTGATTCTGGGAGCCAGAGCTCAGCTGTCACTTGATCTTCAGTTAACCTTGGGAACTGGGATTTGCTAGTCTGGGGATTACAAAGTGGAGAGAAGAAGGGTTTAAAAAAAGGTTATCATATGGCTTTTGTACATACCGAGAAAGCATTGTAGCTTTGGCAAGTCTTGGCACTTCAGCACCGATTCACAACAAAACCCAAACAGGATTTGTAAATTCTCTGCCTGGAAGCTTGTTCTGGCACTTCTGCTCTGAAAGCATGTTTAACACTGGTTAACGTGGTTGAGCTTCTAAACATCCAGTTATCTTCCATAGAGAAAGATGCATAAAGATGCCTTTGCAAGAAAGCTTGGTGCTAAGAATTTACCTAGTGCATGTGAGTTGAGGTTTTTCTCCTTTAGCATGAGGAGGCTCTTAACTAAGTTTCTTGCTTCTTTTGTGATTCCATATGTTAGCAGGCTGTTTCACCTGCTTGTTGAGAACTCTTTACTGAGCTGAAAAATATTTGACAGGCAGGAAACAAGGTATCAGTGCAGGAGTGGAGGTTTGAGTCCTGGTTCCTCTTCCAGGTATCTCAACTAATGGCTGTCATAGATATTTGCATCATAGCTACTGTAGCAAGAATGAACCCTTAACAGGTGTGCTAATAACTGTTATGTGTATGAAGATGAGATTAATTTAAATTTGGATTACACTTCACACAGGTGCCCAATAACAATGTGTTGCAAGCTTTGAAGGGTTTGGAGTTATTTGGGTTTGGTTTAGAGAAACCTCTGAGAAGTCTGCACCAGAATACTTAAGGTTTTTTGTGGCAGATTTTGCTCTAAATAGATACAGTATGTTGACATATAGCACTTATTGGTGAGCATTAGCTATGTACTGCAACATCAGGAGAATTATCATCTTTATTATTATTATTATTATTATTATATCCATATGAGTGCCTGTTAACATCAGGAAACATATACTGGTTCTTTCCCTCTCAAAAACTGAGACTAGTAGATACATGTTATATGCATGCAATTAGTTACATTGTGTTGGTAATTTTATTTAGTCTTGCAACATCTGAAATAGATGCAAGAATGCTATTCTTGTTTAAGTGATGCAGTTCGTAATACCCTTCTAAGATGGATTAGGTAACCTTATTTAACTCTATCCTCTAGAGGTCCTTAATAACCTTAACGTATCTGTCATTCCCACCTGTTTTAATTCAAGACTGATTATGCTAATGTGCCTTAAAACTGGAAACCACTTGACCATTCAATATTGTTTTAAGCAGATATAGCTTACAGCATTTTTAGAGTATAAACACAAAGCTTGCTATTGTGAAGCTAATTCATTTTTATTAGGCTTGTCCTTGTTTAGTCTACATCTAAGCTTGGAAAGCTGTTAACCTTTTTTGAGAAGCTTTTCTTGATTTGGAATTTCCCCTCCTCCCAACCAGCTCTTGCTAGCCTGCTACTGTTCTTGTAACTGTTTTCTGAATGTGTCCCCTGGGAAATAACCGAGCCCAGCTGAAGAGCAAGGTGGGAGCAGTGAGCTCAGCAGCCATCCAGCCAGACTTGCAAGGAGGTAAAGGTTTGATGCTTCCCAACAAGTAATAGATTTGATTATGCTCTTTCATTGTGCAGGAATACAACACACATGTTGTAAATGCCTTATGTGGTTGTGAAGGCTACCACGCAGATCAGAGAAGAAAGGACAACATTGGAGGGGTACAGGCATATGCTGTATTATATCCCTATACAGTACCTGGCAAGTAGACTGCAACATTTCCATGCTGGAGTGTTCTCATTTCAAGGTATTGATATTTTCATTACAATTGAATGCTTCATTCAAAATAGAAGAATTACAGGGATTGCCATGGTATTGATGCATTAGGTTGATTACATATTTAAAGGAAGCACTTTTCTTACGTAAACTGTCAGGTTTTTATATGGCTAAATGACACGTATTGCTGATTGTTCTCCACTGACTATTTTATCTCTTGTGATTTAAAATAAAGCTGGAAGAGCTGGCTAATCATAGAAGTCTCTTGTTCCTGCTGCTTCTATAATTTGGTTTTGTGTATTGCTTTGAGACAAGTGACACTTAAATGTGTAAGCAGAATCAAAAATAAACTGCTGCTGGTGTGAAAGGACATATCTTATTGCTGGTTTATGCGAGTGTATTTAAGGCATGGTGAAAGGGAGACTTTAAGCTGCAGGCTAATGGCTGAATTGAATCATCATGATTCTGCAGTGGATTGCAGTAATGCAAATGGAAGTTTTGTGGAAGCGGACTGCTTTAAGTATGCAAAAGGTAACAGTAAGTAGGGGCATGAGGACTGTCACAGTATTGTTGTTCAGAGTTATAATGAGCAAGCAGGTATTAGCATGTTGAATACTTCTGTTCATTCCAGGCTAATTTAAAAGACAATTGACTGAACCGAAGCTAAATATCCACAGAAATTTATTTGACTAGGAGTGCTATAGTGTGGTTTTTTTTCCTCTCAGTGAGTGTCATCTTTTGTCTTCTGTCTGTAGCATCCACCTATTGGCACAGATAAGTGTAGGGCATATGAATAAATACAATACTTTTAAACTGAAGTTGACATTTCTTGTTCTGATAGTTCTGTTGTTGCAATACTGGAAAACAGTAACAATTGTTTTTAATGTAAGTGTTCATAAATAAAATGTGATATGGTTAATTATATTGAGTCAGTCCACGTATGGCACAGCATGGGGTCATGGGTAGTGAACATAGGTATAATACAGAAACTGATGGCATGTTCTGAAATGATAGGGACAAATCAGAGTTCTGATCTTTAACTTGCTATGATTGCATGTTCTAAGCTCCTCTAAGTTTGTATCCTACAGTTCCCTCAGTTTATCTACCCAGCCAATGGTGTAATTGGTGTTCTTGAGAGAGAAAATTCAAACTTCAGAGCATATCACACACTAGGTAATCACAGTTCTGGTAAGAAGTTAGGCTTTTTAGATTTCCCTATATTCTCTTGCTTCTGTAAACTCTCAAGTTTATTATTACTTGTATGTCTATATTTATACATGTAAGCTGATGTATCAGAGATTAAACTTGGTTTATAATGTCAATTCTTTAAAATTAATAAAAAAGAAATAATGGCAAGTCTTTGTGAAATCCAATTAAAAATTGGTAATCTCAGTTTGGCTGTGGTAGCTATGTTGTTTGAGGGGAGATACTAAGAGATGATGTATAGAAATAAGTAAACAAAATACTTTATCTAGTCATTCTTAGTATTTACTGTATTTTAAATGTTTGAGTAGCCATCTATCAGACATAGTGCTTCTATTAAGTGCATTGCTTGAACAATATACAATCTTTAAGTAATTTGTACTATTACTAGTTTGGAATGATGAGGGGCAGATTAGTCTTTAGAGCACTGAAGAATCAATTGACATAATCACAAAGGCCTCAAGGCTATCACATAAATACCTTACCTCCATTAAGATGAAGCTAAATTTTTGTAAAAATTTCATTTTAATTTCTAGTGCTTCTTAGACTGAAAATCAGATAGGTTTTTTTAATATACATATGCACATTTTGTGTATTATACTTATCTGGATACTGAACACATGTTCTCTTTCTGTAGAAATGTGATTGCTTGCAAGTCTGACTAGTATGGCATACAAAATGTGCCAAGCTGGTTTTACGTGAAGGTAGTGCTTACAACTGTGCTATAAAAGCTTGAAAACTGGGCCGTTTTTCATGGGGAAGCAGACATTTGTAGCTCTTGCCAAAAAGTCTGTGAAACACACCGAATACTTCACAAAAGTATGTGAATAATATTTATATAGACCTAAATTTCTAGTGCTTCAGGGAGTCCTTTCATAAAAAAATCCTCTTTGCATTTGGCACTAGTGACTCTGTAGTAGTGTAAGTACCAAAAGAGCACTTAGATAGCAAGGAATTAATCCTCAGGATTATCTTACGGAATAGCTATTAGGAGTAATGTACAAATATTAATATCACTATTCCCTGTACAGATGAAAACTTAGGTACATAATGAAGATTTAGACCTAATAATCTGGAATCTAGAAGAACAAATCTGCTTCAGTAGTCCATGTGAGTGCTGTGTCCAACTTAGATAAAACCATGAGGACACTTGCTAGTATTGGTCAGAAAATTATCTGTGTCCAGAGATTTTCAAAATATTTCTCAATTGTTGGATCACTTTGCTCTATTGGAGTGGTTAGGTAAACGTATATTTGGGAGGAGCAGTGAATGAATAGTGTTCTTGATGAATGGTGTAGCAGTTCTTTCAGTTTTCCCATGTGAAAGTTGATGAGTTTATCCTGAGCAATAAGTGATACGGAGAATGATTCAAATGTGACATAAGGTCTTGCTGTAACTTGATTAAAAAACAAAAACAAAAAAAACCAAACAAACACCCCCCAAAACAAACAAACAAACAAAACAACAAACACACACAGAAAAAAACCAAAACAAACAAACAAAACAAAACAAAAAACCCAACAAACCAAAACTGCTGCTTATACTAGATTTCAAGGACTGGGGGGATAGGGGAGTGTAAGGGTGGGGTGTATATTCCTTCAATATACACTTCAGTTCTCTGCAACAAGAAATTTCTAACCAATCTCCACTAAAATTAGGAGATATTGAATTATCTGTGTTAGTTCAGACTCTTGAAATAAGTGAAATGAGTTTTTTACTGAAAATCACAATCCTTACAGTATTGCTGAGAAAAGCTAAAATAGACTGAAACAGTACAATTATAATAAATTTTATAGTTTGTTTGTGATCTGTTGAGTATAATAACATTTTGTCAAAATAATTGCAAATACTTTTCTGCAGTATCCTAATAATCATTTATTGTTTGTTTTGCATTTCCCAAGAAGATATTTTTTCCTTATTGTATGTTAAAAAATATACAAATCCTGCTCTGGCAGGGGCCTATTACCAGTTGCTGTGAGGTACAGGCAGACAAACTAAGTAGTAGTGTTTCGTCTTCTCAGCCACATCGTTAGATATACCAATGTCAAACTGATTCAGTGTCGCATTCATATATATGCAGAGTTCTATTATATACGTACATAGACATTTTATGTAGTTTGCATTGGCCATGTGCAGGCTGTGTACAGGCACTGACGTTCGAAGTTCTTTTTCTTCCCTAATGTCACCATGCCTTTTAGTTTTTTGCAATATAGATCACATTTTATGTATTTCAGGATAATGCTTCTGTCTTCAGCGAAGAATTTGGCTAAGGCATTAAATCAGAACATAAAGGAAATAGAATGTGCTATGTATATGTATGCTGATTTATCTAAAAACTGGTACTTTTTTTAGTAAAAACTTCATAGGTAATTATAAAGAAATGCATATGAATTGAATGCTCAGTTCTGCTGGAGCAAGGAATGCTTGTTAACCAGCTACCTTAAACTGCCTATTCAAGGATCCTATAAGATTAGGTTAGATGACAGTTTTCATTAGAATAATGCTGTAGAAGAATATAGAGCTCATTTCCACCTCTACCACAGAATTTTGGACCTAAAGCCATTTAGGATTAAAATCCGACAAAGAACTGTGTTACTTAAAAAGTAAACACTCTGGTATTTACACTAATGCCATTACATTTAGTGCTCTGTGCTTAGTCTTATTTCACAGTGCATAAGGGAGACTTTGGGGACTTATCGGTAGATCTAAAATTAGACAATACATTGAGCTGCTGCCTGGAACTGTTAGTTAAGCATTTCTTAGGAAGACAGGAGGGTACCTTGACTCATGAACTAAAGCATGCCCCAAAAAAGCTGGTTTACCATTGTGAGATCTAAGGCGGGGGAAGCCTTTTCTGAAGGCCTAGTAGAAATGGTTTTATCTAAAATAAATAACTTTGGCATCCTTTCAATGTGTTAAAGTGATATAAATACATTGTAAACATAACATAAAACTGATTAGGAGGTTTTGACCAGAAATGTGGAAGTATACAAATGGCTGAAGCTTAAATATATCAGTGACTAGAGCACCAATAATATCCACTAATATGTACGTACTGGCTTGTAATGCTTAGTGTATTAAACAGTTCTCAGTAGTTCAGTCTTTTTTTTTTTTTAGTAGTATTATTTTTAGAATTTAGGCTTTAACATAGGTGTTGCTCTCAGATTTTTTTAATCTCCCCTAAAATGTCACACTTGCTATCTTAAATCAGGATAGTTGTAACTGCTGTAGTTTCCCATGGTTATTCCACTTTGAAAGACCAGACAGAGATAATATTTTGCAGGCTTCTATTAAATGAGAGAGGGCGTATTGGAAAACTGAGGCTGAAAAGAATTTTCTCCCTTCAATGCATTGTGAATGGTTGGACTCGGATTACTTTAAGTAGCTGTGTAATATGTTGCAAAGATGGAGTGCAAATGAATACACAGATTCCAGGACAGAAGATACTGTGTGCTGAAGTAAACTGATATTCTCCAGCTTCTATTAAACTATTTCCCTGAAAAGACCTGAGCTAACATCAGAAATGGTGGGAACTGGCTTGCATTCCGGGTTTTGTTCTGGTCTATTCATATTTCATGAAAAGGGATGGATTGAAAGAAACTCTTTTATATACAGTGTAATGGTTTACCCAGAAGGTATGAAAACACAAATAAAGATTTATTGAATTGAGATGATTGAATGAAAATACACATACTTTTAAGACTGACAGTAACAAGCATCTTCTAGCCTTATGGTAGCAGTCAGATGCACTCAAAAAACTGACCTAGCTTCATAAAATCTAACACAGGACTAGAAGCACTTGAACAGAATTCATGCTGTACTGTTCCTAGACCAACTAGTTTTATTGACACCATTAGTTTGCATCCAGTCCCTGAATGTGTGACCTCTAAGAACCATTTTATTTTGGGTACTTCTAATGACATTTTTCTGCACAGCTCTTTTCAATGCAGCATTCTTATGATGAGCCATGAAATTATTTTAATAGAAGAATTCATCATGGATGCCTCCTCAATGTTTATAAATATCTCAATGATGGGTGTCAAGAGGATGGGACCAGATTCCTTTTGGTGGTGCCCAACAATAGGATGAGGGGCAATGGGCACAGACTGAAGCAAAGGAGGTTCCATCTGAATATGAGGAGAAACTTTACTTTGAGAGTGACGGAGCACTGGAACAGGCTGCCCAGAGAGGTTGTGGAGTCTCCTCTGGAGACATTCAAAACCCATCTGGACACATTCCTGTGCAATCTGCTCTAGGTGAACCTGCTTTAGCAGGTGGATTGGACTGGATGATCTCCAGAGGTGCCTTCCAACCCTAACCATTCTGTGATTCACTTACAGTAATAGAACTGTTGTTATGATTCTTGCAAATAGACTTAACAGTTGACATTTTATAGTCAAAACCTGGATGCACAGTCATATGAGTCTCCATCTGTTCCTGAGACCTTTATGATGAGCTAGTTTGGGTGCTACTGATACCTGTAGCAAGTTAGACTTCTGTCTCTCAACTGTGCTGTGTCTCTAAATTAATTTCAAATAAGTGCTTAGCTTTTACTTGAATGACAAGCTAAAACCATTTAAATGCTGTTACACCAGTTCCTTATGTTAATTAGCAGTTTTCTTTGATATGTGAACTGTCTACCAATTAGTCAAAGCCAAAACTACTTGTGGGATGGAATAGTTTCTGAGTTACCCCGACACTGGAGGTGAAGAAGGAAAAGCAAACACTAGAAAGCTGACACTTTCTAAATAGAAGGTTCACCTTAAATTGAATATGAAGCTTATCTGATTTCTGAAACTAACAGTATTGAGTGATCATGTTGAATGTGAAATGAAAAGCTGTATGAAACATTTATATATTTTAGTTTGCATAGACTAATTTTTTCCACGTTATATTTCTAAATGCTGTTTGCAACCCTAGACAATGAGCATAGGACACTTAATATCCTCCTAAAGTGGAAGAATGTGTTACTCAACTCAAATGAAATGTACTTGAAAGCAATTTTCTCATCTGGAACAGCTTTCTTTAGAATGAGGCCGAGAAGGCTTCTAAGGTTTGATATATCTTTGGTAGAACATAGCTGTGACTGCATTCAGTGTGAAAGCATTATCATATAGCCTTTCTGTAGAGCTGACTTCCATGCAGGTGTGTATCCCTTTATGGCCATCCAGACACATTAATGGATGCTTCCTTAATAAAACAGGAGCAGGAAAACACTAGTTCAATTGTCAGATCTGAGATTACTTTTTGAAGGACTTCGTGCTTTGCTGTAGTGGGTTAACCTTGTCTGTCTACCAGATGCCCACCAAGCTGCTCTCTCCTTTTCAGCAAGATGGAGGAGAAAATGAGGTGAAAAGCTCATGGGTTGAGAGAAGGACAGAGAGACCACTCACCAATTAGTGTAATGGGCAAAACAGACTTGAGGAAAATGAATTTATTTGCAATTAATAATGGAGCAAGATAGTGAGAAATTAATATAAAACTGAAAATGTCTTCCCCGTGAACCCTCATCTTCCCAGGCTCAACTTCACTCCTGACTCTTGCCTCTTTAGGTGGAACATGGACTCTCCATTGCCTGCAGCTTCCTTCAGGGCATGTCCACTTGCTGTGCTGTGGGGTCCTCCATGGGCTGCAGTGTGGATTTATGTTCTGATGTGGGCTGCGGGGGGACAACCTGCTTCATTGTGGTCTTCTCACAGTGCCTGGATCCTCTCCTACCCAACCTTGTTCACAGACCTTGGTGTCTGCAGGGTTGTTTCTCTCACTTTTTCCTTCCTATCTCACAGCTGCTGCACAGCAATTATTACCTTAGATGTATTATCACAGTGATGTCACCAGCATTGCTAATGGGCTCAACTTTGGCCAGTGGTTTCTCATTTTGGAGCTGTCTGGAACTGGCTCTGTCTGACAGACTGCTCACAGAAGCCACCCGTACAGCCCTGAGCTACATAAACCAAATACATTCGCATTTTTGGCTTTGTCTCTTATGTAACACAGAGCTCCAAAAAATAAAATATTTAGATGTTGGAAAATGGTTTTCTTATAATAGGTGCTCTGAAAGAGACTTTTAATGATACTGGATTCTGATTGTACTGCTTTTTTTCACATGTAACTATGTGTAGAAATATAGTTGTTATCGGAGCCCACATAATTTTTCAAAAAGGTGCTCCATAGGTGAAAAGTTGTAGTGCAGTAATGGCACTTTAAGCACAACCTCTGTGGGGAGGGTTTGACAGGAACTGCATATCAGTTACATGTATAAGTCTTAGAAGGTAATTCAAACAACTAAAAACTTGACCTAACTCCTAGGCTATTCATGGAGCTGGATGAGCAAGATATTTTTAGCCCATGGAAATGACTGCTTTTCGGGCTTCAGATTATAATATTAGATGGTATGTCATAGTTCTATGGTTTGTAAGGATGTATAAATACCTGGTGTCTAATCCTGGCTAATTGTAGTTGTACATAGAAAGCTTAGTTATATACAACAACTTAAGTATTTAGCATGGGCATCCAGACAGGTGAGATGGGATTTCTGTATGTCACTTCATGATTAAATCAGAAGTACTGCAGAAACATTCATATCAATATCACTTCAGTTTGACTATCATATTCCTAAGATATAGAAACTGTGTGTATATATTTTTTAATCAGACTATTTAATGTGAAATTCTACATCTGATGTCAGAAACCCAAATGAGGAGTTGCTTTAGATAGAAGTTTGCCTGCAAAGCAGGAAGGATTTAAAGATTTGGTTCAGACTGAATAGTATGCTGTAGTTTATGGAGAGCACAGCATCTGCAATCTGAGCAACTAAATGTACTCTGTAATGCATGGACCGACAGGAACTGGTGATGTTATACAAGAGTAGTGTGAATTGGAGTGGACGAGAAGATGCTTCACACGTGAATGTGAGCCTATGACGGAGTCTCTGTGTCTGCTGATCTTGCCACTATTCAAACCTGCTGAACTTAACTGCCTTCCTGGAACCTAAATTTCTTCCTCAGGCTAGACATGAGGAAGACTTTTTTTTACAGTGAGGCTGGTAAAATACTGGAACAGGTTTCCCAGAGAAGCAGTAGATGCAACAGTCCCTGGAAACATTCAAGGCCAGGCTGGACAGGGCTATGAGCAACCTGATCTAATTGAAGATGACCCTGCTCATTGCTGGAGTGGTTGGACTAGATGATCTTTGAAGGTCACTTCCAACCCAACTTATTCTATGATTCTAAATGTGTACGCTCTTGAGAAAGTCCTGTCTGCATGACACAATTCTTAAAAAGTGAGAATTTCCGGATACCTGTATATAGCCTGCCCAACTATGGTACTTATCTGCTGTTGACTTTGCTATGTTTTGAAAGAACTTGGTAGTCTTCAAAGTGAATTGGTCTGCTTCAGTGTGGCATTTATTTCTTCAATAGAGTAAACTGCAGAAGATGGTAGGTATGCCCATCTGTTCCAGAAGCATTCTAGGCTCCAAGACAGTTTTAGTTTAATATGCTGGTTAGGATGTGTATGGGGGTAAGGATGTCAAGTATCTCTTTCTCAAACAGGAGTATCACTCAGGGGATAGGTGAATATTTGAAAGGAGTACTGTGGAGATACTAGTTTTCAAATATTTGCTGCTTGTCTTTAAGATCTAATATTAATCAGATCAAAAGCAACTATTTTCCTCCTACTTAAGAGTGGGAAATAATATGAGGTTTTACTTGCTGACAACTACTAAAAGTAGTCATTGTAGCTGACTAATAGTCTTAGTTTGGAGTGTGAAAAACTTCCAGGTGCTTTAGCAAATGAGCTGTTTTGTCATCCAAAGAAAGCAATATAAGTGATGTTTCACAATATGCTTGTGTGAATTCATTAAAATTATTTAAACCAACAGGTAACTTTACATGGATGTAAAATCAAAGAGGTAGGTATCTTGTTAACCTGAGTCTGCTGTCTTAAGCAGAATTCTTTATTTACATGAGATAGATTTGTTTTAATGAATTGGATTCCTCTAAAAGGAAGACTTACTCAGAATTGTCTTTAACTAGAGACATTAAGGCATTGCATTTTGGTCTCACTGTATCAACATGACTATTTACAATTTCGATTCTAGCAATAATGATATTTATGTTAGGAAATGTTTATTAGAATTAGGAAATTATTGTAGGAAATCTGTATTTACTATGAGATTTCTTGGTGTGAATCATGTGTTAGGAGTGTTGATTATTTTGTAATCTGATATACCATACACCTGGTATAGTTGTTCTGTAGTTTTTTCTTAGCTTAATGCCAGCAATATTACCTGTATATTGTAGCAACCATGTACTTGCTAGTTTCTGAATAACATCACTGTATCGACTTAAGTGCAGTACCACACCTCAGTGTCAAGATATAGTACACCTCCATTTCTTCTATAATAAAGTATTTCACAGGCTTTAATGTTCAAAAAGGAAGTAGTATCTATGTAGTTGTCATGTAGTTGTGTATCTTCAGAGCACAAAGGAACAGAGCATATGCTGATACAAGTTATAGTACTGTAAACTGTTACGGAATTTCAGCATCATGGGTGTGACCAAGAAAGCTGTGGTTATAAGTTAGATCTGTTTTCAGAATGGCTTGTGCTGAAATCTAACATATGATTTGGATTTTCTTTTTAAATCCTAACATTCTTAAAGGATTTGATTTAAAAATACCCCTGAAAGTATTTGTTATTCACGCCAAGGTTTTTGTGGTTTTGTTTGGTTTGTGGGGTTTTTTTTTCCCTGTTTTGTTTGTTTTGGTTTTTTTTCTGCAAAGGGTATAAAATCTACATACCAATAAACTTTCTACTTTTCTACTTTTTCTGTTTTTCATTCTTTTTACTTCAGGGGCATGTATACCTTCCTAATTACATGCAAAAGATTAATATTGCAGAATCAAATTCAAAATTCTGCAGCACTGATTAGGAGGGAATGGGCTTTAAAGGAGGCTGGAATCAATAGTGTCATGAGACTCATTTCCCCTGGATGTTCACTCCAGAATGGTTACTTGATTATGAAGATGATGCACTAATTGGAAAATGCTTCTGTTAAAGATAGTGACTTTTAGTGTCATTAGTAACTTAATTCAGGAACAGGATTATGCTGGTTTCTACTGCCAATGACAACAGAAACACAGCAGAAGCTATGAAAACAGACTGCAGCAGCCACCTGTATGGCCTTTTCGCTTCTCAGTTAATTTTCATGCAGCGATTCCAATATAAGGTTAATTCCTAGCGGAAATTGGCCAGCTTCTCATTTTATCTTAAGTTGGCAGGCAGATGGTTGAAAACCAGTTTCTCAGTTCAGATGTTTCCTAATTAGTTGCAACCTACCCCTTTTTCCTAGTGTGAAGAAGTCCCAGAAGATAAAAGGCTGGGAGAGTTGTCATCATAGTAGACTAACATGGAAATGTTGGGAAAGGGAGAGAACAGGTTTGGTTTTCTTGTATAATTTGCACTTTTCAACAAATTTGTGATTTCCTGTCCATCTTACATAGCAGTGGGAAAACTGGGATCCATAAGTAGTCACAAAAGAAAACATATCATCAATAGCACGTTGCTTCAGGGATTAACCAGTTGATAGGTAGTGCTAAACAGGTATCCTTCTCTTGAATCTATAAATCCATGATTAACCTCAACCCTAATGTTTTCTATTGGGTTTGATACTTTCATTACTCTGTTCCATCTTTGCTATCTGTCCTCTGTGACTTTGGTTATCCCTGGGTGACCTGGTCCTACATAAGAGTGAGCATATCTTTTATGTCTGTCAGTTTTCTTTGACCTAATCTTAGTATTGTCTGAAAGATTTTTTTTTCTCCTGTATTTTGCACAACTCTTATAAAGCAATCTCAATTGGTTTTGTTACTGCTAACTCATCTGTAGCTCTTCCTGCCAGCATCAGTGTATGTTTAGGAGAAAATTCTATCCTGGCTTTAAATGTGACTTACCTTTCCTGAAATGAAGCTTCTCTGCCTGTTACCTGGTTGTCCTAAGCTTAAGACTTAATTTACATTTGACTAAAGGATTTTAAGTATTTCCAGTTCAAACCAAAGGGCCAAATTAATATTATCCTCGAAAAGCATATTCTGTTAATGCTTTATATGAAGGTAAAGCCAGGAGAGCCAGAGGAATCAAAACTCTTCTTCCCCTCTCCCATGGACAGAGCAGTGAATTGTACTGGGACTTGCAAAACTGAAGGAAAAAACAAGGAGCCCTAAATAACAACCTAGAAACCCTAAAAGGCCAGGTTACCAAGTTCTCAGCTATGTCTAGTTAGGAGTCTAAATGTTCATTTGGAGCTTCTTAACCAGCAAATAGGAGGAATGCAAAGTTTCATGCTGGCTGGAGAGGCTGGAAACCTCTGTTCCACCACTGCTGGCAGGGAACTAGGCAGACTTCTACTGGGATTTCCCTCTGATTTGGGGCAGTTCATCAAAATCTAATTAGTATTGTCAAATTCTAAGGAATCTACTTTTTTGAGTAAGAAATTATGTTGGAAAACATTCAGCCACTCTAGCTTCATACAACCTGTTCATAAACGGGTATTAGAAGAGATTCTTGGGTGCCAATGTGTTGTATTTACTGACTGATACTTGTATTTCTGTGAGCTTGCATGTTGCTTTATGTAGTACTTCTCATTCTGAAAAGCTATCCCACTTAATTCTGAGTTGGATAACTGATAGTTGCTCATCTTCATGAATTAGTTCATCTCTGGCATATCAGTGGATTCAAAACAAGTATTTTTCTCATGTTCTGTTTATTGTACAGCTTCTGCAATGACCTCTTAGAAATTGTCCAGAACTTATTTTCGTGATGATAATTATGTCAGCTTTGTACTGTAACCTAATTTATTTCAAAAAGATAGAATTCTGACTTGCTGTTATGGTTTTGACTTTCTTCAAATAAGCTTAATTTCAGCACAGCAGGATACACCTGAAATTAAAATTTAGTTGCATTTTGACAAAAGCCTTAATATTTTCCCCCATGTTGCTCTAAGAAATGAGGTATGTTAATCTTAAGGGCTTGATGGCTTTATACGTGAAATGAAGTCTCACAGCAGAAGGTATTACTGCCTGCATTATCCAATGAGTTTATATAATCAAATGTTATCCATAAATAGAAATGTAATGTCTGGTTTAATTCCAAATTATGAAGGCTACCTGACAGTTCAGAGTTCACATCATATAAAAGGCAGGTTTGGCAGTTGAAAGAGTCTAAAACATGGCAAATGCTAGAGCAGATGGTCAACTTAATTGTTTGTTTGTATGGGGTTTTTTCATTTTTTTTATTCTACCCTCATGCCAAAGTGGTGATTATAGTTGTAGGTGTAGATAGACTTCTACCACACTTAACAAGAACACTTGCATTGGTGGAAAAATTTGGGACTTTTTGTAGAACCTTTAAAAATCCTTTTATTCAACTGTGGAAATATGTTTTTCAGTATTGAGAAATTAATATTTGCAGTTAGAAAAGTTTTAAAGCTGAGTTTTGTAGATTTGTCATTGCAGAATTGCAATCCAGCATAGAAAAAGTAGGAGCTTTCAGTAGTTGGGGTTTTAGGGCACAATTACTTTAACTTAAAGTATGAAGCTAAAAGAACAATTTGCCAGCTTCAGTTAAATTGTTTGTTTTATATATATGCACTGAACTTGGCAGCTGTTCTTATAATCAGTGGGTCAAAGTATGCTCTTGGCTATGTTGACCCAGCTGTGTACTGTTATAGCTTGTGTGCAAACTTGAAGGAAGAAAATAATCCTATTACACCCAGTTTATAGAAACAGTTCACTTCAAGCAAGATGACTAAATTGCCAATGCATGCTTCTTTACAGGGTAGATCACAGCTATCAGTGTGGGTAGAAGGAAGAGGCCTTAGCAAAAGAAAACTCTTGCTGAGGGGCATAGATGTCTGCTGTGACTACCATTGCTAATTGGCTGGTTTTTTTCTTCTGAGCAGTAAGCTGGTTGTGAAGCATATGGTAAACACTTTTATTTTCAATATACTTGAGGAATGGTTTTGTTTAATGAATGAAAAAGTAGTTTTGCTTGCTTAAGAGCTGTGATTTGGATAATGAAAGTAGCTCATAAATAAAAACATGCCAAGGAAGCAGCTACCCCAGTCTAGACCTGTTCACCAAGTGTTGCTGCAGGGATTTGGTAGAAAGAGCCTTTTCAAGTTGTGCCCTTTGCCTCTTGATCTGTCACTGGGTACTACTGAGAAGAGTCTGACGCAGTCTTTACTCAGCCCATTAGGTATTTATACACATAAGATCCCCCAACATGAACCTTCTTACCAGGCCGAACTGTCCCAGCCCACTCTTGTATGAAAGATGCTTTGGTTCCTTAATTGTTTTCATGGCCCTTTGTTGGACTTGCTTTACTAAGTCTCTAACTTTTATGTAACTGGGGAGCCCAGAACTGGACCCAGTATTCCAGATGTGGCCTGACCAGTGATGAGAGGAAGGATTGCCTCCCTTAGCCTATTGACCATGCTGTTCCTAATTCAGTCAAGGAATGCTGTTTGCCTTCCTTGCAAGCATGACTTGCTGGTTTCCCTTCAGCATATTTTCCACTAGGATCCCAAGGTTCTTCTCGGCAGAGCTGCTTTCCAGCTGATTGGCCCCCAGTGTGTACTAGTGCAAGGACCTGGTCCTTCCAGGGATCTTACACTTCCCTTTGAACTCTATTAGATGCTTCTGAGCAGCTCTGTCCCTCTGAACAAAAGTACAACCAAACAGTAATATCAATGACTTTCCCAAATTTGTATTGCCTGCAAAGTAGCTGGGCATACACCCTGTTGCATTGTCCAGACCATTAGGGAAGACTGACTGCAGGGTACACCACTGGTGACCTTCTGTGGTCATGCTGCTGGTCATAACTGTTTGAGCCTGGCAATTCAGCCAGCACACTTATAAATTAAATAACATTCAGCTAATGAACTGTATGCTGGTATCTCACAGTAGAAATTCAAGCTTCCTATGCTTTTTCTTTCTGTATACTGCAGGTTTCTTGGTTGGCTTTCATGCAGTAATGAAACCAGCCAGTTACTTTCGCTACGTACTTTGAAATATAATTTCCCTCTGACTCAGGTTTATCACAGATGTACTAATCCTGTGAAGGGATTATTTGCTATAGAGGCTTTTCGCTTTTGCTGTAGAAAATAAAGGAAGCCAGAAACTACTTTTTCCTTTCAGTGTGATATCTTATATTTCAGTGTGATTTGTAATGACATAGGCAGTTTTGTAATGACATACCTTAGACTGTGTTAGCTGTGTTATTAATCAAGAGAAGGTGGGCAGCAATGTTAAGTAAGATTTTGTTTAAACAGATACATTTCTGCTTACCAGTATGGGTAAGAGAGAACATGAGAAATGGCTGGCAAATGACACAGGAGGTAAAAAGCAAAATAACAAGCCAGGAGCATTTAAAAATCAGTGGCATGGAGTACCAGTAATGAGAAGTTCACTAAATAAATACTTTGCATTTGTTCCACAATCAGGCTGGCGTTTTGGGTTTTTTTTATACTGCATATTAACCTACACATTTTAGTGATCTCTTGCTTTCTTCTCTTGCTTTCCCACTTTTCATTATGGTTCAACTGTTTTGTTCCAGATAGCTGTTAAATCTGCATGTAGCCTGACTCTTCTGGATTATCAGAGCTTTTGCTAACATCTAAGTATCAAGAAGCCTGTGTTTACTTGTGTTCTATAGGTGTATGTTCCTTCTGCTTCTGTAAGAGAGCTTAAATCTAATCCTGCCCACAATCAGGCATCACACAAGTGAAGCTAATAAAGGCACGGTGCTCTACAAACAGTGGGAATTTCTTTATGTAATCTACTTGTTTTACCATCTGCTTACTTGCTAGTGTCCCTTGAGACTCCTCAAAGACCCAGTTGAAGCTGTGTTGTGACGAAGCTTGTCATATATTCTTACTATTGGTATGTTACAGCCTGTTAGTCACCCATACACATCTTCCTTTTCCAAAACTTGAAAATCCCCTTATCTTTATTTGTAGGTGCAGATGACCTCCAGAGGTATATTAAAAAAAAAAAAAGTTACTGATTTTTTTTTTTTTTCTTTTCTTCTTTCATTGCTGTATTGAGGGATGCAAAAGTTGCTGGTGAAAAAGTCCACTAATACTTCTGTGGCATGGAAAACTTAGCAGGGCATGCAAATAACCAGAGAGCCTGAACAGTACTTTCAGTTGGTAGTTGCAAAGTGGGTAATTTGGGAATGCTCTAAGAGCTGCCAAGGGGTTAAAATAGATGAAGTAGATGTTGAATTAAACTGGAAGATAACAACCTATGTCCAGGAATGTATCCTATGGCACAGTTCTACTGGGTTTTTTATAAGATTGTCTAAGAGTACCTAGCTTAAATGCTGTAACACATCAAGCAAAACCTATGTGTGGAGCTTGCAGTGCTCCTGCAGACAAAAATTCACACTTGAGCCTTGTTTTTTGGATAGTAAAGACTGCTTCGCTTCAGTTTAATGTATGGATGAATTAAAGGGTTTTCTGTAGCATATTTGTTCCAACCAAAAATGTACCTACTCTAGTATCCAGGTTCCTAACGCGACAGACTATCCTGGCTGTACTTTCACACTGACTTTCCATCCGAGGTCTGTCCACAGTTACAAAATTTCTCCGCCAACTTGTATTCACACCATGAACAAGAACAAGCTCAGTGTGGAGTACAGGGCCTCTTTCCATCCCTCATTATCATGTCTCTGGGCACAGCAACTCTGAGTAACTTGAATGCTTTCTGGAGCTATTGGGCTCCCCTTCTACCTTCAGGCCTCTAACCCTCAATACCTTACTGCAATGTGCATTCACTTTTCCTCTAATTTGAATGTCCCCTTTTATCTTCCTACCCCTTAATCCTGACAGATGCAAGCTTAAGCAGAGAGTTTGCTTGTTATAGAAATCAGACTTGGTGTGTGATTGTAAATGCTTACAGAAATAAATGGAGCAAGTACAAGTGTTCTTTCCCCTGTGCACTCAAACACTATTGCACTGTTTGCTTAATGATTAACTATTTCAATTTTGTGCCTGGTTTATTGACTATATAAAGGGGTTTACTGGCTGAAGATTTAACTAAAAGTGAAGTGGATTAACGAAAGTGGCTGGAAGACGAAATACTTTCATATTTTATTTCATTTTTCAAGCTGTGGTTCTCTAGCTGTTTAATAAACACTGAGCAAATTCTAACCTGGTAAAAATTCTTTCGAAAGGATATTTCACAAAGAGCCATTTTGGATGTTGCTGTTTTGATCCAAAATATCTCACACACCTTTGCATTCAGAGCGCACTACAAAATACCTTCACCAAGTTTTGTGATTAATGGGGAATGATGCTTGGAGGGAAGAGACAATACTGGTCAGGTTAATATTTATGATGAAGTAAAAATGGTTAGTATAACAAAGACAGGAGAAGAATGTTAAATTCATCACTAACTGGAAAATGTACTGGAATGTAGAACAATTGATTAAAGTATTCATATCTGAATTCTTCAGAAATTATTACATTAAGCATGACTCTTGTTCTTTTTATCATGCCTTGTGCTGGACTACCCTGATTTTCAATTAATTGCTTTCAAGCTAGTTACACTAAAAGCTTTGACTTCATAGTTCATCCCAATTTTCTTTCTACAGAACTAATTCTTTGTATTTACTAAACTTTGAGAAGTTACACTTTGTTCTTTATCATAAGTCAAACATTTCTGCTTCTGGCACTGTGTAGCTCTTTTATTCCAGCCTGACCGGTCTGTGTATTCCACTCTATGCCTCTTTTCTCCCATTTATTTAAAAAAATGGGAGAACTTTCTTTTCAGCTTTGGTTTTTACACTACTATAATATTCCCTTTTGGCTTTTTAAATTAAGTTCAGAAGACTAAATTTTTACCCAGTAGTTCTTTGGCTATCATTTTAATTTCTTATTTGTTCTAAGATCTCTGAGGAAGTAATATGAAAGCTGTACTATTGATATTTGAGTAAAACATTTACTTACTGTTCTTCCTGGTGCTGATTTTAGTTTCATGAATTCTACGGTTCACATCAACAACTTCTTAAATATAGTATCAGTGGTCAGCAAACTTGAGTCGCTGATGATTTCTATGGCTTTCTAAACTTAATTTAATGCAAAATTTATCTATAGCTTCTGAAAAACATGTTTTAAAAACCTGAGTTACTGTCCAAGAAAAGCCAGTAACACTTCTAGTGCGTTTACAGTTGGAATAGTGTCCAACTATAGCATGACTATGCCTTGGATCATATGTGGGTCTATAGTTGAACAGAATGATGAGAGTTCAAATAGCAGAATGATTCATAACACCAAATATACAGACTAGTTTCTGAAAAACTAAGTAAATGAACTTTAATCTGTAACTATTTTAAGTGTGTGGACACGTGAGCTGAGATTTTTCTTATCTAATCATACCACAGGTGATTTTCCAAGGGTAGTCACAAACTATTTCATAAAGTACAGTGGAAAGTCTTTTAGTGCAGATGTGTGGTACAGCCTTATGTGCGGCTGTTGGTACATAAGACCAGAGATCACATGCTAAACTAAGATTTATTGTTTCTTGACAAGGTCTGATACTTCTTAGCGGTTCAGCTTCCAAAGAATCTTGGAAAACAGAGCACTATTGCAAAATTGATTTGGATGTACTGTGCAAAGTGTAGCAAATGTGTTAGCAAAGAGCAAAGGTAACCAAAAGTCACAGCAGAAGGCTCACACATAAATCCAGTTCTCATTATTAGACCTTAAAAAAAAAATAGAGATAAAAATATGGAAAATGCTGATCTCTTTATCTTTTAATTATAAAATAGCAGCTTTTGTAGCTTCTCCATGAGCAACATGAAGGGCATAGGTTTCATTACACAGCATTGAACTTTTCACAGAGACTTAATTAAGCCAATATGGTGCACTAGACTGATTCTCAATAGTCTTGCCCTCAACTTTAAAGCAGATGAAAGTTTTGAGAAAGACAAAGGCCTGGGCCTTGACAGAAGTCTACATAACTGTAGATTCCTGTACTAATGACACTGCCCTACTAATGACACTGACAGGAAAGCATGAAGTATTGAGGGAAAATTGACATGATCTCTGGATGAGATGTAGATCAGTTTCTCTAGAATAAATTAACATCCCTTTTTTCAGACTATCCTTTTTATGGATACAGTTGGACACTGGAGAGAGCCTGTTCTTTTAGGAAAGAGTGAAAGTAACCATAACCAAAATGTGTATGTAGTTGTATGAACTGGAGATTGCAGTGGTAGGAAAGTTTAGAAACTGTTTAGTGAGACCAGCTTCAAACTCTTGAACAAAACTTTACTAAATTCAACTGTTACCACATGCCATAGGGTTTGTTCTTGTCTGTAAATATAACATAATCACTACATGCACCAAACTGGTCTTTGATCATATCTTCTGCTAGCTGCAAGTATATAATATATGAGAACTGATGAGCTCTGTAGTTAGAACTGGTGACTGGGGTCCTTGGTGCTCTTAATCAGGGAGGTCGAGGTGATCAATCTTTAACTCTGAGAGAATTCAGAACTAAAGCAAAAAGAACTTGCCTACTTCAGTACTGTTTTTCTTGTTTATGGTTTTGTCAGTCATCTTTCCTCGATATTTGGTAGGATGTCCTGATTCTCTACAGTCCTTGGTGCTTACGTTTTCTATCTTGCAACTTTCACTCTAATGCCTCCAAAATGCAACTACATATTTTTCTTTGTCCTTTTGATGGCCTTGTTGCTCATAATTACTTTTTTTTTCCCCGCTATACCGTCAGTGTTACAAGATATTTGTGTGCTGTTTGCTATATTTTTTTGTACACCTAACACTAACCTGCCTGAAACCCAAATATTAAATATATCCTGATTACTGCACATGTATTTTACAGACATCACATCTCTCTGCTTCTAGCTACACAGGGAAGAACAGAAAACCTTCTGCACATCAAATCTAAAAATTCAGTTAATTTGAATTCATCTTGATAGTACTCAAGATGAGATCACTTCCACAAGATAATTCAAATCCCTTGATAAAACAAAGGTGAATTCAATGATGTTTTAATATAGTCAATTCAGAAGCTCAAACGAAGAAGAAAAATTGTAGAAACCATAGAAAAAGTGAAAAATATTCACTTGACAGCTTGACTAGAAAGTGCACCTGGGCTTTTGATGAATAATGACCTGAACTTTAACTCCCTGGGCAATGTTGTGGTTAAAAGCTTCATCTCCTTTTAGGTTCTAATAACAGTAGAAGGGATTATTTCTGTGTATTGCAAAGGCCATGGAATGCTGTACACAGTTGTGCCTGCATTTTAAAAAGGAATGGAAATGTGAGGATGAAAATAAATATGGTTTAAAAACAAAGCCCCACCTCGAACCCTGTGTTCAGTTTTGGGCCTCTCACTATAGGAAAACCTTGAGGTGCTGGAGAGAGTGCAGAGGAGGGGGATGAAGCTGGTGAGGGGTCTGGAGCACAAATCTTACAAGGAGCAGCTGAGGGAACTGGGGCTGTTCAGCCTGGAGAAAAGGAGGCTGAGGGGAGACCTTATCGCTGTCTACAACTACCTGAAAGGAGGTTGTAGCATGGAGGGTGTTGGTCTCTTCTCCCAAGTAGCAAGTGATAGGACAAGGGGAAATGGACTCAAGTTGCATTAGAGAAGGTTCAGATTGAATATTAGGAAACATTTCTTCACAGAAAGGGTTATGAAGCAGTGGAAGAGGCTGCCCAGAGAAGTGGTGGAATCACCATCCCTGGAGGTGTTTAAAAGATGTATAGATGAGGCTCTTAGGGACATGGTTTAGTGCTAGATTTTAGCTTATGGTTGGACTTCATGATTTTAAGGGTCTCTTCCAAACAAAATGATACTCTGATTCTAAATAGTGTCTGAGCGTGTGTGTGTACATAAATATGGGCTCTGAACCGACATACATACCAAAATAGTAAGAAAATACCCATAGTGGTCTCCTCAAAAATGCAAATAGCAAATTCTATATCACAAGGAAAGTGTTCAGTCTTTAAATGCTTTATTGGCAGTTGTGGACCAGTTGCTTATGCAGAAGCTGGTGGTATGTGAAAATTTACAGTGAACTAAAGAATATACTAAATTATGATGGTTTTATTTAAATATAAACAAATTATTTTCATTGCAACTATTCTTGTTTTATAAGTATAATGGGATAATGCATGAATTCAGTGAAGTGAATGTTAAATTCCTCTTTAAATATTTCATCAGCAAGCACTTCTGCTTCCTTTCTTCTGACATAGAATTGTGAGTGAAATAGTCAACAAAGCTGTAGGATGTCTTAATTTTAATCCTTCCTTTGTGGTTACTTGAAATGTAACCTTATGTGTCAAACATAATGAAGCTTTAAGGCTATAATTTGCAGAAGCATGCTTCCATTTACTTTTGTGTAAAATGGAGGAAACACTAAAAACTAAACTGGAGGAAACACTAGTTGTATAAGCAGATATGAGTTTAGTTATTTAATATTATCACATAAATACTTAATAGGCACAAACATTCATCTATTTAGCTGCTTTTTCTGTCCTATATGTACAATCTATTTGCTATAATGTGTTATAATTGGGAGAGTTTATATCAATGTACAACCACCCCTAAGGTATCTTCTATGTGGGCAGATCAGAAGACAAAACTATTTTACTATTATGCTTTAGATTTGAAATGTTAAACTAAAAATTGTATGTAGTGCTGATTGTTTAATGAGACTTTAATAAATACCCTGATATCCTCACATTGCTTCTCCTAGCATGCAGCAGTTCAGAATTCTGGTCCTGTGATATTAAAAATCATGACCTTAGAACTACGTTGACCACTTGCAATTGACAAGGCTAGCTAAATTTTGTCTTCTGCAATTTTTTTTAGGGTATCGAGAAAGGACCCCTTGAATTCTTTTGTAACTGAAATTTCTGCTAGAAATTTTTTCATCAAACTTGATCTTGAAGGCTTTATTTGTTCTTCACACTATTTTGCAATGCACTAAGTGATGTGCACTCACGGATTTCTTTGACTTACCAATACTGTCACATCAGAAGTGCCACCACTGCTACAGCCATTTTTCAAATTTTTTTACAGCTTTTCTAGTTCAGTGTCTGTTAGTCCAAGAATGTTGAATATATAAGACTACATCCTGAAGAGAGGTGTGAATCAGGCAATTTCTTGCAGCCATGATTTGTATAATCAAGCACTGCTTTTTCTACACTGATACAAAGAAGCACTTGCCAAATTTCTTGGTCATAGTGTTTTTCCAACATTTGAACACAGCAGTTCTTAATCTCTGGGATAAACTGGATTTTTATTAATGCAAGTTCTATCTGCTCTATGTAAATCAATATGATTATCTACACAAGGTGAAATAGCCTTTCTAGTTCAGTTGTTTACTCAACAGAGCAAATAATAGAAGCATTTGCTGTGTCCTTGTTCTATCTTGGCCTTAGGAAAGGCAACCTTTCCTTAGCTTCTACTGTCAATGAGGAGAACTGGCACAGTGAGTAAAATAAGACTGTTCTTTAAGGCCAAACAAACAGTAAGACTTGAAACAATTTCTAAGCACTTACAGAAGTCAATTCTACAGTATATCTATCTACAGATAATTATCAGCCAAATAATTGGGCATAGTTTTCTTCAATGAAGGAGAGCTACTCAGTGGAGAATACTGAGGGCAGGACCATGCTTGCTTCCCTGCAGTTCTGAGCAGGGACGTATTCAAGGCTTGTAACTCTGAGTTGTTTCTGGTAGTGGACAGTTAAATGATAACACTTTTCCGTTCTGTGTAACAACATGATAAAAATATCAGGAAATTAAAGAACTGGACTATTCAATCTCCCCTTGCCGTGGATTTTAATCCAGTGGTTTGTCTTACAGAATACTCTAATGATTGAGTTTTGACTGCCGCAAGGTAAGTGTGCGTTTCTGTATTCCTTAAGATGGCCCTTCACATTTCCACAGGCCAGCAAAGAAATAAGAGCAAGGACACTTATCTGTGAGGGCCAGTTCCAGGTTTCAGTCTGCTTGAAAGGCTGTGTAAATATTGTTGTCCTTACTACTTAAGTAAATGAACACACTAAGCAGGAATCTTCCATAACCTGTGTCTAGCCATTGAGCTGTTCTACAAAAGGCTGACACCTCAGGAGGTAGTGCTGTTGTGCTGTGTTTCAGACCTCAGCTATTTTGTTCAGCTGCCAAGATTTCTGATCAATTCCAGAGGTGTATTAGGTGCCTGTGAGGCTTTTAGTTGGCAAAACCTAAGATTATTAGATAGTTTAGGTTCCTTTAGGCTTAGATGACAGATAAGGATGGCGGTTCTGGTCACAATGTAAATTTTGCCCACACTTTGTTTTGAGTCAAGCCATTTAACTTGTCATATGTATACTGTACTCCCAGCACTGGTATAGCTAACAACAAGTTTACTTCAGTATGACATGTTATGTTAGACCTACACTAACAAGAGTTTCAGAAACTCAGTCTAGAACAAGAGCTGGTCTTGGGAAAAGCTATAAAGGACCTGGACAGGCTGGAGAATTGGGCGGAGGAAGAACTTCATGAAGTTCAACAAAGGGAAGTGCAAACCCTGTAAAGGAATAACCACATGTGCCAGTACACACTGGGGGCCAAACAGCTGGAGTGCAACTCTGCAGAGAAGGACCTTTGGATCCTGGTGGTCAGCAAGCTGACCATGAGCACTCACAGCAAAAAGAGTCAGCAGCATCCTTGGCTACATTAGGAGCAGTTTTGTGTGTAGTCTGAGGGAGGTAATCCTGCTCAGCACTGCTGAGGCCGTACCTGTTGTATGGAGTTCAGGTCTGGTCTTCTCAGTTACATGAAAGGTATGGACTTGCTACAGTTAGTCCATGAAGATTAAAGAACAGGAGCGTTTTTTCTTGGAAGGAGAGGCTGAGAATGCTGGGACTGTTTAGCCAGGAGGTGGCAATGCTCATGTTGGGTGATCTTATCAATGTGTGTGAATAAGTAATGGAGTAAGTAAAGATTCTTCCTGGTGATGCTCACTGACAGGACAAGAAGCAGCAGGCACAAGCCGATATGTGTGAAATTCTGTTTAAACACAAGAAAACATATTTCATGAGAGTGATTGGACACTGGAAAAGGATGCCCAGAGAGGCTGTAAAATATCCATCCTTGTAGCCATTAGACCCAACTGGACATAGTCCTGGGCAACCTGGGCAAGCTTGACCCTGCTTGAGCATGGTGTTGCTCTTGATGAACTCTGTAAGTCCCTTCCAACCTTGTTATTGCTGTGATTCCATGAATACATTAGAGAGATCTTCAGGATTGAAGGAGGAGCAGAAGAGAACTAAAAAATAATATAGTGCATCAAAGAAATGCAGTTCTTTCATCTAGTTGATCCTGTAGTTGCTTTTGCTCAAAACCTTAGTAAAGCTAGAAACAAAATGAGTATAGCTGGTATGGGAATAAAGTAAATACTTCAGTATCTTCATTTGGGGATGAATTACATGGTAATATTTGACACAAAAATACAGCATATGATATTACAGATACTGTTGGTTTTTTTTTTTTCTGAGCAGACATTATTCAACATTACAAATAACAGCTTTAAAACTTGTAACCACAAAACTTCACTGTACATACAACAATCTTAAGCTTTGCTAGAAAATTTCTGCACCGATTTTGCATATTATGTTGGAATTTTACAACTTAAAGATATCAAAGATAATAGTTAAAACCTTAGGGGATACAATGTACTTTTTGAATTGTAATAGGAAAGTATGCTCCAGGATAACTTTTTCCAGCTCAAACAAGCTGTGGGTTTACTGGAGGGAATATTAAATAATAAGTGTTGCACAAGAAATAAAAGTAATTAAACCACTCTTCAATTTTGTACTCCTTTGAGCTCATATTTTCAAATTGTGTCACCTTGCTTTTTCTATCTATTTTGTTGCATATGAATTTCAAGCAGTTACTGTCTGTGCTGTTTCTAAAGGCAATTATGGAATTTCTTTATGCACCAAACATTGAAGTGTGATACTACTATGTATTTTTGACAATGTGTTTGATGTATTGTTAGTACTTCATCTAAATTTCATTACACGCTTCTTGAGGAAGGCACTGATCACTTCTTTTGTACAATAGCAAGTATGTTCTCAGTACTTAGTAATCTGAATAAACTCAAAATTAAATAATCTTTAAGGACTTAAAAGTAGTATAGACAAGTTGGTAAGATGATGTTCAAGCTTAAGTTTTTTTAGATCACTTCTGAGGAAGGCAGGAAGTTGAAGCATTCATATGCAGTGATGAGCAGCAGTTTTTAAACTATACATTTTAGTGTCTACGGAGACAAATTTCAGATCGAGTTTTGTTGGCTCCTGCAGGAATTACTCCAGAGTTCTGTGAATAGAAATAGTTCAAATTTACTTTCTGTATAGCAAACATGCTCAGCACAACAACTGCACTCTTTAAGCAGGTCCTAATTTTACAAAGTATAATTCTAAAGGTATTTACAAATGCAGTTGGGTGTAGATTTCTGTTAGGTAACCCTGCTGATTGATTATTTTTGGTCAACTTGAGAAATTATTTTCTTTGGGGCATAACAATAAAAAACAGTCATCTTGGTGAAATACCCCATCTCTGACCACCAAACGGTTTGGGCTAGTGAAATACTGTGACAGTAGCTATTTCTTTAGAGTGTGCGTATTTATGAGGGAGCATTTATCTACTAAATCAAGTTATATTTGAATTTCTACTTGTCTTAAAGTCAGTGTTTTTAGATATGCCAAATTAAATAATACATTGCAAAACTTGTCTTAATTTTAATCAAGTCTGATTAAAACAGAAAAAAAAATTTTTATTTAAACAATTTACTTTTTAGTATCTAAATGACTGGACCAAATTTTAGCCAGTTTAAGTAGGCTTCTGGAGAAACTTATTTCTCTACAGCTTTTAGAAGCGCATACCTTGATTAGGATTCTGACTTCATAATTCCCACACTTGTTTGTCTTCTTAAACATTAAACTTCTTTAGGTCCTAGAGCTGTAGCTGAATTTTTGCAGCTTAAAAAAAATACTTAAGACTTCATTCTTAAAAAAATGAAAAAACATCTTTACTTAGAAGCAATCCCATGTTCAGGGAACCTATCCGGAAAATGCAGTTTATCAGTCCAAAAGAATCTTGAGCACAAATGTTTGTGTCAGTAAGAATACTTCAGGAACTTGAACAGCTGAACAACAGTACACAGCAGCCAACATACTCTGCCAACTGCTTGACACTTTTATGTAGCTTCTGTTTACTATGTTTCTGGGATTTATTTGGGTATGTGTTTGGATAGGTCAAAGGTCATGGTACATCTTCACAGAACCCAATATAGAAGATTCTACCTTGCCATGGTTCTGCTCCCACTTTGATTTTGATTTGGTGCATACTTTATTTGGGTTCATAAACCTGAAAACTTGTCTGACACTTGATTGTCCATCAGTGGATACCATCAATCTCTGTGAAACCATTTGTAAATGCACTACTTAGAATCGCTTTTGAAGGTATTAGTATTTCTCAAATACAATAAATCAGTCTCAACCTAAAGCAGCCATTTAATTCAAGGAAAAGACTTCTAGGGACAAGAGAATGAATTCCATTTTCCAAAAGAAGAGTGGACTTCTGCCTGGAATTTGACATCTTTGCGTTGAATATACATCTTGCCTCAATGTTTTTCTTTTTATTTCCCTTCTTGTTTGGAGATTTTTCCATATGTATTTTTAAGTACAAATGAGATGTGCATTCAGGTTGCACATGAGAAAAAGACACAAGTGATATAAAGTGTTTTGGAACACCTTACATTGATATAGAGATGAGACATTATTATAGTGCTTGGGATATTCAGTTTATACTCAAGTCTTTCAGAACTTTAAAAACTTTTTTTTGTTGTTTTTGTCTGATAGTGACATGAATCAGACTAATTACCAAAGGCATGTCGCTTCAGTCTTTTCTGCTCTGGTCAAGTTTTTATGAACTATGCTTTAAATCGAAAACATTCCTAGCCACTGGATGCTAAGTTACTGATTAGTTCTCTAGCACTATGCTTTTATAGTAAGTTGTAATCACCTTTTTATAGTAAGTTATAATCACCATTTACACTATCATTCGGGGGGAAAAAAAAATTGCTGTGGGTTTTTCAGATGGAAAGTGCTGGTACTCATTTCTTCATAACATACTTCTGTAGGCAAGATTCTGTATATATATTGTTTCTGATGTGGCCAGTCTATTTTTTTTTACTTAACTTACTGATTTGTTTGTTTGTTTATTGATTACAATGTGTCTTCACCCAATCATTAAGTTTTCTCTAAAATTGAGCTCTTAGGGACCTCGGTTCCCACTCGGGTTCCCACTCGTTTTATAGAAAAGATAGTCTAGATTTCTCTTTTTTTGCCACTGAGTAATTATGCAAAATTATTTTAACTCCTGACTGTTGTTTTTTCCTAGGCTGTGCCTAAAAGAATAAGCATTTCTCCATTCCCTGAAGATGAAATTCAACAGCCTACACATAATCAGAAATTTCTGTGTGGATTCTGAGGCTTCTGTAAGAGCCAGGAAGGAAATACTGATACATGAAGTTAGGAGGGACATAAGGGCCATCATGTCTTGCTGGTTTTTTCTGTCATCACTTTCTTCTCTTGGGCTCACCTCTCCTAATATATAAGGTCTGATTATATTGCTTGGTTGTGACAACTTCAAAAATATAAAAAATAAATCTGGTTTAACTGTGATAATTCTTGCAAGACTTTTTAAGAAAATTGAAATATACCACAAGTTATATTCCTGCTCCTAATGAAATAAAACCAGGTTTTCAAGAATTACCAGAAATGGGATTTTCTGTGCTGATCATCTGAAGGAATATAGACTGAAGAATCACTAGTACAATGTGTGTTACTTCCAGGAAAGCTGTGCCTCTAGTTCATAAAGCTTAAGTCCTTCAGTGAGCATGTACCATGCTTTAAAAATGTTTCTGAGTATGGCTGAAATGGTTCCCAAGTGAGGCAGCTAGTGCCATTGTGTTTACCCGTATTCCAGTAGAGATTCTATATAGGCTATGGCATACACTTGCAGAGGGGTACAGGAGAATACTGACTGTGCACATACCCTACTCTTTATAGTCTGTTAGCAGGCAGGTGCTTGCTCAGACCTGGATGGTACTTCCCCTGAGGCACATCTTTACATTTATTTGTTTGAAGTAGTAGCTTGATTTCCATAGTTCAGAGAATCTTTCATTTCTACTTTTCATGCTGATTAGTGTAGCTAATTGGAATTCCTGTTAGTGAGTTAAGCTTATTTTTCACACAAAAGAATTGATTTTCCTTTCCTCAGTCCATTAATTAATTATGTCAACTTAGCATTTTCAGTTGTGAACTCAAAAGCCCTAAAGCTTCTGTGGTAAGCAATACTTTTTGAAAATGCATCTACCTCATCAATATGCTTGAGAACACAATTCCTTAAATAAAAATAAGGAGTTCTAATAATTACATAATATTTTATCTGTAACAGAGGCTTTAATCATTAAACCCAGAAAGAGATACTTGTCAGCTCTTTGGACCAAATGTGCAGTTTATAATAATCACTACTGGAATTTTAAGTATTGTAAGATGGAACAGTTGAATGCAAGGACAGTTTAGTCCCTGTTCTGTGTACAAAGCAGAGGCAGGTGGAAATATGGTAAATTGTGTGTACTCGCATGCTGTTAGTTTTCTTGAGCTTAAAATGCTGTTTCTGTTTATGGATATGTTTTAAAGTAAGTGGAAATGGCACAGGTAATCCACCTCCACACACTTGATCAAGGTCTAAATTTGAATATTGCCATTTGAGTTAATGGTCCGTTAGTATTTGATATATGGCTCAACTGCGTCCAGTCATAAAAGCTAAGGAGTAATAGCATGAAGAGGAGAGGGGAACAAATCTTTTCAGCAGAGTTATCATTATGATTTCCTTGCTATAAAGCAACTATTTGCTTTTAAGTGTAAAGATAAATAGCTTATTTTAAAACCAATTAATTTGGAAGTTAATACATGCTAATTCATTTTAAAAGCCTAGATATTACAAATCATAGTTTTGAGAAGAGTAACATTCAGCATTTAGATGAAAAAGCAAGTTACCTCTTTCTGACAGACTATATTAGCAAAAGTTGCTGGTTTGTGGGGGCAGTTTCAAGTACCAGAGACTTTTACAGCTGCTTTGATGAACACAATGGAGTTGTGATTTATGTATTATGCAAATAACTGTAAAGGCTTCTGAAGCTTTGATATTTTAGGTGTAATGTGACTGAATTCTACAAATGATCAAATTCTGGAGACAATTCCATTGTATAATACAGTTTTATTCATTTTGTTCATTATTTTTTATGAACAGTCCTTTGATTATTTTTAAGACCTCTTCTTTCCAAGTTTCCTAGTTTAGTGCTAACTGTAATTTTCTTCTGAAACTTAGCGTTTAGATTTTTTTTAAGTTTCTGTGTTCTTATGTGTGGGTATTGTAAGAATGCTAGTGTTCATTTAGCAAATAAATTCAATATTTTTATTTCTGTTGTTTGTGGCGAAGAGACACCTAGAAAATTCAAAATCCCAGGAAACAAAGTTACTTTGTGAAACTAAGTTTTGAGTACTGCAGCTAGAATTATTGGTAGTATAATTAGTTCCAAGAGTATACTTCCTTTTTGTTGTATTTTATTTTAATTAAGAGGGACTGGATAGCACAAGTTACCAGATATGTACTGAAGACTTTGAAATGCTTTAATATGTGCTAATTCTGTGTGGAGAACTGAGAGCAGTTGTTTGGGCTTAAGTGAATCCATTGGGTTCCCTCTGATACATAGAACACATGTTAGAGTGATCTTTGTGCTACTTCTGGTAGGGATTCCTTAGAAAACATCTCTTTCCAGGCTGGCTGTCACTCTGCAGTGTACTCATCATAGGAACTGAGTTTATGTGTAATTTTAGATCATTAAACTGTTGAGTGAAAGCATCTAGTTATCAGCGTCACGTATTTCAGCCTAATATAGCATTTGTCACGAACTCGTGACGAATCCCAGCTTGTGCTCTTAAGGAATGACAGACATGTAGTACAAGCTGAAGAATGTCTTACAGCATCAGTGAGAGAAACAAGTTAGTTTATCACTAGCCTCGGCAATTAAAACTCACTGAGACTGAATCTGATGAGCTTAGGTTCAGACTATGCTAGTACAATCACAGAGCTCTTCCTCATAGCTTCAATCATGAGTTGGTAAATTTGTGCTCATTTGCAGTATGTAATTTAAGCATATTTTCTCTCCTGACTAAGGGCCAGCCACAATTGGTAGCAACAAAGAACATCAGGATTTTTCACGAGGGTAAGGGATAACTCTGGTACCCTGTTTTTGCAAACCCTGTTTTAAGGTCCCTTATCTGGCCTACGTATGTTATAGCTGTGTGAACAGCTATAGATTGTAGAAAATTTCCAAATATTTGCTAGGGTCTAGGATTTGAGGGAAAAAGACAAGAAAAAAAAATCCTGTGGTTCAGAATATGACTAAAAGGCAAAAGATTTGTGGTGGTGGTTTTTGTTTGGTTGGTTTGATTTGGTTTGGTTTTTGGGGGGTTGTGGTGGTTTTTGTTGTCTCTGGTGTCTGGAATTCAGACATTCTCTTGTTTTTTCTCTGCTTTTTCTTCGCTAAATTGGGTTAAGGTAACCAGACCAAATCCTCTGCTGAGCTGAGTAGTTTATCTCTATGGTGACAATACAGAAATGGTCTAAATGATGAAGATGCTCTGAGTGCCTTATTCTCACACTCAGGAGCCATTTATCATGGGGACTTTAATGTGGTTTCCTGGAGAGTAGTAATTGACATTTTACCTGTTTCCAGTAGCATTTGAGCATACCATATGAGCATGAAGAAAATACTTTCAGGAAGGGCTACAATTTTTAAAGGCTGTGCTCTTTATTTTTGAGTCACAGGAGTCACAAGACCTAATGAACTGTTTATCTCTGAACTGAAATTGTATTCCTACAATGAATAATGCCTTTACTAAGGAAATACCTGTTTTCTGTAGTTATACTGGTTATCTGTTAGCCTGAAAAGTGATTTTTAACTGTGGTCGCTCAAATGCATTGAACGTTTCTTCCTATGCCTACACCTAAAACTCAGTTAGTACAACTTCATCTGTCTTTCCTGGTGACATGTAGCAAAAACTTTCTGGTCTAATTTGTGTCCTGCACATTATGACAATTGAGAAGCTATTTTTTATTAAACCAAGTAAAGATTCCAGTAAAGATTGAGCTAGAAATTACTCTCTGAACGTAGGGCACAAATCCCACTTTCTTATTCTGAACTACTTGGAATGCCTTCCTATTTGCTGTGCTAGGAACTGCATTTTTTTTTTCTTTTTAAAAGGCTTTTAACATACTTGTGCATATTAATCAAGAAATATTTAAAACTCGACTTTGTCATACAAAAATTTAGCAGGACAACTTGTTAATACTGGGGTTTCGGGTTTAGCAGAAAGTGGAGAGAATCATTGTCTGAAACTTCCACTGAATTTGACCAATAGTCAATCTTGACAAACATTCCATTCTGTGAAAGAGACCTATCTTTGTTTTTTCTGTCTAATGTAAATAAAAATAGAAGTGCAAATAGTGTTACCTTCACAGAATCAGTTTTTACTGCTTAATACTGTATTAACTGGTTACACAAAGGGAAAATCTAGCTAGGACTGCTGTGGAATATTAAAGGCAGTCTTTTTCTACATTGTTTCTGTGGAATATATGCTTGCTTTGGCAACTAAGATAACCACCTGCAGATCACATTTTGCAACAAATTTAGTAAATCTAGTTTTTACCGTTGTCTACTACAAATTTGGTGAAACTGCTGTCTGCTGCTTTAAATATTAATATAAGCACGGTTCTTCTCCCCCCACATCTCAAAACAGTTGTCTTAGAACACTTAACACTAAATAATGGGACAGTGGTTTTCTCGTTTTGAAAAATCATGAGTGCTTCTTGAGTGTTTAATAGGTCCTGTTTGTGTATTTCTTTTTTTCCTGCATAGAACGCAGGCCATGAACTTTATTACTGACTAGCTGGACTTGCTTTGTTGATTGATTCTTAAAGGAAATGAGGAATTGTTTTGCTGTGAATACATAGTCAGTCTGTGTTCTGTCAGGCCTTGCCTGTCCTCTTGCTTGTCCTCACAAAATGGCACTCCATCAAGGCTATCGCTGTTGTTGGGATACCAGTCATTCAGGGCTTTCCAGGGCATTGGACATTCCATACAACCTGATTAGTACAGCAAATGCCAGAGTAACTTCTGTTTGTTTTCTGTCAGTGGTCCAGTGACCCAGCCTGAAGAATCACAGGATTGCAACATAATTGGTGTTTGAAAGGACCTCTGGAGTTTTAGTCCAATCCACCATGGTCGAAGCAGGTTGAGCTAAAGCAGATTGCTCAGAACCATGTTCAGACAGATTTTGAGCATCTGCAAGGTTGGAGATTGCACAACCTCTCTGGGCAACCTCCTCCAGTGTTCAGTCACAGTAAAGCTTTGTTATGTTTAGATGGAATTTCCTGGGTTTCAATTCGTGCTTATTGCTTTATTGCTCTTTCACTGGATACTACTGAGAAGGCAAGAGAGACTGAGATGTCTCTCAACACCTGTGTTTTGGGTAGCTGTTTTCTCTGCAACCATATACTTAGCCAGGTTACCCTTGTTATTTTTCGAAACTATGCTTGTTAGCTTTATGTATTTTAATGGTCATTTACAATGACCTTAAATAATAATAAAGCTGTCTTTAATGTCTTAAAATACTTCAATATTTCCAGTGCACCTGTCTTGTAGACTCAACTAACCATTTTATCCCGCTGATTCAGGCTTCATCTTTATGATGAAACACCTGCTTAAATCTAGTAACTGTCTTTATAAAGAGCAATGCTTGTGCTGTAGTGGAGATGAATTCATAGCTACGACCATTACTATGTTTTCTAGTGCAGAGTCTAGGATGTAGATACTTTTGCATATCACAAATCTATGTTCTCATGGTGGGATCTTGAACTGTAGAGTTCTTTACAGTTAGCAAGATTGCAATGCTCATGTCTAGCTATTTATGGGTACAATATGTAAAGTAGGCTTTTATGCAAGCTCTGGCTGAATCGTGTAGCCTGCAACTTTCAACCTGGAAGAAAACAATTCACCCAAGTAAACAAAGTAAATGGTGAAAATTAACATGTATTTCTAACCTTAAAATTTTCTACAGTAATGAGTACATTGAAACCAACAGATACTATAGGTCACTGATTTACATCTGTGTGCAGTATGTGTTCGTTTTAGCATGTGTCTAAGCAGCTTCAGTATATTAAGAATCAACAGAAGAACAGAAGTCTAAGTGGCATACAAAATGGCATTAAGAAAGTTCCTTTTAAAACTAAAAAGCTACATTTACTAAACCAATCTCAAATTGTGTTAGCAAGAACATTAGATATATTTGGTTATGATAGAGGCAGTTACACTGCATTCTTTTCTACTGACTTTCAGGGTAGAGACTGTAACTTTAATGTCGTACTTTTTGAGATTAAATGCTATATAAAAATAACAGCTAAAACCCAAAAGCAAAAAGAAACCTTCTATCACCATAAGAAGTCTTAAGAGATGGACCTAGCAGACAGGTATGCTGGTGTATATGATGTATTTTGTCCCTGAAATATAACTTTTTCTTTTGGTGCAAGTGAATGTTGCATATCATGCCCAAAAACTAAGTAAAGATGATTAAGACTTAATATATATTAAAGCTGAAACAGCAATGCAATTCGGCCTTCTGAAAATGCAGCTCACTTCATCTTCCATTATGCAAACTAACTTTGTTGGGTTTCTCACATTATCACTGAGGCAATCACACATAGAAATATACCTAGGTTTTCAGACGTGGGTGGTGTTTTCAGGAGCAGAGAAGTGGAGTCGCTGCCATGGCAGTGACTACCTGCTGTGAAAGCTGGCACGCATTTGCCTTCATTCTTGGAACTGCTTCTGTAAAAGCTGTACTTCTGAGAATGGCAGGAATGAGCTGCTCAGCCAGGAATGCTGCTTTGCCCAGCATAGTGATATGCTCCCTACAAAAGCTGCCATTGTGTTTAAGGGATGCAGATTAATATAAATAAGAATTTTTACTAAAGATATAATACCAGTTGTTATTCACTTTACATCACATGAAAATGCAACACACTCTGCATAGTCAAAATGAAACAGTGAAAAGAAGCTGGCGTGTCAAAAGGTCTGGCATGATTATGGACCTTTTGGACCTACACAGTTAAATTTCAGTCCTATGAAGCTGCTGGTTATCTGTCTCTACACGCTGACCTCCCTCAACTCATGTTAACTTCACTAGGTATATAGGATATTTGTCTTAACTCTAACATCCAAATAGCCTGATGCTACGCAAGGCAAAACAGGCACAATCTGTGTTCATGAGTCATCACTTGAGCATAAACAAACACAGATTTTAGTGCACTTAATATTTGTATTCTGAAATGTGTATGTTCTTTAAAAAAGATGGTTTGAATGGTATGATGTCATTGCGTGGCAGTGATCATTGAAAGCCTTCAGGATTGCTTAATTTCTGTGTGCATCTCTCGGCACTGGAAACTTGCTGTGGGCTGAAGCTTCTTTGTAAACGTACCTCAGAGATGAGACTGACAAATAGCAGCTATGGTTGATTAGAAAATGCTTCATAATAAAGTTCTTAAGGTATTAGTGTGACTGGAGGGGAGCCACAATGACCTATCTTGACTGAGGAAACTGCTAAACACCTGCAGTGTCAGTATTCTGGTTTATGATGCTAAGCCATAGACAAAGAATTCTTGGCCATGATTTATGACAATCAGTGTTTCTTATGACTTCAGTAATTCAGTTACATGAGTGGAGATAAGATGCCATGGTCAGGGTAGTTTCCAGCTGAGGAAAGTCTCTTCCAGTTTTTATGGCTTTTGCCAATAAAATGTATTAATGAAAGATCATAAGTAGGTGTCTTTGTGATGGATTGTACCCCTGTCACTGTACCAGTAATCATAATACTGGGAATCTTGTTGCCTCAGGTCTGTAGAAGAAGGAGCTTTCTTCTCATGGGAGGGAACATGTCACTTTATTATCTTACACTGACAATACAGAACTCCTGAAGGGAGTTCCTGTTAAGTGGAACTAAGTTTAGCTTTACACTTCAGGGTTTTTCTAGTGATATTTTACTTTTTTTTTTTTTTTAACTTTCAACTTTCAGATAAAGATATTTCAACTCAGATTCAAGACTGGTTAGGTTGAAATAGTCAGTGAGGGGGTGACTTACCTTTATGCTGAAAGTTGTTTAAAGATCAAAGATTTTTTTTTTTTATTGTCTTTCCTAAACATGTTCTGTTCCCTGATGCACAGACAGGTACAATGCATAGAAGAGAAATGCGATATATTAATGATGCCCAGCAAAACCATTTTGTGTGCTAGAAATTATAATAGTAAAAGTTTTGTGGCATCTTACTTTTCTGACCCTGAACAGCTGCTGTACTACCTGTAAAAAAGGAATTATAGTTCAAATTCTCTGTAATTTCTTACAGCTAAATGTATTTGTCTTCCGTTAAGGCCTGGGTCTTTGCTCTCAAGAGGAGCAGGGGAGAAAGAAAGTATGTTAATTGCTTTAAAGAGAATAATTAAATTCAGCGCTGAAGCTTAATGTTTATTTTCAGCTCATTCTGAGTATACAAGCTCTCCAGCTCTCCCAAAAATGAGGAGGTAAGTGACGAAAAATACCAATCCAAACTCACTCACTGATTTAAAGTAATTAAATTAATCTGGCTTTCTGATGTTCCAGTCCACGTTGTCATTGCTTTATTAATACATTAAGATTGAGTTCTTTCAGATAGTCTTATGTGTTCATACCATACAGAGTGCAATGGCATGAGAAAAAGGGTAAACACTTGCATTGACTAAGACAATGATTTTACACAGACAGGAACTGGAACAATATTTGACCTGTAGGATGTTTTCTGTGATCATGCAAATCTGTTTGACCAGAACTGTAGCTTTCAATCTCATTATGGCATAAGACCTAGCATTTTAGAAAACAAATGTACTAGTAAAATGTGGTGGAAGTGACCTGGAATAAAAATGGAACCTTACAATATTACTTTGACAATTATTTTTCATAACTCCCACATTTAGACCATTACCATTATGAAAGGTGGGTATTCAGCGAACACTTCTCATTGCATTAATAATCCAGATTTTTTTAATGGAACTCTATCTGTTTCAAGTGAGAATGTATTTATATTTAAGAGAATTAAGTTATCTGTTTGGAAAAAGACAAATTTATTTCTAAGTACGTTTTAGGATTGCATCAGCTTTCAGTTATGCCACAGCTTTTTATAGCTTGACTAGTGCTAATGATATCATTCTTTTAACCTGATGATGATAACACTGGAGTCCCTTGATTAACTAGAATGGCAGCTCATAATTGATATGGTGGTTAAAATTAACAGCAGTGTAAGATGCTGCTACCCTGTGCTTAGTCTTACCTTATACAACCAAATAACTAGAATAGGATGATAATCTGGTTAAAAAAAAAAAAAAATCACTGGAGAGTGTCATAATAAGGCTGTATACAACTTCTTTAGGAAAAAAATCTGCACTCTTTATTTTTCACAACACTTTAAAATAAGCAAGACAGATCCAATACAGACAATGTGACCAAAAATACCACCAGTATTTTTACTTCTCTCCACAAACCATATATAGCGCAGGCAAGAGAAGCACTACTCCTTTCAAGGGTAGCAGAGCTCCCCTGGGAGGGAAAAAACGGATAAAGGGAAATTTTATTATTGGTACACTGAGATCTGGATAACTCCTTTAAAGCAGGTAAATGGCTTCAGAGAGCTGAAAAGTACTGTTTCTTTTTCTGGCTACTGTCAGCTGAGTTTGTTGAGATAGACAGGGGAAGGCTAGTGTGCTGTTACCAGTCTTTCAAGTTGACTGCTACTCTGAAGTCCGTCCTGTACTGTTTCACACCCTGCCCCAAGCAAAAGAAACCAACAGGCAAGACCTGTCAAATTGGTAAGATACCTGGTTATATTTCTGTATTTCCTGTAACCTTTGAGATGTTAAAAATATAAGTGTGAAAGTATAACTTCATAGAGAGTTTATTAGGGTGGAACCAAATTCTTGTTAAAACAGACAAGGCACTATGAGAAGATTTTGTTATGGCTAAGCTTCTTTTTAAAGAGCTTTTCTGCAGTTGAATTTACTTTTGACCATCAATTCACTATAGGAGGATGCCATTAAAGAGAGCAGAGACTCTTCAATAGCTTCCAATAACTGGCAGAAGGAATCTTTACTGCATCATCAGCTATTCAGCTGTAGTCTGAGGATCCCTATAGTGATATGTAAATCAGCGTGAAATTATGAAAGGCAAATATGATGGTACCCTCTTACAGTAACTGCAGTACTTACAGGTGAGTGCAAGGAGACACTGATTTCTTTTACTGGTGCTGAGAGGAATTTTCTTACAGGTTAATGATAAACATCAATTAACACAATTCTGAAGTGTGTGAAACTTGGAGGTACTAAAACTAGTGCAAGGCTTTTGCAGAAATTCAGAATAGGTCCTTTTGAGTTTAGCACATCAAACACTGACTTCTTGTCATACAATTTTCTATACCCTGATCTAGCTCCTTACCCAGTTAGGGCTCCTGCCTACCACTTAACCAAATGCTAGTTCTAATTCTGGCATCTCCTGTAGGTGGGAGCCCCAGCAGTAGAAGAGATTGAGTTGTTTTTCTGTTCTCTTCCAAAGTATGCTCTTAGCAAGCCAGTCTTTCAACAGACTATATATAAATTAAGCTGATGAGTCTCAGAAATATACATATCACTTTGTCTATAGACCTTCAATGAAAGCTAAATCATTGACAAAGTGTGAAATTGTAAATTTTCATCTAAAAAACTGGGAGTCTGCTCATTCTTTTGGAATGTGCAGTGTGTGATTGTATAACTTACTGAACAGGTGACATCACTGATGACCAGTCAAAAAAACCTACACTTCTGACTGTGATTTCTATTTGTAGTATTCCAGATATCAAAGATCAGACTGTACATTTGGCTTAGTGTTTTTATGGTAGTATTATCAGCATAAATTGCCTTAGTGATTTTGAATATTTCCATTTCTGGCAGCAAAGTGCTATAAAGTTTTGATACTGAGTTCTGACTGCAGAAGAATTTCAAGAGGAAAAGGTAGAAAAAAATCTCTCAAGAAGTAGATGCTCTAGTACTAGAGTCTGAGTGCTTGAGACGAGTGTCATCTTTTAGCTCAGACGATGCAACGGAGATGTGCCTTAGGATGTGGCTAGTGAGGAATGGATGCTTTTCTTAAACAGCTAGTGTTCTAAAAGAACATCAGTGTGGGGGAAGCTACAGTAAGTGATAAGAAAATAAATTATTCAGTAAAGTTAGCTCTTTAAAACCTTGGTATTCTATTTGTCAGACTTTGGCCTCCTTGAATATTGCTTATGTTTATCACTAAATGTCATGTTGCCATCGTTTAACCTTCTAAACACTGCAGCTTTCAGTTTGTTCAAGGACCACAGTAACAGTTTCAGAGTTCCTTATAAGGAGGTCATATATTTTCACTCAAGCTTTATTCCCTCTTTGTAGACTGCCTGTTGGAGTTCTTAAGCCAAGAAACCAGCTCTGAATATTTTCTGGAAGTGTTTCCAGTGTAACACTGGAAGTGTTACAAGGGCAGCTATGTGCTGTGTTTCTGCAGGTTTCTGACTCTCAGCAGTGTTATCAAAGTGTATACATTACTGCTGTGAAAATCTTCAGGTTCTCAAAGCAGATGCTTAGAGGCAAGAGTGGTCACTGCAGTCCTGCTGATGGAACCTGGGCACAATTGTGCTATTGGTAGAATATGTAAAGATGTAAATTAAAGATGTAAAGAAGTAAAGATGGAATGGCTATATTCACACTCCATACATTTCGTGCAGGATCTGATGATAGCTGTTCCTATTTAGGAAATAAGGAGCAAAGAGCTCATGTTAGGAAATACAGTGATTTTTCTTGGCTTTCCTATGAGTACACAGGAGACAAAAAGCTTTATCGTTTTCTATCAGTTGCTTGGTACATGATTGTTCTCTTATCATTCACCTGTCCTATGTGATAGGATATGGCTAATCCATAGACAACAAAACATTTTGGTGTGGCTTTATGTGTAATGATTTACATGCTTCAGGGTAGTAGTGAAAGATTCCTGATAACTGTAGTGCAATTGTCTAGATGATCCACTGGCAAAATGCTTGCAGCTGCCTCAGAGGTAGTTAACTCTCTTGTAAACTTAGGTTTTCAGTTACTGCACTAGAGATAAGTTCAATTTCTCAGCATTTTGAAAATTATCTTGCATCAGTATGGAATGCTAGACCAAGTTTTACATGGAGCCTGGGAACACACATATGCCCACCTAGTAGTCCCTTGAAAGCTGTAACTCTCCAGAATCAGAGTAACTGCTATGTTCAGAGTTCTCATCAGTAATTCAATTGTAGCTGCTAATTAAGATTAATGTTTTTTCTTATGAGCTGTGGAAGTTCACTCAGCTGCTCAAATTGAACAGAAGTCAAACTTATACTACTTTTGGAATGCAAATCCTGATGCCTTATGAAAACATCTGTAATGCATACGGTCCTGACCTTTCTTTTAATGCATACATTAGATATGACTATTGGTGTAACATCTGTCTCTATCACCTCATCTATTTCTGCTACCAGCTTTCACTAATAAAGGTATATAAAAAATGTAAAGCAAAATATAAAAAACTGGAGAAAAATCCTGAAAATCATGGCCTCTTCTAAATCACTTAAATTTTTTCACATATTTCTTTATAGTAAGACATGAACGTTCACCTGTTCACTTACAAACTACAGCCACTTCTTTGGAAAATAAATGTCTATGAAGTAGTAAAAGGCTATGCTGTTTAAAATTTAGCTGTGGGATTACTGAATGTTGTCCTGAGGTTGCCTGGCACTTTGAAGATCGATTTTGTTATCATTCAGGAGATCAAATGACTAGAACCTAAGGGATTTAATGGAAAGTTTTAGAAAACATACACACACAAAATCACCAAAACAAGTGAAAACTAAGCCTGTCTGATTATTCAACAAGGTACACTTTAAAACTTTGCTGCTTTAAATTTTTATTTCAGTAGGAGGACGTACTTAAGGATCTGATGGCAGTGTACAGATTTGGAATTATTTTTTTTTTCCTCAAATTTCTAATTTCTGCCTAAATTCTAAGTCTGGAAGAGGGAAACTTGCAGTGTTATATAGTGAACATCTACCTCCCACATGCTCTTGGAAAAGGCTTTTCTCATACAGAAAAAATCATCGCCATACTATTACTTTCAAGATTCTTCTCTGTACTGTGACTCATGGTTTTCATATTCCTTTCCTTTTAATGGACATAAATCAGTTTCCTTTCAATTAAAAAAAAAAAATATATTCACTTACATTAACCTTGGGGATTCAATTATTATAGTCAGAACAAAAACCTCGAGTATACCTCAAGTACTTCTTTTTAATAAACTTTATTAGTAATTAGCTGTAAGTGAACTTCTGGTGCAGAAGCACTGAAAATAATTGGCTGTGGAATGTGGTTTTCATTGAAATCTACAAAAACATACTGAACAATAGACAAAACTGATTTTTTTTTGTGTGTTTTCTTAAGACTGACTTACTGCCACTTATTTTCTTGATACCACAGTCCTTAAAAGTAAATTGTCTGACAAGAAATGTGTAAACGAGAGACTGAGATTGGTCCTTATTAAAAGCCAGTGATTCATTGCATAGGCAATAAAATTTTCATTCTGAATTTTATTCTTAGATCTATTTGCATCCCTCACTCCTCATAGCACTAATTATGAAGTTTCACTTTTCCAGTGAATCCAGTAGCAGATTATTCTAGTTGGGAATACCAGATGTTAGGGGAAAGTTCAGCTTCCACCGCTATCTTTTTATTCTGGCAAAGCCGTGGCCACTCTGCACCAACAAAGCTACAAAATGTTTTTTAACAGCAGAAGAGAATTTTAGGGTTTTTTAACTGCTATGGCTCGTTTCCCATGGTTGTAACTAGATCTTTTAATTTGCAAATAAATTCTGGATGAACTCAGAGAAATAAGATAAGCTTACAGGCCTTTCGTGTCAGCATTACTGTTCTGTAAATGCACAGAAATCAGAAGATCTAGCCAGGCTTGGACCAATTTGATAGAGCAGTGTTTAATAAGTAGGAAGAGATTAATGAATCTGGGTAGAACAAGTGCATCCTGAATGCTAGACTGCTTTCTTCAAGAGTGGCTCTGGCTGTGGTCCACAACCTTTAGGGCTTTCCTCGCATAACAAAAACCATCTGGAATCATGCAGCTGTGGTTCAAGTCCCAAAGCTATAATATGGCTGACCTCCTCTTTACTTGGTAATTCCTTGTGCCTTTGCAGTGAAAAGGTAGCAGTGTGTTGGAGTCCTGTCGTGTGCTTTGTTGCTGCCATTAAGGGAAGAATCAGTATTTGAGTTTTCACCCTGCTGCAAATTCAAGGTGAGGAGTGACTGTACACCATTTTTCTCCTTCCCCTTCTAGAATGCTGAGAAGGGGTGGAGAAAGTAAGTGGTTCCTGTTTTCTGTGCACGGGAAAAGGAGTTCTACAGGTTAGAGGTGGAAAGAGAGATAATATGCCCTAAGTTTTCCTTCTGTATCCTTAAATTTAGAGTCAGACTCTAGTAGTTTGAGGATTTGCATATTGGATTGGGAACTGGGAGTGCAGCCTACAGTTAATTGTATTAATACAGATCGGCTATGTGCTCCTAACTGGGAAACTGAATTCTGTGGTTCGTTCTTCACACATTTTCAAAACTCTAAACTCTTGTTTCATTTAGGAGCTTGAACACTTCTTCAGTTTTTTTCTTGGAACATTGAGTATCCTGGTAACAAATCAGTTATCAAACAGGATGTATCAGGTCCCAGTTTGGGTTTTTCAGCAACAATAATTGTTATAATACGGTATGACAGTTTTCAACTTTTAGAGGGTGTTTCCTGAGACTCTGGCAAGCAATTCCCAAATTTTTGAGGTACTTTAGTTTTTAAAACTACAGAATCTGTTGCTGTTTTCCAGATACTTTGACACAGCTGTCTGTCTTATCCGTTTTTGTTCAAACTGAGGTTTATTTTATCAGAAAAATTAAAATACATGTCCTCTAGATACTTAAGACTTTCTGAGGGAATTCAAAACTGAGTCGGACTTTTGTGATGTAGGTGCTCTTATTTTAGCTCTTCAAATGCAGAGAAGATCATACTAGCAAGTAACCTATTAGATACTCAAACAGTAGTCTTTATTGAAGCTTTTTTCAGCATTGCAGATATCTAGTGTTACTCTATCTAATGTCTTACAATTTACCTATTCTAAAAAGACATTTGCTGTGCTGTGTTGTTGAACATTGCAGGTTTGATTGCTAGCCAAAGCCTGTTTGTCCTTTAGTCACTGACTGTTTGGTGACTGTGCTCCAGAGATGTGACAGATAATCAGCTGCTTCATGCAACTGGCAAGAGGTAACCCTGACCTTTCCTACAAATAATTAGTGTCAATTATACTCCCCACCTACATCCTTTTCCGCACTGTGGAGAGAGAGAGAGAAAAAAAACCCAAACAAACAAAAACAACGAAACACCACAGCAAAAAACAACAACAAAACCCCTACACACATCATGCTTTTCCTTATTTTGTTCTGGTCACATAAGTAAAACTAGCAGCCCAGTGCCACAATGTTCTGCATAACTCCAGAGTTCTGAATTATATCAGCTGGAAAACTACTGTAGATTTTCATTTTTAGGTATCCTACCTCTTGCATGAATGTTAGGGTACTGATTTCTAAAAGGAAAAGGTTCTTGCAAGAAATCCCAGATGAGGAACGAATCAACTGATGTGGTTTTCTGTAGATGTTGACTTCCCTTGTTGATTATTGGCACAACACTTGAAAATTACTATTACACCTAACCAAGTATATTAAAATAGTCCACTGAATTTCTTTCTCTCTGTAGACACTGTCTGGGTAGCTCTGAAGATCCCAACAGTGTTGTTAAGGCCCTTCTGAAACTTAGCTTCAGACTGATCTTTCCATAACACTTCCTTTTCATGATAAGCAAGAAAGTTTTGCTATCCTGTTCTTGAAAAATCAGTTGCAAAGTGTAGAAGTCTGTCAATCGTGATTCTAAATTCCTTTGGCCATGTGTGCCTTGCCATGTGAGAGGATGAGACTGGGTGCATACAGCTGTACTAAGTGGCTAAATGTCTTGAAATTTATGTGATTGAAAATTCTGAAGTTGTACTAGGCGTTAAATGAAGCCTGATATAGTATAGAAATCTACAGCAAATGGTGGTAAATAGGAGAATTGTATGCAGAGCATTAGTTTTTCAGGGGGAGGAGTTCAGCTGGATATTAAAACAGTTGGAATCATTTGCCTGTGCCTTACTATTTATTGTGAAGGAGACTGATTAAAGTCTTAATCCATCAGAATTATAGTCTTATCTTCTCTGTATGAAGCATTTTTCCAAAGCCAAATATTATTTCTAGAACAGATATTGTCTTCCTTTGTCTTCCCTATATATATACTCTTCTTCACCTCTATTTTTTATGAAAAGGCCAATTATATCAACTCTCTCAGCTGCATGGACAAGACAGTTATAAAAAGGTAAGCATTGCGAACCAGTTGGATCATCTGATTCAGCGTAGTGCAATGCATGCTGCTTCTTATCTGCTGTATCCTGTCTTTCATTGAGGTTACATAGGTCATTTATTCTGACTAAGGAGGGGGAAATAGCATTGAACACCACCTTTGACAGTGAATGGTAAGTGCACAAGGCACAACTGTATCAACTGGTAGTATACTGTTCATTGTGGGTTTAGCCTGCTGAAAAGCTGAGAGACAGACTGTCAAGTACCAAAGGTGTTTTACTGTGTTGTTTTTACTCTTTCACTCTTACTCTGTTAGTAGGGTAGTCTCATTGGATCTTGACTCCTTAACAAGTGATACTTCTTGTGATAGACTTGTGAGTTCCTCAGTCCAAACCTCAGATCATCAGTTGGTAGGCAGTATCTGCTTTTAATCTGTATGTGGTGCTGTCCTTTAAAATCCTCACCCTGTTTTTTCACTGCTTAGAAGTGTATTAGTTGCTATGGAAACACCATCAGTGTTATGAGCTTCTAAATCTTGAATACATTTGAGTCGTCTTGTTTTCTTTCCTCTTGTGCGTGAATGCAGTTGTTCTTTGCCTCCCACACTACATCTGCAGCTTGTTTCAGAAAGTGATGCTGAGCAAACTCGTCACTGCTGCCTTGTTGAAGTTAAATGCTGGGAGATTGTAGGATCTGAGCATTCTCATAATGGAGGTTCTGATGGCACCTTTCATGTTTCTGCTGATGAGTCTGATTCTATTTGGAGAAATCAAAGACATAAGGTTTTGTGCCAGAAAGGAATAAATAACCATTATTAATTTAAAAGCAAAAACTTGGGCAATTATTTTTTTTGTTGTATCACAAAATGATTTGGGCTGGAAGGGACCTCTGGAGATTGCCTGGTCCAACGCCCCTGCCCAAGCAGGGCCACCTAGAGCCAATTGTCCAGGATGACATCTGGAAGGGTTTTGAATATCTCCCATGACAGAGACTCCACAACTTCTCTGGGCAACCTGTGGCAGTGCTCAGTCACAAAGTGTTTTCTAATGTTCAGACCGACTCTCCCATGTTTCACTTTGTACCTGTTGTCTCTGGTCCTGTCACTGGGCAGCACTGGAAGTAACCTGGCTAAGTCGTCTTTACACCCTCCCTTCAGGTATGTGTATGCATCAATGAGATTTCCCCCCCAGCTCCAGAGCTTGCTCTGGGCTAAATAGTCCCAGCTCTCTCAACTATTCCTCACAGGAGAGATGCTCCAGTCCCTTACTCATCTTTGTGCCCCATTGCTGGACTCTCTAGTCTCTCAATGCCTCTCTTGTGCAGAGAAGCCCAGAACTAGAGGGGAGGGATTGCCTTCTTGTTGGAATGTTTCAGCTTTCCCCCCTTAAGTTTTGATGATAAATAAAATCCTTAAATATAAGTGGGCTACTTGATGAAAAACTGGCACCAGACTTTAAAATAATCCCATTTTATAATTTTATACCTACTGCTTTAACACTGTTTAAGACCAAAAATTAAGACAGAATTGAAAAATACTTTGGGAAAAAAAGTAAATGAATTTTGAGTTTAAGAAGCCAAATCATAGCTAAAGCTAGAAGGCTATTGGAGTCTAGATGTCTTGTCACAAAAAGTTGATTTACTTTTTAGGTTAAAGGATGTATTTGGCAGATGTTCTGCTAATGTTCCAAATGTGTTGTGTTACACTCTAAAGAAAATAAATAAGCTACCAAAAAAAGTACAAACTGTTAACCTCTAAGCAGAGGTAGATGCTGCTGTTATTTGTTTAAGCAGTTCTGGAATGCTCTGGCATTTTTTCACTTCCTAGCACAAAAGAAGAAATGACATCTTCATGAAAAGAATGCTGTGGATAAGCTGGGTGGTACCTTATCGACTTTGCTATTGTAGTTATGCCAGCCAGACATGTTAGTGTGACTTAGACGTGCTCTGCTATGGTATTTGTACTTTGTCAGAGGTGTTCTGAGATTGATTTGTGACCTCATCTGGCATAAAGAGGTGCTGCCAAGTTCTCAGAATTGATAAAATGTGAGCCTGTTTTACAAGGAGTTTATTTAAAACTTCCTGGCTGCAAAGACCTTTGGAAAAAAAGATGGCTTACTAGCTTTATCATACGTTTTTGCTACTGGTGCCCTTACTTATCTGCTTTTCCCAAATCTTGCTGTTTTTAACAAAACATGGTCTGACGTATCATAGCTGATAGCATTTCTTTCAGATGCTTTTGAGATTAGGTTATGAATAGTTATTTTTCCAGGAGGACTGTGCAGGAGAGCAAAATTCTGCATGCAAGGTGTGTGAATTTTAGTCTATAAGGAAGGACAAGCTTTTAAATGCACTCTAGTGAGTTCTGAGGAGTGTCAGAGGCAGATAGGACTAGCCCAACAAGCTTTCTGTCACTTAATAAGCCAATCTAATCAGGCAAGAACAACTTTGAGTTGAGAGCCATAAGTATGGTTGTGTGCCTGGGGAGGTGTTCTCTATTTTTAGTCAGCTGGTTATCATCTGGCTCTTGGCATCACGCAATGTTGAAAGTATGGAGGAGGGGGAGCTGGAAAGAGATCAGTTGGGGCTGATTTTATTACTTAATTTTTGTTTTTCCTATGGCAGATTGAACAAAATTAGATTGGTCAAAGAGGTATATTAAGAAACAGACTTACAGTTTGTTGAGTGATAGTGCATGGGGTAGGTAAATACAAAAATATGTAGATGGCTGAAAGTGAGGCTGCGGGTGAAAAGGAATATAGACCTGGACAAAGGGATCTTTAATTTAAAAAAACAACAACAACAAAACCACAACACATCTTGATTATTAGCAATGACTTGGCTATCCCTATATGTTTTAAGTTGTATAGAAATAGAATGGTTTGAATGGATTCTTGTTGGGTTGGGCCTTTGTTCCTAGCAGGCCTGAAGTAGGATCGATTAGGAATTCCAAGTGTGTGGTAAAAGCCTTTCACAAAGCATTCTGGGTAACACTTGAAAATCCATGCTCCTCTGCTTTCCCAGCAAACTGTTCTTACTACCTTCTTTATTTTTGCATTTCTCACAGCTGCTATTCCATAAATGTAGTGATTAGAAGTTAAGAATTTTTTTCTCAAATAGGAGAAAAGGAATGCATGTCTCAGTTTCCACAGTAGTCTATACATGTAGTGGTAATAAGGTGCAAAGAAATGATATGAAGCAGGCTTTTGAAATGAAGGGACAGCAGCATATTGCCAAACGGAGATACATGGGTCTGAGCCTTTGTCATGGTTTAACCCCAGCTGGCAACTAGTACCACACAGCTGTTCGCTCACTCCTTCTGCTCTTTCCTCCTCCTGCCATACCCTTCCAAGTGGGACTGGGGAAAGAATCGAAAGAGGGAAAAAAACCCACCTCATGGGTTGAGACATGAACCATTTCATATAACAGCAAATGAGGAGAAAAATAATAAGAAGAATATACAAAACAAGTGATGCACAATGCAGTTGCTTACTACCTATGACACGGCTAGCCCGTTCATTCCCAAGCAGCGGTGTTTTTCCCCAGGCCAACTCCAGTTTATCTACTGAGCATGACATGATATAGTAAGGAATATGCCTTTGGTTAGCTGTCCTGGCTTTGCTCCTTCCAATCTTCTTGTGCACCTGGTAGAGCATGGAAAGCCAAAAAGTCCTTGATCACCTGGCAACAACCAGAACAGTATTATTAGCATGAGTTCAGGCCTCTGCATTTTGACACAGCACTACTGCTCAGAATGACATTTGACGTTCACAGGAACTCAGGCTTGTAGGGATCTGCAGTTCAGAATGGAAACAAAGCTTGATTTTTTGGATTGTGCTGGAAACTAGGTGGCCTGGGATGTTCTTCAGAACTTAAATCAACTTAATCTGAATTCCTGCTTAGGTCTCTGAATTACTGTAGCTATTTCATGGAGCTGTCAGTACATGACACAAATAGGACTGGAAAACTTTCAAGTACAAATTGACCAGATAAACTATTAATTGTCTTGGCAACATTCTTAGCATATTCTGAAAGCACAGCACACTTCAGTAGCAGCTTCTCATTTTTTTATTTGCTTCAGGTTGCAGTTGATGTCTTAGGGGTATTTCAAGAATTAGGAGGATAACCTTTAAGATACTCATCTGTGTGTTAGTTTTGTTTTGAAGGTTTGCTATTTCTGTTAAAACAGGACATTTAAGCACTCATTTATTGGGACAGCCTCATATATTATGTCTTCACAAGCTCAAGTTCACCTTTTTCTCTGAAAGACTATCCTGAAGATCTGAAAACAGAACACTCATCCATATTATAGTTTAAATGAATTAATGTCTGCTCAATATATCACAAAATTTGAGGTGTTTTCTTGGGATAAGTGACAACAAAGTATATAGGTGTTATAATACATAATAACATAATGAATCCAATTGGTAACCAAGCAAGTAGAAAATAAAAATAAAGAGTCTATTTTGGGCTCTTTTTAATCTTCACTTAGAATGCAGCTAAAATTATTCTAAAGCTGTAAGTACAAACAGCTAAAAAGTAGCTTAATATAATTTTAGTAAGATTTAACATTTGAGATCATGCAGTGATACCTTCATTATTGTTTGGTTTTTTTTTTTACTAAATTATATCAGAAAGTAAAATACTAAATATGGGATGGGAAATAGTGTGGAAATTGCTCCAGGAATTCAGCAGTGCCTTTAACATTGCTGTAAAACATGAGGGATCTAGTCTTATTAGGTTAAGATGCTTTCATCTCTAATTACAGAAGGGCTTCAGGGTTTCTTTTAAAAATTTTTAAATATTTGTTTTTAAGAAAATCGGAGTTAGTTTTCTCATCTTTTCTATTCCATTTTGTGGCTGTGTTATTTGTCATGAGTAACACGTCTCAAAGTGAAAAAAAGGATATATACTTTCTGGGATAAAACTTTCCCAAATACACCTTAAAAACATTTCTAAAATGTTTTTGTGATTGTTTTATTCAAATATATGCCACATCTTAAATACATAAATCAATTCATTACTCTATATGATCTACATAGTGTTCTCTGACAGCATGTCAAGTACCTGATTGAATCCACAGTACAGAAAACTGATCAGAGTTGTTATTGATGAGAACCTGGAAATACAAAGCCAACAGCTGCAGTTGTACTCAGTGCTCAGTAGCTGAAGGGGCTACAAACAAGTTTGACCCTGAATAAAATTAACTGTTTATGTTTGAATTCCAGTTCACTCTTTTGCAGATCTTGGGTGGGGAGTGATAGTGATATCTTGGGAATCGAACATCAGGGCCTTTTTTCCAGGCTTGTGGTCACCTGAACCCTTGGAAAAATGACGTTACCTGGTCTATTCTTGAGCATACTCACCTACAAATATTCATTCTGTTTACTTACTGCTTTGCATTTAAGCAGGTTAACCAACCCATGTGAAAAAACAATAATGATAGATAAAGATTTCTTTATGATTAGAGTAGTCCAATTTGTCTTCAATAATAGAGCTTACTACATTTAAATATACATCAAATGATTATAGAAATTGAATGAAGATCATAAAGATCTGTAATTACTAATGATATTCAGGATGGCTGAACAGTAGGTGTTTTCCTATTTGGATAGTGAAAAATATCTAGGAACAATTACAGTGCAAGGCAGGAAATAAAACACTAATGTTAACAGAGTAGTTGCTGCTTAACTAAAATCTGGTCTTCTGACATTTCCTGTCCATGGATGCCAATATATTGAAATTATTATAGTTCATGTTTTTAAAACAGTTCTAGAATGCGAATTTATTTTTTATGAAACAATGGATTTTAATGAAATGTACTCAAAAAACAGTTCTTGAATTGATTGAAGAAGTCATAAGAATGAAATGTTACTTTAATGGAGGTATACATTTTATATTCCGTGGAGCTGGTTTGAGACAGCTGGGAACTCGTTTGTGAAGGAAAACAGCAGGAAAGGCAAAATTACAATGGTGAATGATATGTTGATACAGTATCTATCTATAGATAAGGCTGAGAACAATCCTTTTTATTTCTGTCTCAAAACTGAAGATTGTTAGCAATGTTCTGGTCAAAGATCAGTGAGTACTAGTTTTCTTTCAGCTCCGATGGTTTTCGATGTGAGCAACTGTCCTCCAGGTACTACAGTGACATCAGAAAGTTCATTTGAATTAATGTGGGAGTAGGATTTGAGCAAAAACACCAAATGATGTGTTCTATTTTCAGCTCTGTTCTAACACAGCAGACAAGTGGTTGTCTTTAAGCACTTAAATACTCATTGTAGAGTCAGTATGACTCTACGTCTTGCACTTAAATGTTTATATAAGGGGAGTAGGATAGCTGCCACCATTTCAGCTGTCTGATTCTGGATCTTTCCTAGATACACAGGCTTATCAGCGTAACTGAGCCTTGAGAGGCTATCAGAGCTTATTCAGTCTCTGGCAGCTGCACAGGGGGTCCAGTTCCCATCCTTGATGTCATGATTTCAGTGGGGTTGGCCAGGAAAAATTTTATGGATGTACAGAGCATCTAGTAGAAACTGTTTCTAGGACTTCTGTGGAGCTTTTCGGTAGTCGCAGACAGATTAGGTACTTACACTTTGTGCTTTAATTGTTTGCTGAATTGGAACCATAATCTGCACTTGGATTAAGCCTCTTCTACCTAATCACTTATGTCACTGAAGAGAAGGAAAGGTTGCATGTGCATGTATATCAAGTCCTGTGTGCATACTGCAGGCAAAAGTTCCATCACTCTTAACTGGATGGAAGTGTGCCAGCATTATAAACATAGTTCTAGATGCCTAAAGACTGAATTACCAAGCTGTAATCTTCAAACAGGTTTTTTATTAAAAACAAAACCACCACCACAAAAAATAACACGAACATTTTAATGAAAATACTGTGCTTCCACTGTATTAAGACACCTGCATATTTATAGATACATAGATATGGACAAACATCTTGAAACCTTTCCAAGCACTAACCTATTGTTTAAAAAGTCATGACTGCTACTCTTTCAAAAGCTGAAGTTTTAGCCTGCCTGTCGAGAGTATTAGGACAGTAACCACAGTAGGTTAGTGTGATAAAGTGATAGAAAAGCTGTTTGTGTCTTCACTTACTGGAGATTTTTTTTTTGTAGAGTCTCTTAATGCATTAAGAAGCAAGGTACTAGGTGTGCAGGCTATTTCCTGTTGCTTATTAACAAAAAAGTTAGTGAACTAATCATGGTGAAATGGTATTCTTGTAATGCAGACTGGTTTTGTTTTAATACTTAGTTTGTGTGTAAATAATTAGTTCGGTAGTTTAATGTTTTCCAGCTAAAAGCTTCAGAATCAGGTTGCAAAATCAGCAGACATATTTTTCAGTTGAAAAGTATTATTGGACAGTAATCATAGGACAAAAAGTCATGGAAGCTGGGGGTATGTTTGTCTGATGCTGGCACAGACTCAGCCCCAACTGCAGTTTGAGAGGTGTGGACATCCATCTTTCTAAAGAAGGCTAAGAGAGGACGAAACAAGACTAAATTATTGTTACTGTTGAAACACCTATTTAAATGGACTGGAATGTTTCAGCTCTGACGTATCAGAAACCTAAACAGAATTTACCTGTTTCCTGGTAAGCCCCCGCCCAGGCCACTTTTCTCTTGTAATACTTTCAGCGAAACTAGCACTTACAGAAGGAGGATAAAGATGCTCAGGGAAGAAAAGTGTAAAATCTGCCACAGTGGACCTTAGTTCTCTGCCTGGGACTTCACTGAGACACCACTGTCCTTGGACCCTGAGAGCAGAAATTCCACTTGGAGTGGGGGAGCAGCAGAGCTTTGTCTGCAAGCTGTACTCACAGGTGAAACACCTGCTATAGCCCTAGAAAAGTATGACACTGAACAAGGAAATGCCATGATTTGTTATATATACTAAGCCAATCCCTGTTAATGACTAGGAAGGGACAGAAAAATCTTTGAGAATTTTTGTGTATGAAATGCAGCATACTCAGTTAGATACATTTAGTATTTCTAAATGATTTTCAGAGAACTTTAAGTTGCTGAGTGCTGCATGTGCTTTCTAGCTTTTATTCCTGACTCCTTAGGTGGCTGAGATACAAGATAATGACAGCTCTTGAAGAGTGGGAACTTTTGTAAGCAGTTTTAAATTTTTCACGAACATCTCCTTTTCTTCCTACTCCTGATTGAAATGAAAAATGGTGTTATTCTAAGTAGGATAAAATTGGTTTACATGGTGATTGAAATGTACAATATTTGAAAGCGATCTAATAAACAGCAACCTTTTAACTTGTTAAGATCAAGACGTGTTTATAAATACTGGGAGTAATTGTGGTAATGGCAGAGGTCAGCTTTCTGTAAACGAGCGGGGGTTTGGGCCTTGTTGTTGGAAAACTAGCTGCCTGTTGTATAACGGTTACCCCTGTTTTCCTAAATATAGAGGATTATTCACCCCGAGTGCTTACACTGTGCCTTACGCTTAAATTTAGCGCATCAAAAGAGGGTAGGTGTTCATACGGTAATCTGCAATTTGCTTGCAGTGGGTGCTCCTCGCTGCTACAGCCCTTTCAGCTCTTGTCAAAACGGAGTGCTCCCCGCAAACCCAGGGCTCCCCGAAGACACCCGGGGCCGGCTTCTCCTTCCGCGGCTGGAGCGGGGCGGGCGCGGCCCCTCCGCGGGGCGCGGCCGGCGGGGCGGGCGCGGCGGCGGGGCCGGGCGGCCATTGGCTGTTGCCATGGCGCCGGCAAGCCGGGGGAGCCCAATGAGCGGCCCGCGGCCGCGCTGGAAGGACCAGCCATCTTGCCTATGGGAAACAATGTGACATATTATGCTGTGCTTTACCGGGGGAATAAACAAAAATCTCCTCGGAGGAAACGGAAGAAACGGGCATATTAGTGAGTAATTACAGCGGCTTAGCGTGTTCGCGAGCTGCCATTTTGGCCAGCGGGTGACTGCCGGTCCCGCTGGCTGACCGGAGGAGGCGGAATGCAGGGCGATAATGCTGCGTATCTGCTGTCAGGCAGCGGAGCGGGGTTTTGTCTGGTAAAGGCAAGGTTTCTCTGCAGTGCTCTCTCAGCAGCTCGCTAGCTACTCCGAGCAGCTGTGATCCCGGCGGAGGGTGGTGCCCGTCCTTTTGCTGCTGCCCGTCCTTCCTTCCGCTGCTGCCCCGGCGTGTGCGTGTGAGCGGCCGCCCCCGGGCGAGCGGCGCCGCTGCGGGCGCAGGTGTGTGCGGTTCGTCGGGGCTCCGCGCTGCGCGCTGGCCAGGAGCTCCTTCGCAGGCTTAACGTGCTGCTTTGTGAGCAGGTTGGCTTGGGAGCTTTCGCCTCTGGACTCTTCCACGAAAGGAAGCTGCTTGTGCATCTCGGCTTGTGTGGGAGAGGTACGCCTTTGCAAGGACTGTTTCGATTTTTGTAAAATAAAACTGAGCAAAACTTCCTGCAAGGAATAAGCTTCTTCAGGTATCTTTGCATTTAAAGGTTGATTTGGTCAGTGGCTTGTTCTGAGTGGTTGCTGAATTAATCGATCTGATTGCATTTTTGTTAAATATTTCAGTGGGATGTTCCATATGGTTGCTGATTCAGAAGGATGTTTATAATGGTTGCTAAAATTTTATGCGTGCATTTTCTACTAAAAGGAAAGGATTTTTGTTTGTTTGTTTTTCATTGTGTTTTTTACCATCAGGATAGCGTAGGTAGAATAAAACGTTACAGCACTTGTGAGCATATTTGAAAAGCCTGACATCATCGAGTCCATCATTACTGAAATTCATGCATTGTGTTCTGTCTCAATGTAACTAGATTTAAATTGTCCAACTGCTGCTATGCAGTATGTAGGTCATAATAAAAAGCAGGTTTTTCACCAGCTTTCAATGGACTGCATGCCCCAGTGCTGTGGTTGATTAGTTTGTGGTACTTGTACTGTTAAGAGTAGTGGTATTACAGCCAGCTCACACCTCCTTTTTAAAGATATCGCACATACCGTGCTAGACAAGAGCACAACACACCCATTGTGTCCCTCCGTTTGGCGTTCAATGAAAGGAAGGAAACCAGCACTCCACATGGAGCACAAGCACATTAATAGCACAAGACGGTTAAACTTTCATTGAACAATCTCAGCGATTATTGAGATAGGCTAGAGAAGGTAGAGAAAATAAAAACATGAAGACAAATGGAAGGTAATAATTGAAATGGCAGAGGTTTTCTGACTGGGACTGTATGGTAATGCTGTAGATTTTCAGTGCAAAATGAATTGTTCTGAATAGTTATTAATCACAACACATCTGTTTTAGAGATGAAGACTGTAATTAGACCTACGTCAATAAAACTGCAATCCATCAGTACAGATAACGTTTATATTAAAACTAGCATTTTATGAAATACCAACTGTATTCTCACTGAGTAATACAGTTTCTGAATTAGCCGATATGCTGACATGAAATAAATTATTCTGACAAGTGAATCAAACATTCTGATTCACCTGGCATCTATAGAAAATTAAATGATATTGTGGTCTTAACTCTTTAATAATTATGTAGATTTCAATCACACTGAGATCAGCCATTTGTTTGCACAGTTGAGTGGGCATGAAATCAAGAATTTGAGGTCTGGTATCTTTATAGTTAAATTAATAACCAGTGCTCTGTAATTAAGAGCCAAATTCCAATGTGTTATTTCTATATATATATATCCTGCAAAGGTATTTGAACAAGCGTGTTCAGCAACTATCCCCCAAATGAGATATTGCATTTGGAAACAGCAATATAGAAATGGATTGCTACCATGCATTTTCTCTATTAGAAAAGCTCCATCTTACTTGAATCATTCCAGGATTTCGTTATTCGGTGAATGCACACCCCAACTTCTTTTGCTGTATCTCTGTGTAGGGGTCATACGGTAAGTTGTTTAGAGAACAGCTTTCTTCTGTATTCTATAAAGTGGAATGCACATTTATAGTGTATTTATGATTGAGTCTCTAATTATGATGAAAATTATAAACAAGCAGAGCTGGTATTTCCTTTAAGGTGTTTATAAGCCTTTAACAGAGAGAGCTTTTGTTATAACAATATGAAATACGGATATAGCAGTATTCAAAAAGTGAACGATCTTGCAGTTCAAGGTGGACATAATGTCACTATGAAGGTGTAAGAAAACAAGTGAGGACTATCTATGACTAATCACTGAACAGTGTACACCCATTAGGTGCTGATAGATGCAACTTATTTGTCCATATAATTTAAAGCAGTATTCTGTAGTCTTTCCATTCTGCTTTTCTCCCTTTGTCTTTTTTCTCATATCAATTCCCAGCTTCCCTGTTTCCTTACTGTCTCTTTGGCAACATCTGATCCTCTCAGAGCTATTTGTAAATCAAATCGGTGACTGTCAGTAATGGCCATGGAGGTGCTGCAATAGAATCTGGTATGGAGGAAGAATTTAAATGAGTTAGAGGTAAGAAACAGTAACAAAGTAAGAAGTGTATCCAGTACGAACTAGTTCCCCATGATGTAGGTATAAATGTGTAGAATTGGGTCACTGACGTAGAAATCAAATGGGCATGAAGAGAGAGGGACATATTTCAGCTCATGATGAAATGAAGTGTACTTATAAAGAGAAGGCTTACAAGAAGACCTTGACAATAATATAACACAGGACAAACTGGGTATTTTTGCACTGGAAAGGGTGACATCAAGTTCCAGTTGAAGTCTAGAAGTTTTTCAGGTTTCAGTGTAGCTATAGTTTCTATCCAAGAGATAATTATATGTCATCTGTAAGTCTGTATGTTATGCAAAGTAAGGCTCTCTCTTGGTCAGCAGTGATGTAAATAACATTAGCTGTCATACTTTAACATTACGTTCACTTCAAACATTTTTTTAGATGGATGACCTTTGAAGGTGACTCTGCGCCCATGTGTTATGCTCATAAACCTGATACCAACAAAGCAAAAACAGGCAGATAGATCCTAAAATGCTGTATCATAGTAGTAGGTGCAAATAGTAATAGAAATGAGAGAACAGGATGACCAAAGAAGGTAGAATGCAGTGGTGCAACAGTTTTCTGTATGTTGTTTGTTTAAAATAATCAGCTTTGTGCAAACAGTGATAAGTATCAAACAAGCATGCAGTCTGTGGAGCACAATAACCTTTGGAGAGCTAGTGTGGGAATGTGTTACCTACCCTCAACCTGTGGACTGTTGTCTGTATACTTACATATATGACCAACCTGTGAGCAGCAATACAGATAGCATGTGCCCAGGGAACACACTCAGATATCGAATTAGGGTGCCTTGTATAATGTTACACTGTGGAACGGCTGAATGCCAATTCTGTATCAGAAGGATCAGGTATTGAATATAATACACCAATGATGAGGATGCATCTGGAGCAGGCAAATTGCATCCGATGTGACCTTGAAACAATGTTTCTGCTCCAATGAGTCTATCCGCACAAACATGGAAATAAAAATTGACAATTCCTCCTTGTTTGTAAACAAGAATTTTACAAATGTATACTTTAGTATGCTGTCCTACTACTATGATCCTTTCCCATGTCACTATTTCAGTATTGCATTAAGCATGTTACTTATTGCCAGTATGTATTTTTTCTTTACTGTTGGATGTAGTGTATAGCTTCCTATTTGGGAGATATTCTGTGTTCATTTTTCTTCAAATAGTGTCATGTCTTTTCATGAAAGTGTTTTGACATGAGTTGATCTTTATGAAATTATGAAGCTTCTTAACATTCTAGGGCTAAAACAAAAACTGAAAAGACTTTCAAAGTCACTGATGTAATGGAAAACTTTACGTATGGGAGTGAGAAGGGAGAGACATAAATACTTAGAAGGGCAGCGTGTATCTTGAGTAAAGGCATGCTGGATGACCACATTCTAGATCTACTTTTGCTTTCAGGTTTTTTGAAACATGAAATGTATTTTCCTTTTGAGATGTATTGTTCCATAACAGTGATACATCATAGCTAATGCTGCTGTAAAGCAGGAAATTCCAAAGATGAAGCCTTTTTTTTCTGTTGTTTCCAATTTCTTTCCCTAAATAGATTGATTTTTTTTTTTTCATCTTTTTGTACTGAATAAATATAGTGTTCTTAAAAACCTCACCAACCACCATCAGGGGGTTGAATAGCACAGATGTGGTTCTGTGTGCTTAAGTAACCTGAGTAACATAGTACACTTTTTAAAGAATCGATACTGAAGATCCCAAGCCTCTAAGGATGTGGGAAAAAAAGACAATGGGGGGAAAAGCAACCTTTCTTTCTCTGAATCTTTACTATGATCAGACTATACAGTAAACTTTTTCATTAGCCTTTTCAGAAAAATAGCTGTTAAATAATGCTGGGGCATAGAATAATAAAAGCTTTACTTATTTTTAGGACACTTGTTTTGCATTTTATATACAAGTATTAAAGCAGTGTAGAACTGAACTGTTTGATAGGCAACTAAATCTATCCCTAGTTTGGCAGCAGTTGCTGATTAGCTAAATTTGTCCACAAGCATAGTGGTTTTACTCTTTTGCTTCTTCAGGACCCAAAGGAAAAGGCAGGGATGCATGAGGAAACCCAAGGAAAATGGAATCAGTAACTGCAATTCTCATACCTGAAAATCAAATTCATCCAGGCTTACAAAAACAGTAAAATGCATTGATTTCTAAAGGTTGCATTTGTTTACAGATTCAACAGTTATGCTAATAGTAAATCAGTAGTTCTGACTGAAGGTCAGAATAGGTGGAAGAGTTGTTGTTTTTTTCAAACAGTTTAAAAACAATGGGTCTGGTTCCTTGCTGAGTTCTTTTTTTGATCATTGTCAATACGTGAAGTCCCAGTTCAACTGCAGCAAGCTGAAAAGTAGTTTTAATGCTTCCTAAAAGTCTTAGGGTTGGATGGTGTGGCCCATGATGAGAAAGAGGTAGGGACTGTGTCAAGAGCCGTAGGGTGTTTTTTTCAGCACATTGCCATGTTGTCTGAGGACTCAATAACTGTAGCCTGAACGTAAAGCTTCATCGCCATAGTGGGCCTTGACTGTTACTGTGTTTAATAAAGCCACGTATTTCTTGGTGGGATAGGCACATGTGTGTGAAGCCATAGGAGGCACAGTGTGCTGCCTTGCAAAAAGGAGTAGATATTACTTAAACATCATGTCAGTAGTAAGTGATGAAGGTGCAGAAGATGCAACAAGTTTTCCTATGTCAACAAGTTATAAGTATTTGTACCTGAGGTAAGAATTTGAAAGATAAATTAGCTAATTATAGAGATCTGATGGGTGTTCTTGACAAAATATAGTGACCTATCTCTAGATTTAGCAATAAAGAATACCAATAAAATAATAGAAATAGGGATTTCTGAAATGTAAATTGTAGAAGAGATATTAGTATATGAGTTTATCATATATAGAAAAGTCGGAATGAGTTATGAAATCAGAGAGGTCCGATTTATATTTTTACTATTATTAATGAGACTAAATGCAAAAACAGAGTAGACTATACCACAAAACTTGTAAAAGTACAAATTTCAGTTCATAACAGGTAGGATTAAGACTACTTTGGTCTTTTGATTGGAATAAAATGCAAATATAAACAAAATATCTCACGGCTGTTTACAGCTAATCTCAAACTGTTTTGAATCTGATTAGAACAAGGTTATCCAGTAGGACTGACTTCCTAAAAGCTAATACTTTGCCAAAGTTTATTTTTAGCAAATGAGAGGGGGGAGGCTGTCCATGATTCAGTTATCTGGATCGATTCTGATGTCAGAAAAAAATGCATGAACTAGAAATTATGTATGTTACTACAGGGCGTCTCTGTGCATATGAGCAGTATTTTTACTGTTTGAAGTGACCACAAAGGAAAAATAGTGATCCAGGACAATAAAACAAAGTGTGGAGTAGACAGTTAAATTGGATGCTTGAATGTTCTGTCTTTGAATGTTTATTTTATCTAAATATTTAAAAAATCAGGCATCATTATAAAACCGAAAATACTTCCTTTTTTGTAAACATAAACGTAAACTGAAATCAAGATATTGTTCACACCAAGTTTTCAAGCAGGTGCAAAATGACATTTGTAAGGTACTAAATGCCCGTTTCTCACTGAATTTCATGTTCATTTGAGAACCTCAAACTCTACCCTGTTACACAGATAATGAGAACTTTTGTAGTTTCTTGAACTATGATAAATAAGGATGAATAAATAATGGGTATGAGGTGATTATTTATTGGTGAGAATTACAAGAATTGTATTTTAGGAAGGTTATTCAGTAAATCTCTAGCACAAATGGTTTGCTCTCTCTGAAGCAGCCAGTATGGACCATCATAAGGGGTGTGTTAATGGATTAGGTGGCCCCAGATTTGGCTTGGTATTTCAGCTGCTCTTTTGAAATATCATGAGACACGGAATTTTTGAATTTCAAAAAGACTGTAGCTTTTGAGGCAATCCTAAGCTGTAGTGATTGGCCTAGATGAAGTATATAATAAATAATTCCCTTTTGAACATGGAGGTCACGCTACTGACTTCTGTGTGTTTTGTGCTTTGCATTTGAATTCTGAAGCAGCTATTGTCTGATTTAGGCATCAACCTGTTTTTTTTTCCTACTAATAGTAGGGATTTTAGAGACAAGCAGTAGCAACCAAAAGCGATATCAGTGTGTATCTTTTAAGTCACATATTAATCATATATATCACACTGCTCCTTCTAGCAAGTTATGCATTCTACACATTTTAATAAGCAAATTCTGACAGAAGCCAGCAGTTACCAGTACAATTTTATTTAATTTCTAGTGAATTTATAATGAACAGGGAACTCTCAGCAGTGACATTCCCCCAGATAATCAAATTCATGGTGATTGCACTGTTTTCCTTTTGGAGAAATCCGTAGTTGTTAGGAATCTCAAGGAAATAATAATTTCAGTGTGACTGATGCAATCTAATGGTTTACTTTGAATAAGTAAAATATAAAAGAGGCTAATCAAATGAAGTGCTACTGTATGAGAGCTAAGTGAGATGCTGACGGGTTTGACAGTAGAATAAAGACCAAGCCAAAGACTTTGTTTTGACATACATGCAGATAATCAGGCAAATTCAAGTCTTTTAGCAGACCTCTTCTATAAGGGTCACTTTACAGATACAGATCATGTAATTTGAGCCTTGCAGATTATTCTACTTTTAAACAAGTATGAGAGAGAGGTTTTTAATTCCTTATTTGCATAGCTGTAGATTTACACATTCACATGCTTTTTCTTGTGGCATTTGATTCACAGATGACTGATTTATGGTCTGGAGCAAAGGCCAGATTCAGCACACACTTTATCATCAGGACTGCAACCTCTACAAAAATTGTTTGGAAGTCTGCACCTGTTCTTGTTAACATACACTGTAGTAATGCATTAGGAGGATGCTTTCCAGCTTGAGGCATTAGTTTTCTTATGAGCACGGCAAAAATAATTGCAGAGATGTTATGCTAAACTAATCCAGGTGCGAATTTGTTTACTTTTAAAAATATTTAGTGGTGTAATTATCTTAAACATAATTCTCTAAAAATCAGTCACTGCTTAGGTTAAAACCACAAATGAAAATAAGCATGTCAGGATGACTAAAAGAGCTACAAAAAGTACAACAGCAAATAGATGTTACATTCTGTGTAGATGCATTCTGCTTTCAGTTCTGGTGTTCACTTTCTGTATCATTAGCCATCAGAAGAGAAAGCGCAGATGAATTATTTCCTAATGAACAGCAAGTTCATCTGACTTGCTAGTTGAAAGCACACTTTTGTATTTAAGTAATTGTTTCTATCTGTATTAGATCATCACATTGCAAAGAAAGCATCGAAGTCAAGTTGCCTTTGCAATAGGTGCTGAACGTAAAAGATGGAACAAACTTGTTTGCAAAGGTAAACTGAAGAGCAGGTTTATTGATAGGTGGCTTTGACCACTACTTGACCATGATCTGTCCTGTGATACTAGTGGTTTCCTGATAGCAAAAATGAAAATTTAAAAGGAATTTGAGGAACAAGCAAATAGTAGCTTTGTAGATAAACTTGGAAAGTGTTCTTATGATAAAAGGCTACTGCTTCTTATGAATGGATGAAACTTCCGTGGGAAAATCTGAGCATGTATTGTCCAAAGTTGTGATGAGAGTTTTGAGAGTTGCAAGAGGAGACAGGAAGAGAATTATGAAAGTGCTTGAAAGGGAAGAGGAGAAAGATAGAATTGCTGGAGTGAGAAGTTGAGGAGCCAGCTGTGTGTGCCCACTGTTCTGGGGCAGGGATGGGTGTGATGGCTTCAAAGCAGAAAACTAGACTGGTCTCATGGGGTGCATTTTGCATAGATCAGAAAGCATTGCCTAAAACTGGGGGCCCAGATACTGTAGCTAAATTGTGTGATGACAGAGGCCAAAACAATAGCATTCCTGATGAGGGACCAAAACATGGTCAGACTTCAAAAATGCTGTGGAGAAATCAGTCCTCTTAGGAAAAGCTACAACACACTGCTTAAGAGAGTAAAGGGGAAGCAGGTGCTAGGAAAAATAGGCCAGGTCCTTGAGGAATTCACATGCTTGAGTATCCAAGGTCCTTTTTTTTTTTTTTTTTTTTTAATGCATATTTGCATTCTAGTTAAATTTCTAATCTATACACAGCGTGCCAGGGTATCCCACAGATTTTTTTTTTTAATTGTTTGTTTGGTCTTCATATGTACACTTAAGAATTCCAGTTTGCAGTTTTGAAAACAATGATCCCTTCTGTGGTTTTATTCTTTATCTCACATTTTATTCTTGGGAGACTGATCAAGTCTTGGCTATTCATAAGCACTTTAGATGAAGCATTAGAAGTTTGGCCTGTGTTTTCAAATAGGTTGTTATGTGAATATCCATTATGGAAATCGGACTCTCTCTAGCTATCTGCCACGAAGAAGGGAATAATGCAATTCTGAGGATAGGGATCGGGCAGTAGGCAGTTTGGAGGCAAGTGTAACAGTTCATAAAAGAAGTTGCTGTGGTATTCGTTTTACCTGGCCACTCTAAAATAAGGAACTTTATTCTGAGATTCTGAAGTCAGTACCCCGAACTATCTATGAAGCAGTTATTTACACTCTGAACTATCTGCTCCTTCTGCTATGTGTATATATTTGCTGACAATTCACTGTGCTCATTCTTGTCCATTGGTTTTGTACTGAATTATTTTAACTGGGGCAAATTGTGTTAGAATGTTAGTGGGATATCTTGTGTGTTTTGGTTTATATACACCTATGTAGTAGGTATGCAAATTATTTACAGAAGGTGTCCATTCCTCAGAGTATGTACTTAGTTTTCAAATTGTCAGCTGAGCTAGAAGTTTGAAGGTGTGTTGAATTCAAACATGGCATAGAAGAATAATTATATTGCAGGCTTTCTCATGTGTAGTCCTTTCAGAAATCTGTGCAGCTCCACTGTCATCTTCAGGATTGTATACATTTTAGTTAGACTTCTAAGGACTTTATCTTCCAGTATGTTTAGGAACAGCTTCTCTTTATGTTCATTAAAAATGTGTTTTTCTGAACTAATTGGAGATAATGCTGTGAAAGTTTCACATTCAACACCTAAAATTGTAAAAACATTCTAATCACGTATGTAAATGAGATATTTCTAGAAGAAGCCTCTCCTTTTGTTATTGGACTTATTTTCACTAGTGTTGGCACGTGGATAATCTTTACTGAGCATCTTTGTAAAGACCTAAAAGGATTTTTAGCTATTCAGTGCCCAAAAGCAAATAGTTTTGTTAATGAACTTCTTTAGGGATAATTTTGGAACTATACTCTGAGGCCCCTACTCCATTTTGGTGGGTACAGTTTACGACTGTAAAATTTGTACCCTTAGATTTGCAATACTGTGAAATCTAATTTCCTGTTTCTCGTAATCCTAAAATAGTGTGTCTTCCTACAAGTGCTGAAATTAAGATTCAAGTTTAGGCTTGTAAGAATCGAGTCTGAATAAGACTCTTAAAAGCAAGGTCATGACTTCAAGGTAGTTGTTCTTCCGTGACTTACCTCAAAGCTGGGTGCGTATAGTATTCTTTCCAAAGACACCTTCTAAACAAGGAACTTAAAATGTATTTAAATGTTTGTTTGAAGCAGGAAGAGAAACGTTTAGCAAAATGGATCTTACAAATGAAATTAGTATAGACTATGGTATTTTCAGAAGCTCTTGTTGGTCTGTATTCTCCCTTCGAATGCAATAATAGAAGTCGTCCCTGAATTAATTAAAAATAGTTACCGGAAATTTGTGTGCTTTTAAATGCCACTAAAAGGCCTTAGTATCCAGCTTTTTACTATTCTAGCTTTAGGTTCTGCCCAAAGTGCCTAGTAAATCCCTTTTGGAGAATACTAGAAGGATTTAAATAAAAGAGGGCAGGGAGGAAAGTGTTGCACTTTTGTCTATTTCTGCCACTTAATGTGTGGGTTGGGTTTGGTTAGTTTGTTTTGGCTTTTTAATTCACATAGGCATTTAATTCTTATCATTCTTATCATTATTATCTTCGACACCATCTGAATGAATCTGCTAACCTTATTTACAGTATATTTATCACTGGAAATGGCTTTACGTGTATATATACACACATTTTATATATCTTTTTTTTAAAATGTCCTGGTAGATACATGATTAGTTCTACCTCCTAAAACTTTGAGAACATTGGAAATTACTTTCAAATTATGCTGTGCATTTCAAGCTGGGATCCTACAAATGCTAACCTGACTAGAAAATCGAGGGCAGTGTGGTTTCGGTGTTTTATTGTGCTTAACTTTGTGTGCTGTATCAGACACACCTGAATGTTTTAAATGTCACTAACGAAATCAAGGTAAGGGTTCATCTTAGTTTCATGTAGAGGATGAATCAGGAAATAGAAATATTGTGTTGTCATTACAAAGACAACACTGTTTCAATATTGTATCAAAGAAGATTTTGTATGTTGTCGTCTTTAGGTATGGATCACATAACTTGTTGGCATAGAGTTTTGTTTTGTTTATATTTCAATGCCATTTTCATTTTTAAAAGTATTATAAAACCAGTTTGAAGTACTCAATTTATTAGGGACGGTTTAGACTTAAATTTCAACTCGTATTTCTAGTTCATGACACCAGTCTATTGTAAGCTGACTTTTGTTATAAATAATCAAAAGCCATAGAGATACTATGTAAAACTATTAGTGATTTCCCCCACTCCGTTGTTGTACTCAGGTTTCAAACTCTAGTCTTCAAATAACTGTTGATCATATGTCATTTCTTTTCACCCTACTGATCAGAATGCAAAGGCTAAAAAAATGAAAAATGCTTTTCTCATGTTTTCTTTATGAGCAATTTGTTTAATTTGTGTAGGAATCAAATGCGTGTGAGCTTAAATTGCAAGTCAATGGGTTCATAGCACAAGGCAAAGCAATACAGAGAGCTTAGTGTGTTTTGGTCACTAAATTTGTAATAATTAAACTTCTGCTAAGAGGTATCTAATATGTCTACTTTCGATGTTTTTATGTATAACACAGTAATTTGACAACTTTTGAATCTCTACGATCTCTTTCAGGAGGTAAAAGAGAAAACTGGGATAATTAACTCTGTTCTGTAAATTTATTAGAGAAAATTTTACCTTTCAGCTTCTCAATTTTGTTTTTCCATATATGTAAAGCTTTCAAGCCATTCTAGAAGCAAAGGATACCAGAAGTCACTGACTTCATCCTTTAGTTTTCTTAAGTGCAAACGTCCATTGTTGCTTGTAGTGATCTGAGGGTTAGAATTGAGAATTTCTATTTTGAATAGGACCAAGCTGATGAAAAATTGAAAAGCCTTGAGGCAAAAAAGGGTATTTTGAACATTTGTTATTAATAGGTGGATGACTTTGAAAAACAGAGGATGTTAAAGTTCTAGGAAGGGAAATCTGCCTTTCCATACGTTTATTTTTCAAAGAGAGGAAATTACCTAAAAGTGTAAAACTTCAGGGATACAAAATAGAATATCTGCTTCAAATTATATTACCTTTGACTTCCAGTTCTTATATATCTTAAGATCTGCCTGAATGTGATGGTGATATTTTCATTTCTGCTTTTCAAGCCTTCTTCTGTATAACTTCAATTGCCATGGATTTGGGTTTATGGTGTGGATGCAGGTGCTGCTTCCTTTACCCAACGTGCAAATACATATAGTTGTGTTGCTGCAACTGTCAGTTTCTTGCTGTTTGAGGATATTTTCAAGGACTTTTCTCTCCACCTCCCTAGTTGACACTGGCCTTTGTTATTTGAATTGAAATCTCTAGAAGGCCTGATTTTTCATAAGAAGTATACACTGCATCCTTTGAAAAGTGTGTGTAGCACTTCATGTGCCATACTAACTACCAAAAAGTGAGGTATCAAAGAAGCATTATTTTAAAATTGTGTCTGTAGACTCTTTTACTCATGGAATGATTTTCCTGTGCAGGGATAAAACCTTTGGTGGAAAACAAGGCTGTAGTTTTGGATTCTTTAATAATTAATGATGTTCACTGGTCAACAATGAAAGTGTACTGATGGAGGAGGATTAGGAAATTGCTAAAAATCCTTTAGGTAATGTCATGCCAACTTTTGTGCTGTCATCTCTGTACTTGCCACTTACATGAGGGTCTAGGTCCGTTAGCTGAAAAATTAGTTCTGGCCGGCAAATAAGTCAACATAGAGCAAATAACTGGCAATACAGCTGTAACATCCTGTGTTGCCTTTAACACAGTGAACATCAACTTGTCTTTCCTCTGCTAGGAAAAGCATGAATATAGCTCAAAAAAGTGTTTCAAACTAATAGCCTGTTGTACGATTAATGGTACTATAGAGAACACAAGTAGCAAACAAAAGCTGTAAAAGAGCTCTCATTTTCACTTAGCTGAAGCAGTGCATGATAAATGACTACATACTAATGTGATTCTGTTAAGAAAGCAGCAAAACAAACAAAAGCTCAGCACTGATTTTTCTGAGCCATTTTCCTGGTGGGCTCAGGCTACTTTGGGTATAGAGTACCTACTGGGAAATGTTGGTATTGTGCTATAACTTGACTTTTGTAAGCTGAAGCTGAAGAACTTAAAAGCCAAGTGTTCCTTTCCCTCCAAGCTACTAGTGTGAGGAAGTGTCAAATCTCTGGGGAAATGATCTTCAGGAATAGAGATTTGAACAGGAAGGGATCAGTTTTCTGCTTTAGGGACTTCCTGTTGATCATGATACATCATACTGCAGAAGAGGAGATTGACCAGGTGATTTGCCATCACCAAAAAAAGAAAGATTGTTTAGCAGCTTCCTGCTGCTATATCATTGCCTTTCTTTAACATACTTATGTAACTTATCTGTCCTCGAAGTTACAACAGTCTGTATTTGGATTGTCTAGAAAGCATTAGTTTCAATAATACTGCAATTGGAATGTCAAGATTTTTCAAATACAAAATGTATGTATGTAATAACATCCAGCTGTATACATCCAGTGATGGGATTACTCTGACCAATTGCAGGTGAATTTACATGTTGAGTCCTTAATTTAACTACTGTTGTGTGAGTAGGAAAGAACATGTGAGGCATCTCTCTGGGAATCGCCAAAAATTTGGTACATGTTAAAGCCTATTTTTGGGGTCATGCTCAATTTCATAAAGGCCCGAGAGCCTTGATGTTTCTAGCTAAGATGTACATTGATACTGATCACACTCTGATGCCATGGGTTTGCCATTCTGGCTCTTGCGACTCCAGAGCTTTTGAACTTCTCTGCAGGAATCATAGTTTGTGCTTTGTATGATTTATTTGTTGTCTTTATTGTGTAGGCCTAACTTAATAAAATGAGTCTATGGCTGCCCATAGCATGAAGCTACAAGCTTGACAGGCCAGTTCTAGCCTATTAGAAGTGGAAGGGTGAGAAACAGCTTTACTGTGCCCACTGAGCTGATTACAGAGGGGATGGTCCATGGCACCTTTGCAGAAAGCAGTGATTCAGCTCTATTCTTGAATAAGGTAATTTCTTAATTTGTAAGAGATTTTGAGCTGAGTCCCAATCTAACATAATATTTCCTTTAAGTCATATTACTTTGAACAGTTACTCACTGATGTCTGTGGCTACCCTGCAGGCCCTCAAACTTGCTCTGCTGGTGCAATGCGGTATAAAGAAGGTGCAGGCTAGCAGTTGGGCAGCTCTGGTCCTTCTTTAACTTGTTGTGTATGTTTGGGATTTGTGCTTGATTCTGCTCATCTGAATTGCCTGAACTGCTTCTTTTCAGGCTTAAATTAAACAAAAGGACACTTTGTTTAGCACTAGGAAAAAAAAATAATGCTAAGGATAACTAGGTACTGGAGTGTCTAAAGAAGTTGGGGTCTCTTTCTTGCTGGATGCCTTCTGAAACAGGCTGTTTAAATGTCTGTCAGGAATGATACATTTACTTTCAATTTTGCTGTTATGAAGCAGATGAACAAGATGACCTGGAAAACTTATCTCTTTGAAGATACAAGGGATTGTAGGAGAACTGGCTCAAATTCAATCTACTGCTGCTGATATTGCCCAAAGTTTGTGTCTTCCTTCAAGCTGACATGGATTGGTTTGTAGCCAGATCTGTTTTCGCACCCTTCATGAATAACCAGCCTGTCACTGCTATCCCATCAAAAATTCCTTCAGAATCAGTCTATAGAAACAACTCGTGCAAAGGCCTGAGAATGTGTGGTTTGAGGTAAAAGGATGTGGTCATAAGGAGAGTTCAAGCTGACTTAAGTTCTGCCAGAATGTGGTACAGATAGAATTGCAAAATAATAGAATGGTTTGGGTTGGAAGAGACTTTTAAAGGTCATCTAGTCTAACCCCTCTGCAATGAGCAGGGTGCTCAGAACCTCATCCAGCCTGACCTTGAATGTTTCCAGGGATGGCACATCTACAGCCTCTCTAGGCAAACTGTTCCAGTGGTTTGCCACCCTCAATGTAAAAAAAAAAAAAAAAAATCTTCCTTATATCTAGTCTGAATCTTCCCTATTTTTGTTTAAAATCATTACCCCTCTACTATTCAACAGGCCCTGCTAAAAAGTTTGTCCTCATCTTTCTTATAAGCCCCCTTCGAGTATTGAAAGGCCACAATCAGGCCTCCCCAGAGCCTTCTCCAGGCTGAACAACCCCAGCTCTCTCAGCCTTTCCTAATAGCAGATATGTTCCAGCCATCTGATCGTTTTTGTGGCCCTTCTCTGGACCCTCTCCAACAGGTCCATGTCTTTCCTGTACTGAGGGCTTCAGAGCTAGATGCAGTACTCCAGGTGGGCTGCAAGCGCACATTGCTGGCTCGTGTCCAGTTTTTCATCCACCAGTAGCCACAAGTTCTCGGGCAAAAGCACACTTTCAGTCTTGGAGCTACCATATTTGCCTGATAGCCTTGGTGCCCTTGGGCATGGCATGCTTGGCCAACTCTTTGGGCAACTCCTAGTGCATGGCAGATTCCACCTGTCAGGAACTGATGGTCAAGCATTCCTTGTGACGTGCCAGATGACATACTTTTCCAGTGGTACATTCAGTAATGTCGTTGAAAAAGGTTTTCGTGATGCCCAAGGCCTTGGTTAAGATACAAGTCTTGCAACGGATCTGCTTCAGCACCTTGTATTGATGGATGCAGTAACTCTGCTGTTCTTATACTGCTTGTAGCCCTTCTCTTGGGTTTTGGTGACAGCATTCTTGGAGTTGTTGTTGGGAGCAGGAGCTGACTTGGTAGGCTCAGGCATTTTGGCAGCACCTTTTCCTACCAATAAGCAACATGAAGATGGGCAAAGATGGAGGCAGTATAGCTGCAAATGACTTGAGTCCACTGGTGGCATGTACGTGAGCTCTTGAAATAACTATCTTCTTTGCAGCCTGAAGGACTGATAACTGTCACAATTGTGCGAAATTGTGAGGAGCAAACTGAGAGTTTGCTGAAGCAATTGTATCTAATGAGCTTTGGCTGACTTTAGCTTTATTTATGATATTAATATCCTATGTTGCAATTGGAGGTGGGAAACCCAAATGCAAATGTTGGATCTTGCTAAAAACCAAATATTGCCTTTGAGATCAGTCTCTTGGACAAAAAATAAACCCCAAAAGATACCAGAAAAATAACAGACTACCAGTCTTACCTTTTATTCTAAAATGCTGAAGTGTTATCTACCTGTAGGTGGATGCATTTAAAGCTTTGCACAGTTGCTTATGTCTTTAGGTTGTGTTTTCAGTTAAGTGGATAGTAGTAGCAAAATGTATAGACTGACTAAAGGAACACTTAAGGAAAGATAGTTCTCTACACTGCTTTTACCTGTTGTTTGGCTTCTCAAGAGGTTTTGTACTCAGTTGAGGTGACCAGTACCATTCCCTTCACCCTGGGCTTCAGTGCCTGAAAGCTTCAGTTGTGGTAGGTCTGCTATCCCCTACCCTCTGGGCTACAAGTAGCAGAAAATGTTAAAATTATTTGATTGGTAAATCTAAGGACTGTTATTCATATAGATCCATATTTTTTCTTTACTAAATTGGCAGCATAGCAAATTGGCTGAACACCATTGTGTTAATTATTGAGAAGCCTAAATTCCTTTGTGGATTTAGTCATGGTAATTGGAACAGAAATTCAATACAGAGTGCGGAGGTGTAAAGCTGGCTTGGCCATAATCTGGTGATTTAAGAAAGAGCAGAATAGCATTAGGCCTTCTGTGCTCTGGAACATAAAGCCATGTGAAGTGAAAGGAGGGAACTGGGACTTCTGTTTCTTCTGTGAATTTCTTTTGCTTTGCATGGACCTAGTCTGAGGCTGAGCAGGGCGGCTGTGCACAGGAGCCTGCATAGCCTCAGAGCCTAGGGATGGCAGTTCTCCCCTGAGAAGGGGACTCAGTCTTATCCATGGCAAACTGTTGGAAGGTGTTAATATTTAAGAGTATATTGTTCAGGTGTTAATATTTCAGAGTAACTGGAGGAGAGGCAGTCCCTCAAATTTTCCTTTCTCCTAGGTAAATTCTCTTTATTAGACTAAAGAGAGTCAGACTCTTGCTCTGTGAGCCACATTAAGTCTTTAATTACTCTGGGAAAGATGGGCCTGTGTCCTCAAAAGTCCAGACAGTAGCTTGATGCTTACTATTCTGTGTCAGCAAAGCAGGAGATGTGACTGTAAATCCTTCTGGAAATTTAATCCAGCTTTTCAGTATCTGTGGCATATGTTTTAACATCCATCAGTACAGTGTTTTTAAAAAAATAAAATGTGGTGGGGTAACACCATCTTCCATGATTTTTGTGAATAGTGAAAATAACCTGAGAACATCTTATTGATGTTTGTGCCTCAGTGGCAAGGTTGATAAAACCAAAGTTTGTGTGTGACCACTGTCACCAAAGTTGTTTCATCAACGTGAGACACCTCTTGTTTGGTCCAGCAGGAGAGTTTTAGCTGTCTTGGAACTTTACTGTTGAAGGATATATGGATGCTTAGGAATTTGGGTTTATTTAAAACTGGTATTTTAAAGATTGTCACTTTGGATTTAGGCTCAAAAATCATTTTGAGCAGCTCATTCAACAAACCCAGTCATTGGAGTTGGTAAGTCACAATAAGTATTGCAGGTTTAGAGTGCTAGCTTGTTTACAGGCCTAGGGTTTAGGCTTTTAGGGAAACCCTACTCCTTAATGTCCCCAACACCCTTCCAAAAAAACCCTCAAAATCTTACACAGTAGCTGAACACATTCTAGCAGATAATTGGTCTGAAAGACAACCTTGTACAAAGTTCTTGAAACAATGGGCTAGTGGTGTGTATCAAGAGCGTGATAAACAATAAGCTTCTGTTCTCCATTTCCTGAAAAGGCTTTTTCGTATTGATTTCCCCATATGTTTTTAACTCTTTACTCTTGGAGCAAAGTAAGTTGGTTTTATTAGCAAAATAGTGCTCTCAGCAGGCGTATCATTCTCTTGGTCCAGCTTCATACTGATTTCTGCAGTGGCTGTAGTTGCTTTTCACATAATAAGGAGAGCAGTTCTGTGGTTTGCTGCCAGTTGTATGAAATTGGTGTAAGTATTGGAATTGGTTACAATAGATGACCAAGAGGGTTTAAATATTTAGCTAATATGTTTTTAATAGCTGGGGGTTTTTTGATGCATGTGATTTCACTTCAGGCTTGAGAGTCTCCTTATGCTTTAATGTATTTATTTGGTGCTCAGTTAAAGGTATTGTAATTTTTAAAGGATTCTATAGTATATAATGCTGTTCTTAAACATACTAAAAATATAACCATTTCAATGACTGACAGAATGCTGGTTTTGAGTCCTTGGATATCAAACTAAACCTGCAGCAATGAAATTCAATCCTGTATTGCCAAAGGTGACTGGCAGAAAGTCTGGTATTAGCCTTCTTTCCACCTTCTATTTAGGAAATAGATTAATTTTCCAGAGAGATATTGACTTGATAAGCATCTTATGATGGTTTTGTTTTAGTATATTAGATGTCAAAGAAGTGTAGAGAAGGTGACAAATCCATAGATGCTGACTCTGTGTCAGAGCCTTTTACATCTTCAGAAACATCTAATCATAAAGACCGTCAGTGGCACTTTGTAGCTTTTGTAAAAGTTCTTGTAATAGATACATCAAGATTCCTGAAAAGCAAATTTAAATTGTGTGGTAAACTCAGCTTACTGTGATGGCAGAGCTTCTTATATACAAAATGTCTTTCACAAAAACCTGGCTAGGGGTTTCAGTGTTATATAATTTTACTTCTGTCACCAGGCAAAATTTTATTATGGGAGGGGAGGAGAGAAGCAGACTTAACAAATTCCGAAGTAAAATATAAGAACTGAATATAGCTAAACACAGACGGTGTCTTTTAAAGAGAATGCAGATCTACTGTTCTAGAGAACAACAGCAGAGGTAACTCTACATCAAACATCTGCCATTTTGCACAAACATCAGTTTGTGTTAATGAACTGAAGGCATGATTCTTTATATTTGATGTCTTGATGCATGTCTTTCAAATGTGTGAGAGTTATCAGTAAAACACTTTTGTAACAAATTCAGAAGGCTTCTTGGATACTCTGCTGGATCAGAGATTGCCTGATAACTCTTGGCTGGCTCTTGAGTGCTTTCTGAGGAACACAAGCCAAAAAACCCTACAATTCCAAGCTGCTTCTTTTTGGTCTTCCTTCCTAGTTTCCAGGTTTTTCTAATGAGTTTATAGGGATGAAACACTCCTATAACAAACATAAAGAGAAAAATGTAATAACTTTATTATTACCTAATGATACTAGTGAGGTGGGCCATCCACCTTGTTTGAATGAAATGAGAGAAAAAAAAAAACCCTCTTTAGACAGGGTGGAGCACTCTGCTTTTTTAATGTGGAGAGCTACTTTGGGATGTACTGAGATACTAGAGAACAGAATTGATTATGTGGGAAACTAATATACTAATAGAACAATGCGGGGGGGGAGGAGAGAAAAAAAAATAATTACATTGTATGGTCTTCAAGAAACTTCACTCTCCTTTGAAAGTTTTGTAAAAGATGAGTTCTTCAGCCAGAGCTTCAATACGGGAATTATGAAACCTCAAAGCAGTGATAAATGCTGTGTGTGTTACTTCTGTACTATTCACGCAAGTTGCAATTTATTGTCCCTCAGGGATGTAGATAATTTCCCGCTTCTTGAAATCTCTTGACCAATGATTCTATTGCCATATGTACTGGGAAAGATACATACACAAGAGCAAGACTGCTCTGTAGCGACGCTGGGAGAATTTTTGAAGTATTTTAACATAATCACCATGCGTAGTTCATTGAGATAACTCATATTCTTTAGGGTTAGGAAAAAGCATCAGATGTAACTATCACAGTAACTTGGCTGCCTACCTATTCTTCCTAGCAATGTTGAATTCTGTGTTCTGAAAGCCTGAGTCACTTTGTTTTTCAGTAGACTATCCACCTTTTTCAATGTGTAGCTCTAATGAAACTGTAGTAGAGACTGAAACTCAGGTATTGCTTCTGTGGGTTTTTTAATGTTAAAGGTTTTTCAGGAGTTCTTTTTCATATGGTGGTCTATAAGATTTCCAAAGTACCTTTTTGATACATATCCAACTAAAGAAAACTGCATGGATATTTGTAGACATTGGTATATTTGCTGTCATTCTCATATGATAATTCTTAAGCTACCGCTACTACATGAGGCTGAGGCATGCATGCTGACATAGGGCATCAAGATGTATTTAGAAGTAACCTCGCTAGAATGCACAGCATATTTAATGATAGGGGGGGAGAGCAAGAACTTTTAATACATTAATAACATCTAGCTGAAATTTCTAAATTAAACTTGATATCACTGGAGATTAATTTTTTCAAATCTATTTTCATTCCTTGGCTTTATAAGCATATGATGCATTTGCCTGAAGATGGGCATGCCTGGCTTTAGGTTCAGTTATCACATATGTCCATGCGTTTTTCATTTATTTTACATTATGTAGGAACAACCACAAGTAATGGTTTATATGATCTATGTGTAAAGAGGTAATCCATCCTGTCCAAGAGAATGGCCACAATTCTTTCTAGCTCCATTGCATTTCAGCAGTGGAAGCTACTGAAAGCACATCTGAGACACTGAAAAAAGTTTCATTCTTATTTGTAAGATCCTTCAGGATCGTATGTGTCTAAGACATTTGCAAGACTAGCTAAAGTCCAGGACAAAGCATGTGGGTGGTAGCTTCACTCCTGTCTTTCTGGAGATTTTTTCCTGTAATCTGGGAAATACTCATTTTGGAGATTATATAGTGGAGCTGGTATGCAGCTCTTTTGTCTGTCAGCGTGTTGAACAATTTTCTGTATCTCTCAGCTATCAGGATTCTTTCTTCTGGTTTATTAGAACTCTGTCCTGTAGCATCTGGTCATGGAGCTCTTGGAAACTTGTACCAAGTACCTACATGAGCAGCGTGAACTGTGTACTTCTTGGTAATGTTTAAATTGCTTAATACTAATCATTGATTAAATCACACTGCAGTGTGCCACTAAAGAAATTAAACGCTTGATTTTAGTGTTGCTGATAGCCACAAAATGAGAGATACAATTAATCATCAGTCTCTGGAAAGCATAAGGTCATCGTCCTGGTAGTAGTGACATATTTTTCTGCTTTACTAATAAACATACAGTTATATTTCTCTTTGAGACCTTGATGATATTATATTTATGACATGTAATGTTTTGTGTAGATAAAAAAATCTAATTTATATCAGTACTGAAAGCACATCTTAGTATATACCAAAACAGCACTTTTGTCATGTTTAGTAAGCACTAAAAATACTGATAGGTAAATTATTATTTACACAAAACAGTTGCAGAGTGTATGAAGAAGCGGGTACCAAAATGGGTTAGGCGCTGATGGTAAATCAGTTAATGGTAAATCTGCCTTCTGAGAAAATGCTTCAGAAAATAAATGCTGCAGTGCAAAGCATTGTGTATTGTATTAATGCAGTAGTACACTGATACTGCTAATAATGATTTTAACATATTCTTCTATTTTCATATTTGCAAAGTATTAGTATTTGGCATACAGATACTTGTCAATTTTTAGCCTGTAACCATCAGATGAAAGCATTATGTATAGCAAGGTAATGTAGCATCTGACACTAGTGGTCTGGTACATATGGGTCTTGTATCTATTTACAAACTATGCTGCATGTTCCACCTGACCATTACAGCTCTCAAGCTGGCTGTAATTCACACATTCATACATTGTCTGAAATATAAGCTATTCGAGTCCTTTAATGTCTTTATTCAGGGATCTCAAGTATAAACTGAGCTTTTTAACTTATGTGAACTAGTTTTGTGAAAAGTAGTAGTCCTAAACTAGCCTTTTAGAATAAAGCAGCAATGATGATTAATTTAATGGGCCGGTATTATATTTAGAGTTTGTGGGGCTGTGCTTTTTGTTGTAGCTGCTTTTAACTACAGTATCACTAAAAATAGTTGGGATCTAATGGAAGGGATGCTTCTGAGCTAATCCAGAAAGAATTTGTGCTATATTTTCACACTCATCAGCTTTTTCATTATTATTGTAAGTGTATTATAGCTAATGTTTTTTAATTTGAGTCTTCTGGAACAAGTATGCTTTTTGTGCTTGTTTTTAACAATGAGTATTGTTTTACTATTTTAATAGTTTACTAAATAGCCTGTGTGTCTGGCATCCTGTTTCATGTGTCAGTATAACTCTCAAATAGTTACTGTTCACAAATAAACCAGAAATTAAGGTGACCTGTGGTGTTCTAAAACATGCTCAAATTAGTGTGCTTAAGTAGACTTGATTGGAAATGTAATAGATATTGAAACATTTTCTAATTTTTCCACACCAGGCTATTGTAGGTTTAGAGAGTAACTTCAAATCTGATCACTTCTCATTGAACCAAAGTAGCAAGTTTTTCAGTGGCAGTGCATAACAATGCGGACACATATGAAAAGTTGTTTTGTTGAAGCAAAGTAAGTTGTGCCTTTGAGAATTGCTGAGATACACAGAGGAACATCTTGGAAGCTTCTTCCTGTACCAGAAGTTGCTGTGAGAGGTTAAATAACAATGGTGGTACTGACTTGGCTTACCTGTATTGTCTGAAACTTCGAAGTAATTAGCTTTTAGGTACCCATCAAGATTTTTTGGGGTCTTTTCCTATAGTCATTGATTTGTTTTGATACTTTACATTTCTCACTATTTTTACGTTATGAGAGGGTAAGCTGGCTGGTTGGGGATACAGCAGAAAAGGGCAGGGGGGATCTGTATCATCTCACTGAATGGCCTTGGCAGAAAAACTGGAGTGCCAGTAGCTTCAGGTCACTAACCTTCCAAAATAGCACTGATGCTGAAACTGCAAATGTGAGATACAGACTAGAAAGAAAGTACTGGCTTCATTCTTGGTAAACTGATTTGTCCTGTCCTCAAATCTGTATACCAGCCAGACATGATGCACTTAAATGCATATAGAAGTACTTCCATCTCAGATGAGCCCTTGTGTAAAGAAGGCAAAGCATCTTCAGAGAAGATAAAACTCAGAATGTGTTTTTCACATAAAAACATATCCCTGGTGGTTAATTTCCTGAGCTACAGGTAATAGTCTTCAAGGTCCCAGATTTCCTTTTAATAGTTTTTTCGTTCATTATCCACACTGGTTGTTCCCTGCTCTGTTTCTTTAAATAAAAATTTGGACAATGAACAAAGTTTTTTGCTATGGATTTCCTGATTTTTTTGATTTTTTTTTTTTTTTTTTCAGCTTCGATTGGGAGGCTGGTTTTTCCGTACTGCATTTTCATTTCGATTGTAGGCAAACCCATTGCTGCTGAAAATAGCTCAAATGTTCTTAGAACAAAAACATCAGCCAGTAGCTCAGATTCTTTCTCTTTTTCTTTTGCAGACTCTTACACGTGAGTTAAATTAATTTCTTGAGAGAAACCTTCATAAAGGGCTAAATAAACAAGATCTACATATACAGAAATTTCTGCATTTGAGACACAGCTAAACTTGTCTGTCTGGTAAGTTGTATTTTTCTTAAGGATTTGTCTTTCTTCCTGCTCTTATGACTCACATTCTTGAGTTTCTAATTAGTGTTCAGAGAAAATCAGCTTCTGTTTGCTAGTTCTGCTGCATGCTCTGTATGAAGTACTAAGACTAATCTGCAAAGACGTTATTACTGTGCTGCTTTTACAAACTTCAAAATAGTACCTGTGATTCTGTATGGTATTTTGATATAAGTGGGGTTTTAATTGTTTATCATTAAATGTTTTAAAGCAAAATTGGTGATTGTTCTGTCTGGAAATTATTTACCTGTTTAAATGTTCTGAATTTAATTAATTAACTTCAGAATTTGTATTGCAAAGTATATTCTATGCCAAGTCAGAGTTTAAAAATAAACTTTCCCAGCAATTCATTCATGTCTCATTGCTTGCTGATTTCATCTTGTGTAGATAAAATAGGTTCATGTTATTGATGCAATGATGTATTTTTCTTGGTGACGTTCCTATTTCCTAGGGCAGTAAACATGCTTGTTAGTAGTCTTTAATTTGATAATATCATTCTGTAATAGTTCTATTAAAGATATTTGTGACTTTGAGTTTCTTCAGGTTTTGATTGTACTGCTTGAAACAAATATTTTTTTCTTTGATTATGAAGTGTTAACTGAGTACAACCCAAACAAAACCAAGTTTTGTCCACTGCCTTCTATTTTTATTCTTCGTTGTGATTAAAATGAAGAAAATCTCAGAAAAGCAAAAGATTTTTTGCTTAGTGCTGTGTCTGTTCTAAGCAATTGTCTAGCATTAAATGGCAGTCTATATATACCTAGTCCATCTCACCACATATGCTGTGGTGCTTTGGTTTACCACAATTACTGTGTATAGATGTATTGCATACCCTGGTTCTGCATAGCTCCTTTTGCAGCTTTGCTAGCTTTGCTAGCATAATGCTAGTTTATTTCACAAATGTATTGGAAATCCACATTGTATTTAAAAGTAGTTGTACATTTAATGTAAAGCAGTAGTTATGCATTATGTTTTCATAGGAAGAAAAATTAGATCACTGCTTTTACAAGAAAACTGTTTGGGGGCTTTCCAGTTCTTTTAAGTTTTAGTAAGAGGCTTTCCATCTTATTTTTGGATAAAAAGAGAAAATCTGAAGTGTATGTATGCATTTCATATAGCATATCTTTTTGTTAAAAATACACAATTTTGTGTAAAAAAATCAGGAATTTTCTTTAGCAGTTTTTCAGAAAAAGTAAACCAAGTCTGGTTCAGTTGTAATGTTTGAAGTAATGTTTTATTCTGATATTTGAGAATCATGAATCTAATTCTGCTTGTTCTTCCTTATAGTAGCAGATACCAATAATGTAACGTTGGACTTTTGGTACTTTGTTTCAAATGAAACAGTTTCTATTCTTTTTCCCCTCTCCTTTTTAATTAAAAGTATGTTCCTCTTGATTTAAGGTCTTCCCCATTCCTGTCTTACTGTCACACATAAATCTTCTTCCCTGGTCTTTCAGATCAGTCACCCTGTCCTTGTACTTCCTAAGTTCTTTTGACCACACTCTAGTGAATACTTGTCTTAACATTGATGGTTTTCATATAAAAAGAATTTGTCACCTGAGACTTACTTCAGAAGAAGCTGAGGTTTATGAAGGAACTTAAATCACTTTAAAGGCCATACTGTGGTTACTGTTTGAGCAATGTAAAAATTTGTGATCCCTTAACATGTCCAAAAGACATAGCTGGAAGAGAAACTACACAAAATAGGGCTGCAAAATAAACAAAATATTTACCAAGTTTTTTCAGTTAAAAGCAATGCTTGAATTTTGCAAAGTAAGGGCCAAGGATGATCTATTAATGGTCATTTTTTTAATTCATGTAACTTTGAAGTTACTATATAAGACCAGGTTTTTGCTTGACACCTGATTTTTAACTGAGTAACAGAGCTGACTTACAGGAACTTGTATCTGGCATGTTAACACAACCCAAATTTAAGCTGAGTGAACTTGGCACAAAATTGAACTAAAGGGAGGAAATCTCAGGAGTGCAGTGGAATTTCTTTCATTGAGTAAGTATACCTCTGCATTCATGAGGAACAAACAGTAACATTTTGTGCAGGTTTCTGCTTTTGACAGTGTGTCTTTGTTCACTTCCCAAAGGTGGTGTCAAATACATTGAAAAAATAAACTTTCTTATTTTAATTTTTCATTTTATTTGATGGGTTCCCTGGGACCATATCATTAAGTCTGGAATGGCCTAACACTGTTTGTAATTCTTTGTGTCTTGCTCAGAACAATTTAGGTTACATTAATGTGTTCCCTCCTTATTGTCTTTGTGAGCTCAAATAGAGGGGTGAGAGGTAACTGTATCTATAAGCATTTTATGATGGAATTATTTGGTCTGTGTGTCTCAGAAAATGTTTCTTTCTTGCCAGTATAAGTGTTTTCCAAACAATGTGTGATATTACTGAACTGTTACTTTGAGAAGTAATAGATGGTCATAGCTTGAATTTCTTGGCAAAAACTTCATGCTGATAAAGATCTTAAAATAATATGCTGTTTAGTCACAATGTGTCAATATTGCTTCCGCTGTGTGGTCCAAGTTCAATTCACTTATTGATGGCAACAGGATTTTGTGGTGTCTGTTCTATATGGGATTCTGATCCATAAACAGAATTCCAAAGTGGCAGGATTTTAACAGCAGATCATAGAAATATGTTGAAACTGTGTGGGTTTAATATGTGACAATGCTGGAGAAGAAAACAATGTTTTGAAAACTGTAGAGCAAGACCTGATGATAGAGGAAATTAATCTGAATAAAAGGCCATCATACAGGCACATCTTCATTGCATTAGCCTCAGACTGGGGATATATCAAATTGGAGGTGCTTGAGAGCATGTGTATTCTTATGTGAGACCTATGAGTGTGTCTGCACTGGGCTTACCTGGCCATGGGCTGTTCTCAGATGGCAATAGATAGCTCTGGAAAAAGTTCGTGGTGTGATTCCGTATGTAAGTAGCTGCTTTAGAGGGCTGCAATTTTTATGGCATCCTGGCTAGTTGCTGTCTGCTGTAACCAACGATGGCCCCAGGGCTTAGGCTGTGCTCTGACCTTTTGATAGATCCAAATGAACTAGGAACTGGCAGGATTCCCAGATTCTCACAGTAGCTTTTGCTCATCACCCTTGATCTGCAGTTTGGGGGAAGAGGGGAAAATGAATCACTTCATTAATAATCGAGTATAGCAATGCGCATCTTCTGCCTGGATTACTAACTCTAACTGTAATTTTAACTGTCCAAGCTTTTTGTTGCTTCACCTTTCTACAAAAATCCCTTTTGAGATATTTTTTTTTAGATTCTGCTACCTCAAAAGTATTCATTTTCCATGGTTTGTTTTTGTTGGTTATTTGTTTTTAAGTAAAAGTTGATAGTCAAAAAGACGTATTTTTTTGCTTATGAAACACACAGGAATAGTTTAGTTTTCACTTCTGCCTTGAGCTTTGAGTTTCATTTGACTCTAACTTGTGTTTGAGTTTGAAAAATACTGATTTGGTAATAAAGTTGCATGATATATAGAGGATTTTCCTGTTTAGCCATCTGTGTGCTTGTACTTTAAAGGGAAAAGCGTGCTTATGCACTGTCTCTTCCTAAGTAAGCACTTAACCATATGTCTAAGAAGTATGTTTTAATCTGTTTTCAAGGTGGCTCACATAAGGCATTACTTGCTTATGTTTGTATGTAAGACTGCATTTCTCTCTGTATATTAGTGGCTTATGTCCCTAAATGTTTAATGCTGTTTAGAAGTCTGCGTCATCTTTACTGCTAGAGGCAGCTTGAGCACTTAGGCTGCTTCCATGCTTGAGAATTCTAATGAATTGTTCCACAGAAAGGTTTTTTTTGTTCCCTATAAAAAAGATCATTTAGGATAAATGCATTTAAAAAGGAATTAACTTGGTACAACAGAGTCTCTTAGCATGCATATCTTCCCTGGTTTGTGCAAAAATAACAGGTGACACATGTAGTAGCAGCTCTATTCTTTTGAAGCTAAAAGTGTGAGCAACAAGTTCCTGTGTGCAAGAAGCCTCTCAACTTTGGAAGTGCTCCATGAGGCACCTGTACGGGATTCACTCATTTGTGTGATTCATCTCAGTGGACCTGAGTGAACTGAGAGGTGAGGTGCACCAGATACAGCAGAACTGTATGTGTGACCCTGAATCTCTGTCAGGTCTCTGGATCTTCTGGAAAGCAGCGGATTTCTTCTCCAAAGTCAAAGGAAGTAGAAGTGAGAACAGCAGAGATAAATAGTATATATCTAATAAGATACTATTATCTTATTTACTTCCTTGGAGGAAAGGAAGCAGAGGAGGCATGAAAGGGAAGATAAACTATGTTGCTCATGTGAAGGGGCAGTTGACTTGGAGAGCCAATTCCTCTGTCTTGATAACGCTTAGTCTTTCAGTACTCTTTTTCAATAGTTTTCATAGCCTTCAATATATAGAATTAGCTAGTTGATCCTTCCACAGTGATGGTTAGACAAATAAAGGCAGTTGGAACTTGCTGTCAGAGGTCCATTGGATCTCTAGATGGTGCTAAATCACCTTTTGGCTTCTGCGCCCTCCTGGGTCCTGCACGAAGCTTTCCAGTGCTAAAAAGGGAAGCTAATGGCTGATATTTCTGATGTTACAGATCAGGCCAAAAGTAAGATTAAAAGTGAGAATAAAACTGTAGAGCAAGACCTGGTGATAGAAGAAATTAATCTGATTAAAAGGCCATCATACAGGCACCTCTTCATTGCATTAGCCTCAGACTGGGGATATACCAGATTGGAGGTATTGTTAAAAATGAGGATAATGAGGGGTGTGTGTGTGTTAAACAAAAAGCTTGGATGCTATGGCTTAAAGTCTGGGGACATTCTGATGTGCTGAAAGACATTGGTTTTGCCTGTGACAGAAACAGTGATTAAAAATGACCTTAGACTTCTGGAAGCAGAATTAAGCTAATATTAAAAGCTTCTGAAAAATCTACCTAAAAGTATGTCCCAACTGTATCTGGAGGCAGGTTTCTAGAAGACTACCTATAATGTAAGAACTGAGTATTTAAAGCTAGATTACCACTTTGTACGGATACCTCTTGGAGTAACCAATGGTAACACGTTCCCACAAAACATTTTATGGTAATGACTTTACATGAAATGAAATATGCATTATTAAGATTCAGCAGTTGTACAGTTTAATCTACTGTTTGAACTGGAATTCAATTTTGTCTTAAGGGTGATGCTTCTGAAAAGCACCTTCATCAGCTGCCCATTTTAAGAAAGAAAAAAAAGCTTGGAGTCAACAGTGTCAACGAATGTAACTAGGCAAACATGTCTGAACTCCTAAAGAGTGTAGAGATGTACTGCAAATGTGCCTTACTGAATTACATTAAACTCCAGAACTTGATGTCCTGTGAAGTTTGTATATGCTAGTGGCAAAGGTTGCTGTACACTGGCCTCCCCACCCCTATCTGATTTCTCTCCTTTATGTAAATAGGATAAACATAAATCCACTGACATGGAAATAATTATGTGGTTTCTTGCTTTGTAGCAGCTGACTGCATGGTGGTTTTCTAGCAAAACGCTTAAGTGACAGGCGGCAGGTCAGCATGGTGTTGATCTGTCTTCCTGTGATCTTGGAAGCCTCTTCCAAATGACTTAAAATGCCTAAATTTCTGTAGTGAGATGTGCCAAATATTTGCTTGTATAACCAAATGACTGGTCAAGAAACATTTGTTTCTGTCTAGATATGTATTAAGATATATATGGTAGTAATAAGGAATGGGTAGAACAGCTGACATGAACAAATAGCTGACTTCTAATTAGAATTTGAACAAAACTTGTCAACTTACTTCAGATTGAAAGTACTGTTATTACGTGACATTGGATAAGGAGTATGCTTTTGTTAAATTTTCAGATCTTTTTATTCTTTCGGTCCAGGTAAAATGAAAAGCAGTAGTGTCAAAATAAAACTCTAAATTTAGAAGTCTGTTCCATGCTTAGCAATAGTATATGCTTGACCAAAACATTTATTTAGGGTTGGAGGATTGTTTCCAATGGAAATCTGGGCTCCTTTGAGGAAGGCCTTTACAAGCCAGCAAACACAACAGTGCAAGTTTGAAAGACGTTTGAGTCAGTCGGTTGAACTACTTATTACAAAATGTTTATTCATTGCATTTAATAACTTGTCTGTCAATTATCTGGCAAACCAGAATGACCTGGAAAAAGGTTGTTCTTATTCTTTAAAAGATTCACGTACATGTCTGGGCCTATGGAACTGTCACAAACTGCTGCTACTATGCATTTGCAGAATACTTGAGTATTCAGTGTTTAAAACCTCTGTCTATCTGGTCAAAAATTACATGACACAATGTTTAGTCTGATCTTTGAAGATTAATAAACACTGACAAAATCTATAGGATATGGACAAAATGTTTTTTGGAGAGAATCACACTAAGTGGTAGGTAGTATATTTTAAGTTATTTTAAATGTTATTCCCTTGTTTCTTGTGAACTCAAAATACTTTCTTTAGGTTTTTGCATAAATTGCTCCATTTAGATTAAGAAAAAAGTTTAAACTGATAGAGAACTTCTAAATTTGTTTTCCTTTTGAGGTTTCAGGATTATTTTTGTTTCTGCAGTCAAAGATGCATTTCTCTTAATCACATGCTCCTCACCAAGTAGGAATGAGGCAGGTTTTGAAAAGAGCATCTTTTTCTGCAAAGAGAACATCTTTCCCATCTGTTACACAACGGTAATAATATTAGAATGAATCACTTAATAAATTTAAAACTCTGGACCCTTCATTAGTAGCACCTCTGATTCTGGCACAGTAGGCACTGAATGATACTTTGTGTTTTGTTGAACTGATGGAGTTGTTATACTCAGTTTTTGTTGGCTTTGTCACTGTTTCGCACTTGGTGCTCTCATGCATCCTTGTGAATGACATGTTATGAGATGTTATATCCAAGTGCGTTATCAGGCATAGCAGTGGCAGGCTGTGTTCTACAGCTAATAGAAGAGGAAATCTCAACAGAATTTAGAAAATGCAACATCCTGCATGAAGTGCATGTACCTCATCTATTCATTGATTCTTCTGGCAATAACCTTTCTGTGTGTAAACCTTCCATTTTTTTCCCCCTCTTTCTAACAACAGTATCTTAAGCAGATGTGTAGTCCTTTCTCTGTTGTTATCACTGTGTAATTTCACAATTATTGTGAATAACTTTAATGTTCCATTGCATGAGTTACACACTGTAACATTTAACACTTGTACATTCCTTTCTGAAAACTCAGAGCAGTAAAGAAAACTGATTTAATAGATTAACTTTTCATTAAATTATGTAATGAGCAATCATGATAATATCTCCTGAATGCACTTCTAAATCAATGGAAATGCACTGATTCTGGCATTCAAATGATACAGAAATTTTCATATCCCATACATGAAACTGATAGAAATTATTCCTGGAAATTCGTAGTAACATACAGTTAAGGAAAAGCCCATCCTATCTGTCACTGCTATAAAGAACAAAGAAAACTGATATGCACTTGTTTGGACAGTACCAAGTGTAATGAAGCAGTGATGGTAGCCCTGGCACAGAGAGCTACTAGTGCTATTAATACCAGGATCACTAGCATAACCATGAAAAATCACTGTCCTGCTTTGGGCAAGTGGACAAATAAAGAGAAAGAGCTCAAAATGCAGTGCAAGACCATTCAGTTCAGTTTAGATCATGATAGATGGCTTGGCCCTTTATATATAGCTGTGCTACTAATGTGAACTGTGACATGTCAAACCTTAGTTTTTCAGTCAGTTCTTTGACAGCTTCTTCCATTTCATGCTGTTATTCCCTTTCGTGCTGACAGTAATAAAAGTCACTGTGTGATTATTTTCTGCATAGAACAATCACGTTGTTTTGAATTAGAGACTAAGGAAATTACTAACCATAGATTGTAGTATTTTAATTAATAAATGTTTTGACTGTAGACAAGGTGTGGGGAAGCAATCAGACCAAAAAAATGATAGCGCATATATATATATGTCTAGATTGCTAGCTTCAGTCTAATCCAGGCAAATAATGGTCATGCACGGTTTACCATAGAATAGCAATTTGGTCTATGTCAGTTAAACACTTCTCTGCTGACAAAGCAGTATCTCCTGAGATGAGACCGCATGGTCTTCCAGTCTGACCATGGCCTCTTCTGTGCCGGGAATGAGCAAGGAATTTAAAGTACTCATCTTTTCATCCCTACAGGATGAGTCCAGGGTATATTGATCAAGTGAAGCTAGCGTGGTTTTGGTTTTACTATTAATTTGAAGCAGTTTATGTGGAATAAATACAGCACTCAATTTTTTCTAGGCAATGTGTGAGGCATAACTACATTTCAAAATCCAAGTGCATATTTACTAGATGCATGTTAGATTAACTGTGTATAAAGCTTCACACTATATTTGCACACAATTGGAAGAGGTGTAGGTACAGTCAGAGTATGGAGGATTAAGCTGATGTGTCATACCTCAAAATCTGCGATATCAAGACCTCCACTTCAACCAGCTTTCAGTTTTTGTAAATAGGATATTTCTCACCATAATGACCTGCACGAGAATTATCTCATTTCTGAATTAGGTCATAAATTTAGCTATGGATATGGATTTTACAGGAAAAGGACAACAAGCTATAACAACAACAAAATATATTTCTCCGTAAGCATGGGCTTATGTTGACACTTCAATTCAGGCTGCTTATCAAACATCTTTTTTAGAATAATCATGCCTTGACAGCTGCAATAGATATAAAACCGACAAATACTTGGATTTTTTTGTTTTTCTTGCTTCCTAATGGACTTCAGAACTTGATGACCTTTGCTGAAAATAACTTGACCAGCTGGAGCCATATCCAGACAGAACTATTTGAGGGCATGTGGTGAAGGCTCAGCTGTTTGGACTGTGTTTATCATTCCACAGATATGATAGCTAGACAAATAGAGGAAATAAAAAAACAGTCATGAGGGTGAAATTTAAAACTAAAAAAAAATCCTCCCTAAATCATTATTTTTTTCTAATTACTGATGGCCTTGAGGAATATTTCCACGCCTTAAAATGCTGTTACTCAAATGCATGCTGCATTTTTTCATCCACATTGCAGGTTCATATTGCAATGGTGATACTTTGTTCTTTCTCTGTGTTAATGCTGAGGGTCGTGAGAGGTCAAACCAGGTCTCTAGATCCAGTCTAGAGGCATGTCAGTGCCCTAACTTTTGTGCTGATTTCATCACTCTCGCTTAACGTTACCATTATTGGTCAATATTCAACAGTGGTTTCAGTCCTTGGTTACAAGTTACAAGTGGTTACAAGTACTTTACCTGCTGAGAAAACCTACCATAGATCTTTGTTGGTTAATAATTAGCTTTTTGCAATGCAACTGCCAGTGGAAATATGTTTAACATTCTTTTGATCATTTAAAGGATTTCCTTCACTCTCCTATTTGCTGTGCCTGCCTACTAAGATTCTATTGAAAAACAGTTTTCTTGTAACCAAGAAAAATATACTGTTCTAATAAATAACTTTACCAGAGGTGTTACTGCTAGCTGTTTTATTTAAATGTGGTAGGGTGCTGCAGAACCAGGTGAGTAGGGAGCTGGATCCCAAATCTTTCAGTCAGCAATGGTATGCTTAGCCAGTAGTTCATTTCTACCAGTGCTGGATTATCACTGGAGAGGTAGTAGGAAGGGCAATAAACTTGATGTGTTGTAGGTCAAGTTGTCTAAATATGCATTACCTCTAATGCTTGAACTGGCTAGTGAAGAGAGCTCACAATGATACTGCTTATTAGCAAATAATTTTTAGGAGCTGTCTCTTCATTCCTTTTGTTCATGTGATACATTAGTATTGTTCCATTTGTGAAGGAAAACCTGCTTTTTGCGTAAACATACAAAAAGTTACATGTGCTTGTTATCAAAATAAAGGTGGGTTCAGACTCTTTTGAAATATACATATTTGTAACAAGAGGGTCCTATAAGAACCATTAAATCTTTATTAAAAAATTGAGTCAGTCTTGAGAAAAACTGTGTCCTGTACTCGAGTAAGATTTTACAGACTTGATTGATACCGACGGGGTTATGAAGTATCGCGAATGTTGATCAAGATTGTAAGAAACTTCAGCTACTCTTGTGGTAGAAGTTGCTTCTGTATCCTAGATAGTTTGATTTTTTGGGGGCCTAAGTCATCTTTAATTTTGGCATAATCTGTTGTTTCTGTAATGGAAGCCTGCCTCAGAAAATATTGGACTACGCTGTCATGGTACTGTCAAATATTCTGCTCGTTAATTTCCCGGATGCAATTTCATTGCCTGAAAGGGTGGAGAACTCCATTAGCTTCCTTAAGACCTTTGGTACAGTCAGCTGTTTTTCTTTGCTGAGGTTTTGCCTGTCAGCTTGAAAGCTTCAGAGTGGCTTTGCAGAGCTGTGCCTTGGAGAACACTGGGGTACAACAAGCTGCTCTGCGGAGGTGAGGAAAGGGCAAGTCCTGCAGCGGCTTTGACATGGCAGCCCCTGGCGTGTCTTGGGATACAAGCCTATCCTCAAAGGTAACCTTGTAGTAACACCAATAGCAGGTCCTACAAGGCCATCAGTAGGTGTAAAGGCTAAAGTTTATGTGTGGGGAAAACCTAATTGAAGGGAAGGAAGCAGGAAGTTATCTTGCCCTTTTTAATGGTGCAAATATTTCAACGATTGTCAAACAGACATTTACCTGTATACATGAACACAAGCCTTTGCACGTGCCAGAGATTCTCACAGTATTGATGCAGTGCGATTTTTTTTTTTTTTTTTTTTTTTTTTTTTTAAATCCCCTCCTCCCCTTCCCCCGACCCCCACCCAGCTTCAGCGCAGCGGGCTGGCTGTAATCTTGATTGAATTTACTTTTCTGAAAATGAGGTGTTAACCTATGGTGGACATGGTATCTCATCTCTGAAGGAATTCATCAGATACATGAGGGATACTTGGATGAATAGAGACACAGTTGCAAAGTAGACTTTTGCCGTTAAACCTTTCAATTGCTTGATTCTTGCAGGTGCAGTATTCCAATTTTCTGCCATGTTTGTGTATTGTGCTGTCGGTACCTTGATCCTCAGTCTAGAAAAACTGGTCCTATATTAGTCAATATTTATTTTTCAACAGTATTCCCTTTCACTTTGGCAGATACTTAATACTGGGAATTAAAATAGTCTTTGTGGGGAATTTGTTCTCTTTTGACCAGGTAGCATACTTGAACTCATTCCTTACTGCTAACTCTGTGACTTAATTCCAAGTTACAATTTAATTGGGCCTTATTTGATAACTTGTTAGGTTTCTTGTTACTGTATTTTAGAGATTGGGGGTGGCTTTAATGCAGCAATGATGCATCTTCAGTCAATCCCAATGATGAAAATGGCTTTCAAAACTGTTACTGTTTTGGGCTTTGTTCTTGCCCTTTTCATACAGGGCATAGTGATTGTAATAAATGAACAGATCATTTTTCTGTGGAAGTGCCTGGTGGATTTTTCTTCTGAGCCTGGCTGAGTAATACAGTTTGTCCCTGTTCCTAATGTCAGAATTCATTTAAATACCTTCATTCTACCTTTGTGCCCATTTCCTAATCTCTTCCTTTTGCTTTTACAGAGCAGTAGGAATATTACTCAAGTCAGTGTCTAGAGCGGCATAAAGGTTGTATAGCTAAGAGCAGAATTCATCAGCTTTATTACTGTTTCTATAAAGCTGCAAGCTACAGAGCATTATATTAGAGAAAAAATATTAGAATATCCTGTCAGGAGACGGTATCATTTGGAATATTAAGCAAAATTGTCTTTCAAAATTATTCAGTGCTAAATCACTGTGTGAAGCAACTTATGTGGCTAATCTGTTGCCCTTTCTAGGCTTCTTTAGCTTTCCAGTTCTTTGGAATGATGAAGTCCTTCTGACCTAGACAGAAATGCTAGGTTGACAGTCGATACCAAGGTCTCAGACAAGTTCGTCTGAGTAGTTGCTTGTTTTCAGTGGTGTAATTAAACACATTAGGCTAGAGATATAGTGAGCTCTTAGTCTTTGAAAATGACTGACTTACGTATGTAGTCCAGATGAACTGCAGGCCAACTATCCCTGCATTTTCATAATCATTTTTAAGTCAGTATAACACTTTTCAAACTGAAAATGTTTATGCAAAAAAGGTGTTAGCTTTTGGTCTTAGTTGAAGGATTAGTTCTCATTTGGACCAGTAGATGAGTCTAACTCACCTCACATCAAGCAATGAGTAGACCTGACACAGGGGAAGCAGGAGTGACAGGGAAGGGAGATGCACCTTTCTTGTGGTGAAGGCAGGATCCTAGATTGAGTTGAATGAACTTTAGAACTGCTCAACTTGTCCTCTGTAACCTTTGTAGGAAATGAGAACATGTCTGTCATGCAGAAAAAACACATATGCCTGCACCCAAGCAACCATGTGAAGTTAAAACATGCAACACGAAACCTCCTTGCACCTATGCAAAATAGTTGTCTTGTATGTTTTACTATCTGGACATCTTTACTACTTGGGCATCTTCAATCTCAGAGGCTTTTTCTACACTGTGGGGCTGGGAGCTGCATGAGGTGCTTCATGGCTGGCACACGGATCTGCAGCCATAGTGGTGGGACGTGCCTTGTCCCTGTATTTGCACATGTCTGGATGACTTGGGGACCAGGACATTTCATGGAGAATATGCCCTTTGCTGTAGTCAAAGACACAGTAACTTGGAGGCCAGGCTTTTTTCTTGAGCTATGTAATCCCTCTCATGTGAAATCAATAATAATTTTCAATTAGTCTCAGAGTGTGGTGAGATTTGGGGGTTTGTGCTTGTTTGGTTTTGTCTGTGTTTTGTTGGTTTTGGTTGGGGTTTTTTGTTTGTTTTGGTTTGGGTGTTGGTTGGTTGTTTTTTTTAATCCTGTTACACACTTATATTTTATTTTTCTTTCCTGACAAAGCTGTACCTGAATCTTCCCCTGCCTGTTTTCTTCAAATTTTATACTATTAAATTTCAAAAGTAATAATTCTTACTGTTGTTTAAGTTTTATCAGTAAAAGCTGGTTTTGCGTAGTGTTACTGCTTGTGCAGTACTTTAAATGCAGCTCATTTCAGTGATAAGTTTAATTAAAAAATTATGTTACGCCAGTTAACAAGGTGATGAGTTCTAGCATTGGAATTGGAATGACTGGGAATGCAGACACCTCTTCATTAGTTCTTCTGCTAAATCGAGTCCATTATTTAACTATATCTTTTTTCATTCTGCTGGAAGTATATTTTTCCTAAAGGACTGTATTTAAGGAAATATAGAGCAAGTTGGTTTTATATAGGGTGCATTCATTCCTTTGTTCTCTTCAGGTGGGATCTAGTTCAGTGCTAATGACCTCTACTGCTTGACCTACACATCAATAAAATTGCCAGCACAACTCCTTTCTCTATTTCAGCACAGGCGGCACAAGAGCAGTTCACAGATAAAAGCAGTCACGAGGTACGGGATTACAGAAAGTCAGAAAAAGCACACTGGAGTGAGAAGTCCCTCAAATAAACCCATATTATTAAAGTGCCTTGGGTTTTGTGCTGTAATTGTAAATTAAGTATGATCGAAGTTATTTTGTTTAGTATGAAGTGCCTTCTTTAAGCTGCTCATGTGAACTTGGAGTGAAATAATAGTATGGAAGAAAATGTGGTCTAGACAGTCGTTTTTCATGACTGCACATTAAAAATTAGTAGACATATGGTAAGCAACAGGATATCTGTCACACTAGGTAACAGATGATTGTCAGCTTTCCCAGTCCCCTGAGCAGAAATAAGTATCCATTTATTCTTCTGTTAAGGCAACTGTGCTACCCCATGTACTAGATTAGTTACAAGGCTGCTATTTAGTCACAAATGTGGTCATTCCTATACTGCTTCCTTAAGAACATAGTTTTAGCTGACTTTCGTAGCAAATCATAAAATAGTTACACAAAACCAGTCCTTAGCTGTATAGTTTCTTGATATATAACTCAGTAATGCAATAGTAGGTTAGCCATTGTTTTCTTTAAAAAGTCTCCACCATGCCATCCACCACTCTGAAAAGCAGAATGGGTTAAATACATAATATAAAAAAATACAGATAGCAGTACATGTCAACCCCCAAATTAAATATGCAGCAAAAACTGGAAAACAAAGAGATCCAAATTACTACTTTGATAATTTTGTACTGGAGCTTTACAAATCAAGAGTGTTACTAGAATATAAAATATCCATAGCTTACATGAAGTTTTGGAATCCCTTACACAAATTGAGTACATCTCAAATTACTGTACTCCAGCATGTTCATTAAACATTAAAGTGACTTCATGTATTGACTTCACAAATCATCTTTAAAGTAGTATCAGATACTGAAAATCGAAACTTTTTAGACTTGTACTATGCATGCTGACTTTGTTTATTGATATCACTCATAGTAGTGTTCTGCACAGACTTCCATCCTGGTGAGTTTAGAAGCTTTGGATGCAATAAGTAGGAAATCTGACATGTTCTGCAGTAGGTGAAAGACTTATCGTGAGCAATGACAGAATAAAACATATGCTGAAAATATATTGATAATGTAAAACATCTGAAAGCCAACAAAGTAGAAGCAGTTTGGCAGCATTGATTTTGTTAAACCACAATACAGTACTGGAGGTAGTGAAGGGAATTCCTCCAGTGTTCCTGCTTGTTTCAGTTTTGCACAGGGCAGTATCTGTACTGATTTGTATCCCATCAACTTTAGCAGATCTCAAGTGCATCTATCAAGAGGGGATAGGGCAAGAGTTCAATGTGGAATCAGGTCATTAGTAGTGATTTTGGAGGGGGTTTTTTTTCCTAAGGAAATAAATCAAATTTTAAATAGGTACAATGAATCCAGCTTTTAGTCTGTGGTGCCATCTCTTCTCATTTCATGCACAAATGTCTATTTGTGTCCCATGAAGTCTTTCTTCATCTCCTGGTATTACCTGAGAATTTCAGCTTTGTTTAAATTTGCAATATCTAGCCAAAGCGCAAAAAGATATTCCAGTTGCCCCCTAATCAGAAGTTATGTTAGCTCCAGGTACAGAAGACAGAGTATTTCATTTTAATTTCTTTTAAAATTTTTATGTTGAAGTTTTCAATTGTCTTTGCCTAAATAGCTGATATTGGCAGTACTGTTGAAATGTGCTGTTTCTAGAATTGCTAGATGCATGCATTAAAATAAATTAGAGCTCCTGCGGATGTCTGATGAAACAATTTAGAATGTTTAGTTTGAACTAGTTTTAAGCACCCATTCTTGCCAGTATTGCTTTACATAAGCGATTTAGGTTCTAATTTTCATCTCTGGGCTCAGCTTGAGGGAGGGTTGTTTGCCTCTTTCTTGGTTGGCTGGTGGAAAATGTGCAAAATATACACTCTTGGAAGGGTACAGGATCAAGTCCCCAGAATGAAAGTTCTCTCGGGCAGCACCAGAAGTCAGAGAAGCATGATGCCTCTCCCTTGGCATGATACCACTACAGAGTATGTCTCAGGGGAAACTATCTAGGCAAGCATGCAAATCTCTTCTGTGCTGGGGCCACCAATTAGTGCCAATTAATATGGAAATCTTTTTTTTGATAGCTAGGAAATAACCTGTGTACAGAAAAATCCAGTTCACAATTTGAAAAATTGTGAATATTTTTTCAGTAGGGAAGATATCAGTAATTGTTCAAAATGAAAGGTTCTGAACCTGAGTGTAAGATGTAAACTAACAGCAAAGGAATAGCTGTGAAATTAGCTTAATACATGACAGAATACTTGTTGCAATACTTTTGGCTTCAGGCTGGAAAGTGTTCAAAGCAGTATGTTAACATTTCTTTTGATAGAAGGGAGAGCTTCAAGCCTTGGAATTTCTTTCCTCACTGCCACTTCCAACAAGCAGCACTGGCCACACTCAATCCTGTGTGCCTGACTTGATTGAGTGAACGTTCTAGGCTTAACAGGAACCTTCATACTCCTAAAGGAAATTTGAATTTTTACAAAGCTGGAACAAAGCTTTTAATTTAAAAACAAATGTTATGGCATGTGCTGTTTTTAAAGAAAAAGCAAAAATCTTTATGCAATGGTAGAAGTCTTTTAAAAATAAACAACTCCCTAATTTCCTGATTAAACGGAGCACTGAAACTTGCAAGTTAATGCTAAAATAATCATGCAAGCTCCAACATTTCTTCCTTAATAAAAAAAAAAATGACCTGGCAAAACAGCTTGTATTATAGAATGCCAGGTTAGAAGGGACCACAAGGATCACCTGATCCAACCTTTCTTGGCAAAAGCACAGTTTAGACAAGATGGCCCAGCACCACCCTGTCCAGCTAAATCGTAAAAGTCCCTAATGTTGGGGAATTCACCATGTCCCTGGGGAGATTGTTCCAATGGCTGATTTTTCTCATTGTGAAAAAGTTCCCTCTTGTGTCCAGTCAGAGTCTCCCCAGGAGTTACTTGCACCCATTACCCCTCATTTTTTTCCATGTGACTCCTTGTAAAAAAGGAGTCTCCATGTTCTTTGTAGCCACCCTTTAAATACTGGAACATGGTGATGAGGTCTCCCCTAAGCCTCTTTTCTCAAGGCTGAACAAGCCCAGTTCTCTCAGTCTTTCCTCCTGTAGCAGCCTCACAGTCATTAGATCATCTCTGGCCCTTCTCTGGACCCTTTCCAGCCTCTCCACATCTTTTTTGCATAGTGGGGACCAAAACTGAACACAGTATTCCAGGTATGGCCTGACAAGCACTGAGTAGAGCAAGACGACGACATTTTTGTCTCTGCTGGTGATGCCCTTGTTGATGCAGCCCAGCATCCCGCTGGCTTGCTTTGCCGCAGCCACAGCACATGGGTCACTCACATTGAGCTCGTTGTCCACCAGGACCCCCAGGTCCCTTTCCACAGAGCTGCTCCCCAGCCAGGTAGATCCCAGCCTCTGCACTCAAGTAACAAGCAGTCTCTCTAGTTGTAGATGTATAATCAAGTATAGCATATATTGAGAAATTATTTTATGTATTAATACTTAGATTTCATTTCAACCCACCCAGGGGTACTGAGTGGCTTTTGGTTATCAGTTTTGTGGTGACAGGGATGTATCTAATGGAGTCTTCTGGAAAGCAACATGATTTGCATAAGTAACTTCCCCCTTTTAGAATTTCTTGATAGAGAAGAAACATGTTTTCCATGTTCATTTATCTTGAAACAGAATTCACACAACGTTCTCAGAATTTTGCTTTTAAATCAAGTGTTAGGCTAAAAATGTCTCTTGATCTGCAGCAGCATCTCAGAAGCAGAGAAGTCATTATGTTTAATTAGAATAAAATATTTATTAAACACTGGTAGATTGAGTGTGTTCAGTAATGGAGAAATTGTTTGTGGGTAATGTGCTCTAGTAATAACGTACAAGACATGCATGACGGAATAAATCTACATGGTGATTTTTCCTTGTGGCTTGTTTTTCATCTAGAGTAGAAGTATTATTTACATAGTATATAATTTTTCCATCATTCTTAGATATCTGAATCAAAAGTCATTTTGAAGACTGTCTTGTTAAATTGATAGATTTAGGTGCCTATAAGGCTATTGTATCTCCTCATATATTCTTAAGTATCATTTTTCACCTGTAGTATATGCAAGTATGGGGAAATTGGTGAGATGACGAGGAGTTTGCCCATGAAGAGCTAGTGCACTGCATCTTTAGTGTCCGAGTATAGTCGTATGTGATAATGAAACAAAGAAAAAGCATCTAAGAAACCAGGTAAGAAAACTAAATATGAATTATAGCCTGGGCTTTTTATATTATAGCCTATTGGCTAAATTCTGTCCCTTGCCATTGAGACATTGTTGATTTACTGGAAATCAGTCATTATGGAGAATGAACCTTTGTTCTCTGGCTTGAGCATGCAACCTTGAATGTTTACAACAAACACTGTTGTTGTCTTACTGAGGGCTGGAACTATCACTGTAGCTCAGAGTTGTCTCATTTGCTAGCTACAATGCTTTATTACATGTTTAGTAGAGACAGATAAAATCCAGTGTAAACATACAAGGTGGTATGGATAAGCTGATTGGAGGAAATGCTTCAGTCAGGAGTGGTCTGAGCTATGTGTCATTCTCTAGATGGATGCCAAAGCTTTACCTATGTTACAAAATTTCAAAAGGAAGAATTGCAATCAATTTTTTGTGTTGAGTATTAGTTCTAGAATACTATCTCTAGATTCATAGCAGCAAGCAATGACCATAGGCCAATCTGACTTCATTTTAAAAAGAAATTTCAAAAATAGGGCTAACCTTTTCCAAAACCCAAGAAGCACTGCTTCTGTGCTTAGTCTCCGAACACTGAATAAATTGTCTTTGCAAACTAATGAAGATACAATTGAGCATTTCTAGCCTGTGGCATCCCCTTCAAATCTTTAAATGTAACTGGAATTTGCTTGGAATTAGAGCAACTATTTTCTGGCTATATTTTTCCAGTAGTGCTTACTGTACTACTGAAGCTATAGAAAGCAGTTGTTTCTGTCCCTGTAAAATTGTTGAGGAACAGTAGAAGGAGAAAGCTATTTGAGAGTGGACTGATGGCTGTGAGTGCAGCATGTTGATGGCATTTCAGTTTCAATCTCTCAGTCATTGTTCGAAAGGTAATGGGGTAATTTTGTCCCTGCTAGTGAAGTGATGAGTTTAAAAACTAGAAGATCCACCTATGAAAGACACTGAAGTGCTAGCTGTTAAGATCTTCTCTGGATAACATCTTCTCTGGATAACATCTATGTTTGTCAACAACCCACACTGATTAGTGCTGGTGATTCCAACAGCAGCCCTGTTCAGCATTTAAGTAACAAGTGAGAGGAAACTTCAGTTTTTCCTATTTAATAAGGGCACTGTAAGTGCTATCTTTGGATGGACCAATGCGTACAAACCCATAGATGTTTTCTCACTGAGTAAATGCTTTGTGTGGTCTGTTTGTGACAGCAGCCTAGCTGTTTGCCTCCATATCCCCCAAATACATGCAGTCTGGTAACTTGATTTAGCACAAGGACAGGCATAATATTAGCACATGAGGTGATTGTAAGCAAGTCAGAATAAAAGTGCTTAGCACTGTTATATCACTGAGGATTTTTATGTTCACTAGATGTTCCCAGATGCTCAAGAAACCCCATCCCAAGTTTTTGGTGTAGTGCTTTTCATCCTGTTGTGTCTGATTCCTGAGTGCTTTCCACTTAATTGTATTAACTTTCTTCTAGTACACCAGGCTTGTGACATTAAGACCTCTTCAGAACTAAACCTAGACAAATAAGGTAATTGCTGGGTGTGGGAAATTTTTTGTGGCTGTTGAAAGAAAGGTATTTCCAAAAAGCGTTCTCTCACAGGATGGGAATGTTTTTCTTAAGTTTTATACAAATATTATTCTACTTGGCAAACTCTACCTGAGATACAGCAAATGCATGCTTTGTAGCTTAGTGGTGATGCCACTCAAAACAGGGGTTGGGAGTTTGTCTAGGAGACAAACTAAGAAAATGCAGAAGCTGCATGAGTGCTGGCAGTCGCGGTAGAGATTTGTGTGTGGAAATTTTCTTTATATTTGGGTGATACAATACAGCAGGTATTCAGAAGCTTCTTACCTCCTCCAAGCCTAGGCAAATATTTCATGGTTCCTGGCGTCATACTCAAGATTTACAGCCAAAACTTGAATATGTGTGCAGAAACAGAAATTTATTGTTACTCTGTCAGTGGTTTAAGTTCAGTTAAAACAGGTCAGTGCAAAGCCTACTGCTTTTTACTAGTAATGGCAAGATTATTATCTACTGGGCTACTCTGGACCTGGCAAGACAGGCATAGAAATTTGAAATTTCCTGTGGGTTATCCATCATCTTCAGTTTTGGGATGAAGGACCTATTAGGAGATGCCTCAAATCTTAGAATTTCTTGTGTGCATCTGGAAGCTACTCCTTTGAAGTTGTTGTCTGCCTAGTGCTATATACACCCAGATTCCCTGCCCTTTCATGTTTGCCAAAGTGAATCTCGTGAGAGATTTTCAGTGTCAATTATGTATGTTACTGATTTCCTAATTCCGTCTTGTGAACATTTGGTTATGAGGCCTCCAGTTCTCTCAGTGGTTTTAGAAAGAGTTCATTTCTAATTAACCATTCAATTGAAACTTATTCTTTTTATAGCAAACTTGAAATTGCTGTTCAGGACAGTAATTTTGAGGAAATCTTAGGTACAGACCTTATACACATACTTTATGGCATCCTGTAAGTCAGCTTTAATTTGCATTGATCTTTAAAGAAAACATACGTGAAAAATCTACAGTTTTTATCAAGGAGGAAAAAAAATACAAAATACTGTCCAAAAAGTACTTTTAAGTAGAATCATGTACAGATAAATAACACTGAGACTGTTGTTATTAAGAAAGTATCCTTTAGTAAATAATAGTATTAAGTATTGTTTCCCCATTTAAAACAAACAAACAAAACCAACAACAAACACAAACAAAAACCCCCACAACTGGAACTGCACAGTCTGTCAAAGAAATGGCTGAGTAAAATTAAGAGGAAATGATCTTTTCCACATTTGTGAGCACACTTTTCTCTCTTCCATGTGGTAAGAGTCTGTGTTAAAGTTTCTGACATTGCAGCCTTACAACCAGAAAAATATGAGAACGAAGGCCTCTGTAAAACTGAAAGCAGACTTGTCCATTTTTTCTGCAAGAATGTCTTTTTCATTAGAAATAGAGACTTAGTATCATCACTATCCAACAGCTGCTGCTTAAAAACTCGACACTGAGCACAGCAGCTGAACAACTGACGCTCCGTAGACTGAATTGGAATAAGCGTGACTGATGAGCATTGGAGAATGATAGCTGGAAGGCAAAATTCATGACAGCTGGACCAGTGAATATAAAGACACTGGTGCTTAGTGTTCTGCAAAGACCAGCACTTGAGGCCCTGGTGAGTAGATAGGGAGCATAGAAGCGTACAGAATGTTTGTCAACGATGCATTTGCAAACATGGCCTATATTTATATGCACCATTTCATGTATGTGATACTCATTGCATACATAACTTGTGGCATGCTGGTCCTCATGTTTACCCAAGGACTGAATTTACATATGACTTTTCTTTGTGTCTGTGCAATTCTTATCCGTTACTTTCACACACAACTACCTAAAAACAGTGAGGGCACGTTATTGTATGTAGCAGGGTGTACTCATCTATGGGCTGGGTCAAGGCTGTCCCAAAATGATACCCAACTATTACAACCTGGGAAGGATATGAGTTTTGGTTATGAAAGAAATTATTGGGCGAAATATTTAGTGTGGTCAAACCATAGCATTTTAATTTTTTTTTTTTTCCCTCAGTTCTTGTGTATTCGAGAAAGATTGTCTCAGATACTGCATTGTTTTAAAGCAGATTCTTCAACTAGGTATTGGCAATATTCTGTACAACTCAATGTGGCTAATGAAGCACTGCATGCTACCTTCAGGGCTATAGCTATGGCTTGGCATAAAAATATGACCTTGACATGCTTTGAGCTGCACAGTGAACTAGTCGATAAGAAACGACTGCAGTTTGTAACCCTGTATAGTCGCAGAGACATTATGTTCCCAAACACAAAAAGAAATTAAAGCTGAAGAGTAAAGTGACTTATTACACATTAAATGTCCAAGTAAACTGTACATTTCCATTTGCTACTGTACAGAATACCCTTTGCTGGCAAGTTACATATAAATTGAGATGATCAGACAGTCCTTTCAAGTGATTAATGGAACAGAGGCAATCTCATGCTAGATATTCTAGTAAGACTTGATTCTGGCAAGACAGTTCAGCTGAAATGCCTTTTGTGGTATAACTTCCTGGTCATCTCAAAAGGAAGCTGCTTCAAATTTGGGGAAAAGAGCAACTTTGATGTTAAAAATTGAGGCCTGTGTCTGTCGTAGTTTTGTTCATAACTTAAACAGTGGGAACAACTCCGGACTGGTACATTATCTTTTCATTTCTGTTTTTCATGTGAAATGGCTGACATTGTATAATTTTAAAACTGCTTGAAATGGTCTTTTTACAAGCACAGTTCTGAGATACTTTTGCAAATCATATGGATAGTATCATCATTTCTTTCCCCAGTCTTCTTTCTGTCTTACATAAGTCTTGATGTGTGGCACCCCCCCTTTTGTAACAATCTGGCTTTTCCAATTTGTGATTTCTTTCACTCTTGAGCAAACTTTTTGTTCCTCCTCCTCTCTCTGAGACTTTTTTTCTACAAAAAAGCAACTGAAAGCAATTCTCAGTTACTCTTTTCACCACTTCACTAGATGGCCTATTACTTGGTCATTTTTCACCACTTTTGTCCCTCAGCGGTTTAGAGGCAGAAGAAACATTAATCCTGAGTTTGATTGTCCCATGAGATTCAATTGCTCTCACCTGAGTTGGAACTATCAAATGTTAGCGATTGTGTGTTGTCTGTGGTCTGGAAGATATGTGACATGTTAACTCATTCTGTGCTGTAAAAGTGTTAAAAGCTCAATTAAAGTTCATAATTGTATCCAGAGATTTCCTTAAGGCAATGGGAGAGTTTTGTTTCTTTTCTCCAATACTATGCTACGTGTGGCTTTGTCTTCTGAATAAAAATACCATGTACACTGTAATGTGTAAATCATGACCGTAGTCTTGATCTTTCAGGCGAGTCTGGTATTGGCATGCTGTGTATAGATTTATTATACTGCTTAGACACGTTTCCCTTGGGAAATGTTTATGAATGTTTTAGATACTTAGAGTGGAAGGGTGCATGTAGATGCTGTAGTCAAATAGTTAACTACAAGGAATATTGCATATAGTTGTTAAATACAAACTAGTTTCATTTGTGCTTTTTAAGGAGATCAAATTCAAAACCCTAAGATGAAATCTCATTGTCAATCCATGGAATCATCCAATAGAGTTTGTTTACATTCCTACACATTTAGGTGTTTGCTCTGTATGGAGGGCGATGCATCATTTTCCCTGGCTTCAAAAAGTCATGCAGTGCAAGAAGATGGGTGAGCTGGGGATTTTGTTTCAAAAACACTTATCCAAACTCATAACTTGGCCTTTGATTCTATGGTCTTAGAAAATAACTCCTCTAGACATTGAACATCTGCATCTTTAGCCTTAACAAAAAATGTAAATAAAGAGAAGAAGGAGCTCTACAATTTAGCTGTAATGCATTTGCGTGCTTTTTCCTCTTAGACTGCTCTGACTGTTTGGAGTACAGAGGTATTCTTCCCTGTATGACAGTCCAAACTGTTTCCAAAATGTTACAGAGCCAGGGTCCAAGTCACTGCTGCCATAATTTACTTCATTATAGAAATCCAGCATGTGCTGTATTCTATAGGGAACCTACATGGGACAGTGAGCTTGAAATTTCAGAAATTCCTTAAGGGCCTATAGAAGAAAAGTATCTGTGCAATGAGGATTCAGCTACCTGAACACAAATAGACAATGTGTAAACATGGCACCATGCCTGAGCTAGTAAGGTGTGTTTGGGTACAATGTCGGAGCTATCCTACTCTTAGTATTATCCTTGGTGCTGTAGTATGCTTTAGGAGCCTGGCAATTTGGAGTGACACCAGCTTGAGGTTTCTGTGCCATGGCAATTGCATGTTACAAACATACACTTAGCTGGATACACTAAACTCAGCAGTACAAGTGACATGGAATCTCAGTTCGAAGATTGTATCCCAGTTCTGTTGTTTGTGTACTTAAGTGCTTGGCTTCCCTGTGAATTCTGCAAGAAATTGGATAGCAACTGTTCACACTCACACGTGCATGTCTTGTTAAAGAGAATTTACTTGTGCATACTGTCTCATTAACAGACAGAACTGTATCTCTGTTACTATTACTAAAAGTATAGTCAAATATTTGTCTGTTTACTCTTGTTGGCTGTTGTGTTCTGAATTTGATTTTATTCAGCACAAGTTTTTCAGTGGTCTGTGTATTTGTTCCCCTTGGTTTCTCTCACAAGCATATCTGAGATTCATGACATCGATCAGTTATAGAAAGCAGTACCAAAAGAAGACATATAATAGCTTAAGCCACCTCCCTCATAATTTAAAAGCTGACACACAAGAAATTATCCCATTCTTAACTTTATAAATATTTGTTTTCCTTTTTTAAAATGAACAATCCTTTTTGCTTTGATTTATCTTATTTGAGCAGCTAGTGGAATATTTGTATGCAATACAAAAATACTAATTATGCAGAATGAGCTGTGTTTATGTGCATTGTTCCCACAAATATTATATGTAGCACACGATGCCGTCATCTTGTTCTCTCAAGGGCTTGAGTTTTCCATCATCTATATTTTATAAGTGTTGTTGCTTAACCTAGGGTAAACTGGGGAGGGAGGGGTCTGCTCATCTCATGAAATGTATACTACTAACATTTTTTTCAATTTGAAATAGCAGTCAACATATAGTTAAGTGTCTATAGAGCATGCCATTTAAATGTATAATGAGCAATTCCTATATGTAAGATAGGAAGGACAAATTTAAAGGCTGGATAAAAGTGAATGTATCAACAAAATCTGACATTTGGAATTTATCAAAGGCAGAGAATATTAATCCTTAGCAAGCCATCCCTGTTCAGCCCTGTAGTTTTGTCATCTTGTCATTGATGTTGCGAATTTCTTGGTATTGCAGATACTTTGTGTGTGAAATAAGGTGGGGGGAGGGTCTGAAGAAAATTATATATTTATTTTGTCAGCTCTTCAAATGAGCGAGGCACCCTCATTTACATCTGCTGTCTTCCTTTCCTATTACCATAAATACAACCTTTCATGTACTTTATAAAGACAGGAGTGAAGCAGTAGCAAAGGGGTTTGTGTTTGAGAGCCTTTGGGAAAAAAATACTAATAAAAGAATCTACATAGTATTTGGTATAGTTTTCCTTTATTTTCTTATGTATATTAAATGCTTCATTTCTAAAACTACTAGTAGTATTTTGTTGTCAGCAGAGAATAGCTATAAACACATAAATAGCTTACAATATGCATGGTATCTGGCTTCAGAAACCATGTATTAGGCTGTGCTAAATGTTTAATAGCCTTAAAATAAATTGCTGACTTTTTAATGTATAACACTTTTATTGCTGTCAGAGGAAGACTGTCACACCCTTCTGAATTCAGAGGTGCATTAGGCTTGTTTTAGGTTTTATAATTGCTTCTATTTTGCAATAAATGCAAACAGTTTTTCAATATTAACATAATTTAATCTTTACCATAAGGCATGATCAGTAATGCCGTACCAAACAGTAACTGCCAGTTTCTTAAATTATTATTCTTTTTATTCAACTTGACAGCTAATTTGCAAGCTCCCTCCCCCCACCTCATGTGATGCTACAACTTTTAATATTCTGACAGCTGAATCCTCTGACTCCAGCTGGAAATGCAGATTTAATATGATATCAACAGGATTCTTTTACATAAGCAACCATATTCAGTATATTCGAGGTCAAAGATATAAATGAGTGTTCATTTAATGCAAACAGGGAGGGAAAAAAAAGAATAAAGGAAAAAGAGTCTTCTGGTTTCCACTGGGAATTTCTGTAAGTATGACCAATTAGGTATGTAGGGAAATCTGACTTTATAGGTTCCCACCTAATAGGGCTGCCCCTTTGTAACCACATACCAGACAAGAAGGCTTTGGATGCTTTTACTATATAAAGATATGTTCACGTCAAGAAGTTTGACTGACATTTTTGTATACCAAAATATTGTTTATTCTTAGAAGAGAAACAACATCTTGTGGCTAGATATGGAAAAAATATTTGGAGTGGACATTTTTGGAATTAGTTAAATAAAAGAAATAGTGTGTATAAAATGCTTGACAAAGCAGAAAGTATAAAAATATCCCTGAACTTGCTCCATTGCAAAAGTGCAGAGTTAAAGCTGATTTTCCAGTTCCTACAGTAGCCAAAAAGTTGTTTAGGCTGCTTTTAAGATAAGCTAACTGCACTCAGTTAACTGTGTGCAAGAAGAAAATTTCTGCTTTTTAATATGCAAAATCAGGGCTAGAAATCTGTTTAACAGGAGGTTTTTTCCTTAGCCCTAAATCTGATACTTTTCTACAGTGCATGCTTACTTTTAGCTTGGGAGTAATCTCATCCTTACACAGAAAAACATGCTTATCTCACAGAAGACCACAGATTTTCTAAGCATATACTAAGGACTTTGAGTCAGAGCCCTAATATTTTTAAGTGAGAAAGCTAAGAGTGGAAACCTGCTACAGGTCTGGTATTAGCCAGTATTGCAGCTTCAGATATTTGAATCAGAAAACTGAATTCCTCCACAGTATGCACAGCATCCGTGTCTACTAAATACACCATAGCAGTGTCTGTAACAGGGAATATATCAACACAGTGGTTAATAGAAAAAAAAAATATCTGAAGGCAGTAGTTCTTCTTCACTTTGACTTTCTAAATTTCTCAATTTCATGCAGGTTGTCTCATACTAGCAAGCTGTTGTCATATGGAACAATTATTTGACTCTAAGCTTTTTTAATCAGTCTAAAATTGACAAGTAGGCAGTTCTTAGGCTGCTAATTCTCTTTACCACTTCAGGAGCAAAGCTCACCCTTGGCCTTCTTATTCTGTGTGCAAATTCCATGTATTGTACTCAAATAACTGGCAGCTGCAGTGGGACCATAAGATGCCTAAAGAAGGATGTGCAAAGCCCAGGACAGTACGCTGTTGCTGGTGCTTCAGAGCAGATGCAGCCTCAGTACTGTGGTGTTACTGTAATACTGTGGTATCATAACCTAACATAGCAGCACAACATAGTATTAGTACAATGCCTTGAGTGTCCTCATTGGAGGACCTGTGGAAATCAAAGTTTATTTTGAGACCTTTGCATCCTTCAGATATGGCTTATGAGATGTGTAACAGCCTCATCTGCCTTAAGACGGCAAGGGAAACTTGCTTCAGGCTTTTCTATTATCCAGCTCTCAAGTACCCTCTTGGCCTGCTGATCCTATTAGGGAAGGGTGGATTTTCAGCGAAGATGACTGTAGTCAGAGCACTAAGAGCAGCTGAGGCTGCCATGCCTTGGAGAGGAGATAATCTGCCTGGTGCGGTGCTGCCCGAGCCACGCGCGCTGCAGACTAAGCAGGAGCAGAGTCTTGCTGCCGTCCCTTCAGCTCACAACTGGCGTGGCAGAAAGCATTGCGCTGCTTATGGAAAATGTCTGGTCAAGTGATCGTGTGCCGTGAAGCGAAAAAGTCTGGAAATTGCTGCAATAGTTGTATATTATTCCATTATTTGAGACAGTGAGGTGACACTGTAGAGTTTCTGTATTACTTGGAATTTAATACCTTTTCTATGACTAAGTATTCTGAGAAAGAAAGCAAATTATAAAATAGTAAGCATACATATCTTAGCATGGCCACTAATCTTGCTTCTGGTGTCTTGTGGCCTTTGTCTGCATTGACTTCTTTCCTGAGAAAGTAAAAATTCAAAACATGCTCCCCTGCTTTTTCTTTTGTGTACTTTTAAAGTTGTGTGCGACTGGGACTTTCTGATATACCTTTCTCAAGTATGATCTGAACATTTCAGCTTATTACATGCAGAGTGAAAAGATTTTAATGAAAGGGTTTAATGAATCTCATGAAACAATTGTTTACATACAAAAAGCGATTTGCACATATGCGGGCTGGGGATGTTTCTGAATAGGACCCACAGTCATCTAATTAGATACGCATGGTATTAGTAGGCATTCGTAGTACTCACAGGACTAGTCCAAGGACAAGGGATCCCTGCTGAAAATTTTCCATTAAAAAGATAATTGCATAGCACAAGGCCTTTCTAAAAAGCCTGCCTGAATTTTTTCTTGTTTTTAATTAGGTGCTGAGATCTAGATCTAAAAAGACTGAAAATAGGAAAAAAAGTTTTCTTTCCTGGGTAGTAGAACTAATCATGCTGGCAGTGACTGAGGAATTGTGAAAAATGCAAAATAGGAGGTGCTTTGCTCATAGTCTTGTATTATGATCTGATAATCCTGGTAGAATTGAATGTTTGATATATACTTACAGATTATTTCATATTTTGCATTGCGGTATGACAGACCTACATCCAGTTAGTTAATAAATACAGTACCTATGTGTACCTTGTACTGGTACAAGGAGGTTCCAAACATTATTTTTTATTAAAATGAGATTTTTGCTAATCTTAATTCTCCATCAGCACCCTATTTGGCTCAACTCTGTGAAAACATGACAAAGGGTGAGAACACTGTCCACTCTGGTATATCCCTTAATGAAAGCGGATCAGAAAACATGGCTGGGTTGTGTGTTAGGTGGGAAAAGTGTGCTCTGTTTGCAACAACAATAACAAACAACAAAAGCAAAAACACAGCACAGATAAAACATTTGTTACTGTGAAAGAGGCTGTTAAATGAGTTTAGATGTTGTCACTGTGACTGGTAACATCAGCGCGAGTAACTAAAACTGAATAAGTAGTTAAAAAGGAGTTTGCACATTTTCAGTCAGGATTGGAGAGCAACCAAGGGAGTGATTGCTGGGGTACTTCTACCAGGAAATTGAGATAGGACCTAAAAGAGGTATAGTAAATTTCAGGAAAGTCAGGGAGGGGTACAGGCTCCTTATGAAAATTTTGACTACGTTGAAATAATTTATTATTCTCTGTCAGCATTATGAGGGAAGAGGTGTAAAGACTTAGCTGTAGCCTAGTTATGAAGGGAATGATAGTGTGCACAGGTGGAAATGTTCTAAGACTTAAACAATTGTGAGATGGTAGTGCCAGCACATAGTAATACTAGGAAGAAGTTGGAAAGAATGGTGTGAAATATGCTTTGGCTCTTTATATTGCCTTTCTTTTGAGCATGTAGAATGCTTACTGAAATAGTAGCTTTTATTTTTTGATGGGGAAAGCAGCTCCAGATTGAGTAACAACAATGGATCTCAAAGTACATTCAGCAGAATTGTAGGATGTAGGATAAACTTACTTCTCAAGGCCTTAGCAAGGACTGGAGGAGAAAAACAAAAAGCATGTGGCGTGGTTGCAAGTGGGACTTAGCAAAGATACATGGTTCTCCAGTCTCTGGCTGGTACAATTATAGCAAGGGGCAGTCACAGTGCTGTTCCCCTTGGGCTAGAATTGGGGAATCAAAAAGTCTCTGGACTTTGGAGGTCCAGGTCTTTGTGCGGGGAATGATAGACAGCTGATGCTTCCTGCACTTGCACAGCCCTGCACATGTATCAGTGTACATGTGTCAAGTATGATTTTGTGCTTGCAAGAGAAACCAATTCAGAAGACAGCCCAAGAACAGAACAAAACTTTGGAGAATTACTGATAGTCCCCTGTGGTATATTTGAGGTTTCACAAAGGTTTATTCTGAAATGCTATAAATATACAGAGACTATTATTTCAAGATACGTAATTAGCTAAAGATGCAGATAGCCACACAAGGGATATTCAAAAGGTGCCTATCCTTTAGCTGCCATTCCTGTCAATGTTCACAAGCTTTTGTAAATCCTAGGAAGGTACTTAAGTAACCCTTAAGTCATAAGTAGCAAAGTAATACAGGTATGTATAATTTTTACATCTAGGAGTGTAGTGCCTTGCAATAGTTGGCTCTTCAACCAATTTTCAGATAGCTAGGTATATATATGTAAAAATAGAGATGTCGGGAAGACAGGGATGGCCTTTGGATGTTAATTTTTCTCTCCCTTAGGAAAGAGACAACCTTAGTCACAGGTGAACAAATGTTAAGTCTGAACATATGGCAGTAAATAGGTACCATTAAATAAACAAAACAACAATTAAAAAAAAAACAAACAACAAACAAATAAAACACAAAAAAAAACACAAAAAAACCCAACACAACACCAAACCACAAATAAGGTCAGATATCGATGAGCAGATGGATTCCAGCTGGAGGCCATAAGAGCTGTGACAACATTTGACACCTCTACTGAGAAAAATGAAAAATAGTTAAACTACCTATTTCTGTCTCTGTTGTTTTCAAATGTATGTGATAACCTGTGATGTGTTTAGTCTTCCCTTCACCTTAACTGAAGCATTGTTTTAGTAGATGGAAAAAATGTGATTTTTTTTTTTTTTTCCTCCCATTAAAAACAGGCATAATGGTCTTTTTCTAAAGCTGGACAAAATTAGCTTCATAATTAATAAGTGCCTTAGATGTGTTTACTGAGATGAAGAAAGCAACTTCAGGCCTGAGTTTTAGTCATGTTTTGCCTGGGTTCAAGTCTTGCATCTGTTTCAGCTACCGATTTCTGGGTTGTTTGTATTTTGGGGAGGTTTTTCTGCTTATATTAATAAATTGAGAAAACAGTCACCGTCAAAAATCAACCAAGCTCCTTACATCACAAATGCCCAGTGAAAGTATATAATAAAAAGCTGGCTGAGACAGTTGTTATATTCCTGGCCATTTGCCCTTCTGTGTTAATACTTGCACTGTGGGCTCTTTACAAGGTGTGGTAGCTTTGGCAGGTAATAAATTAGCTGCAGCTGTTGAACATGAGTCTCAAAAGCTCTTGGCCAATGTGTAAGTGTGGCCAATGTGTTTGTGTAGCCTTTACAGGGGAGAACGGGAATCTTTCTGAATTTTCTCTGACTGGATACACCTCTATGGCCTTTCTGTCAGAATGGCTGGAATACGAAAACTCTTGTAATGCTCAAATTGGTTGAGGTAGGGTTATATATGGTGGCAGAGGCCAGTAATCATTTATCAAAAAGATGATCTGTAATCATGGGGTTTGATTCTTTTGCTTCATGTTTCTTCATGGACATCTCTGTAGGAGCTATTGTTTGCTAATGCAAAAACTGCTCTTAAAAAAAAAAATCACCATCTTATCTACAGTATACTTAAGCTTGTGCCAAAAATGAGCTTGTGCATATTAAAATTTTGTAAACACAGTATAAACAGATCCTAGTACAGATTCTTGTAGGTGAAACTTGGAAGTTGTGTTCTAAAGCTGAGCTTGAGAAAATGCAATTCTCCCTTATCTCTGCAACGTTCACTCTTACTGTACTTGTGACACACAAAGCCATTGTTTGGGATGCACTCTAGGGAATGGCTGAACCCATTCTTTTTCCCAAGCTCATTTATTTTTGACTGCCATTTTCTTGGTGAGATCCTCAAGGTCATTTTATGCTGCTTCCTGCCTTTTTTTTTTTTTTTTTTTAATGCAAAGCAAAAGAGCTACCCTTGTTTTAAATACTGCAGTGTGTCCCTCAATGTGTGGAGTAATACTATGCAAAGCTGAAGCTCTGGAAGTTCCCGAGCGCAGACAAGCTGATCATCTGTATTTCCAAAGTACAAAGATAGAATGCATGGAAGAGTTAAAATGTGGCTGCAGGCCCAATCTGCAGCTTTTACTAGTATGTCTCATTGCTGATCTCCCCAAACTCCATGATTTCAGAAGATATCTGTTAAGTTAACGTAATGGTTGGTGAAATTGAAATTTTTTTCAAAAGGTTTTTCTCTGTGAAGAGAGCTGAAGTGTAATCGAAACTGCCCTGTACACTTAAAGCAGGGATACTTGCTAATATACTTACAATCATGCATCTACAATTGAGGTAAGGACAACAGTAAAAATATTTCACTGTGGTACTTTAATGGGTTTCCTTCTGTGTATTTAATAAGATTAAATTCTGTTTGGATTCCGTGTCTTAAAATAAATAAAAGGTGCAACACTCAACAGTAGTAGCATATTTTACTAGAACCATGAACAGAATAACATCAATCATAGAATAAATTAGGTCATCTGGTACCTCTGGAGATCAAGTAGTCCGACCTCCTGCATAAAGCACGGCAAATCTTGAAGCCAGATCACGTTGCAGAAGAGTTTGTGTGGCTCAGCTTTGACTGTCCGTAAGGAGGGAGACTGCATGGCTGGGCCCATTTTCGTGCTTGACTACTCTTACAAAGTTCACTTTTTCAAGCACAACATTCTTAATCCCCTGTGTTGCAACATGTCTGTTGCACCTTGTTCTTCCACTGGCCTTTTCAGGAAGAAATCTGATTCTTGTGCTCTCTCTAGCTCTTCTTTAAGTGCTTGAAGATAGCAGTTAGATCGCCTGGGCTCTCTTTTTCAAGCTGAACATCCACAGCTCCCTCAGCCTTTTTGCATGTGTTCTGTGCTCTGCTGGACTCACTCCAGTTTTTCAGTATCCATCTAGTACTGAGCTGGTCAAAATTACATGGAGTACTGCAAAATTACGTGGAGTACTCACCAGCACATGATATGAGGGAAATGACCACTTCCCTTGACCTGCTGGTGATGCTTTTGCTGGTGTAGCCCATATGCAGGTAACCCTCACTGCTCTAAATGCACACAGCTGACTTGAATTCAGCTTGATGTCCTCCGTGGTTCCAGATCCTATTCTGCAGACCTGCCCCCACAGGCTATATGTGCTGCATGGAGCTATTCTACTCCTGGTGCAGGACTTTGTTTTTGTTGAATTTCATGAGGTACCTATCAGCCTATTCCTTCAGCATTGGAGGTCCCTCCACTGTAACAGCTACTTCCCAAATCTGGTGACCTCCATGAAGTTGAATTTGTTTGGTACTATTGCCAAGGTGCCTAATGACCCATAAAAAACCAGCTGCACTTAGTTTCAGGGAATGTTATTTTTGAATAAAGAGCCTAACTTAAAAGACTGATAACCTGTCTTTTTTAGCCAAAAGTACATAAAAATCCAGAAAGTTCAATACAAAATTCCTGGCAAACATTTTTTCTTGCTCCCTAGCGGAATATTTTGTTTCATATATTTAACAGAATGACACTTTGCCAGAGTTCATGTTGATTCTTTGTTCTAACATTGAGAAATGGGTCCAGGTACCCTGAGGTGCAGTCCAGTACCTAAAATCACATGGCTAATTTATTCTGAGATCCTTTATAGATGACTTGTTTAAAGGAAGCCTTAGCAGTCTAAATACAGTGAAAGGTCTGTTAGCATGTGCTCCACATTGTCCCTTGTGGCTACTGTAAGTTAGTTCATGTTTCAAAATTGTCACTTTTTTCCCCTGGGAAGAATTTTGTAGGCTCCTCTTGAGCACCTTTTCAAAAGCAGTGCAGAGTAAATGAATCTTATAAAACCGCCTGCCTTTTTTTGGTGTCAAACGCTTCCCATGTCTGTCTGCCTGGGAACAGCTACAAGAGCTGCAAAGATGAATCAAACCCGCAATAGAGCAGCACTGCTCAGCTCGCAGGGCTCTGTGACGGCTCTGACCTCTGAACGACTCGCTTGCTCTGCATCCATTGGAAGCTCCGAACAATGAGTCCCTGTCCAGCTACACCCAGCTCGGCTTCCTGCTGGCGGACTTGAAGGAAATCTGCCCGGTGTGGAACCGTGACTTGCAAAACATTCTACAGCAGCCAAACAGTAGTGGCTGAAGACAGAGCGATTTATTGGTGTTAATGCCCATCCTCTTCGTGTATGAGTCATACATGCAAAACAGTCTGAAATGAAATAGTTGCTAAACATAGTTAGCTGAGAAGCGTTGGAGTGTGGCTGTTCACTGTAATTCAGGTTTATGTTCACCTAGCCAAGCGTTCTTGGGGGAAGAAGCACGTGGTTTGATAACCTTCTTGCCACTGTGAGGATGAATTACAAACTCAGTCCTGTGGTGCATAACTTTTTATAAGAAAAATTTCAAAAGTATCATTTTGGCAAAGGTAGGACTGCTTTTCTGTGACTTTCTAAATCTCAAGTTTCTTGGAGTCCTCTAGCTTAATAGATGTTGTGAGGCTTTTTGACATAGCAACTTTCTTAAACAGCTTATCAGCTCATATATAATACAAAAATTCTTCTCACTGATAAGAGACTGAGATCAGTGGAGAGGGGAGGCTTGTCATCCTCCCATGTCTTGGAACAAGGCTGGCGGGGGGGGGAGAAGCGCTGTTTGTTTGCATATGTGGTCATGTTTATATAACAGGTGACATCATCAATAATGTATCAGTGAAGTCCTCAAGACCTGCTTCAGTTTTATAGATATGCTGATAATGGTTAGCTCTTAAGAAGAGTGAATTTATAGATTAAAAGTACAGGTGAAGTTCTTAAAATAAGCTGCTATGGTTAGGTTTTCAGAGCACAGAATTTGATGGAGTGCAGCAAGGCAGGAGCCTTGTTCATGTTTCAAGTACCTACTCCTACAACTGTGCTCACTGCATTCAGTTAAAAACTGCATTGTTTACTCCTGTAGAATATAAATCCTTAGTTGTGGAATTATATATGTAATGGGGAAAGACGAGTGATAGGTTTTGTTGCTCTGAGGTAACACAAAGAAAAATGCTTTGCCTCTGAATCAGGCTGTGTTCGTGTTGTGAATTCCGGAAGCCATTAGATGTACGTGGTGGTATGGAAATACTGCTTCCGTAATGGGAAAAGCTTAAAACAACACAGGAAATTTGCATGGATTTTGGTAATCATTGATATGTACAATGTATTTTGCTCTTGTAAACTATACTAAAAACTTTATTAATGCATGGGGGGAAAGAAAAAGGTTACAAAATTGTTTTCTGATAGTGATTGATAGTTGCAGCATTTTTTATACAGGTCACCTGAATTTCATAATAAGGTGATAATTTGGAGACTTTTGCCTGAAAATTAGTATAGAATTTGTATTAAATCACTGAACATGCTCTGTGTATGTTAAGAGAAATTCTGGTTCCTTGTTATAAGTGTATTTATCACGAACCAAAATTGTGAAGTATCTGAAATGACAAAACCCGAACAACTATTTTTCAGCCAGTAAACAGAATGCATCTGCTTTGTGGTGCTTCTGCAAGTCAGTCCTTATATGGCAACGTTCAAAAACACCACATGTACGTGCTGTATCCGTGTTCTATAGGCGGAAAGGTAGAACTTCTGTATCATCATAGTTCTGTCACCTTCCATTTGCTATGTGGTAATGTAACAATATATATTGTTCCCTATTAATGTTGACAGACCACTGCAAATTGTGATTTACCCAAGAACATTAAGTGTAGACATGTCATTCAGTGGATACTTGTAACTGACTTACTAATGTGTAGGAGTAGTTTGTATTTCTGTAGTCTCTTGAGGCTTAAATTAAAAAACACGAAAGCCTGAATTATGTTCAGTGTCCTAAGTGGTGAAAGGAATTCTGTAGCATGTAATGTCTATTTAAACGGGGCTTTTTTGTCGAAACGTTTTTAATAGATGTGTGATGACTAAGGAATAGGATCCTAAACTAGAGTGAGGGGGCACCATTGACCTCAGTTGAACTGCACTGCTTTATAACAACTGAGGAAATAGCAGGAAGTATTTGCGTTCTTCGCTGTTTCTAAGACTAGAAGATAGAGAAAAGAGCTCTGACTAGAGGACAAACAGAGAAATTTATAGGAGTCTTAAAGAAAATGGTATATTTTGGTTTGGAGTTTATTAGCTCTGATGACTCATTTTTTTTCTCTCAATTCATTTAAGTATTGATTCGCTACCATTTAAATGAGGCTGATACACTACTCTTGTGCAAAACTTTCGAGGCCATCAAGTTTAAACACAGTTTCCTTACTTACAGTAGAGGATTTGGTGCTGCATGCTTACACTAAGTGCAAGTTTTCTCCTTGGAAGAATCTAACATACAGCATTTAGTTCTATATGCATATAGAAATGAAGAGGTTTTATGCATGCCTGGGCAGCTTCTGTCCCAGTGCAAGTATTTAGAAGTAGTTTGCCCAATATTCACTAGAAATGGGGTATGGAATAACTGTCTTCTGCAGCCACTTAATTGTGACGGAGCATATGACTGAGATACATATTTGTGTCTTTCTTGCTCATTAGCTAGGTCATAGCTTCATCCAGTATCAGTACTTCTAAAATCTACTGAAGTGAAGCGAATGATCCAGTCTCTGAAGATGCTGGATAGAGCAGAAAGATTAACTGCATTTGCCAGCCAGCACTAAGGCCATGAGAGACAATAGGATGTTCAATATAAATCATAATTGCTAAGGGCACAAAGGAGCAGATACTTATTCTTGAAACCTAGCGTTCTGGTTCGCTTAATATTCAGAAGCATTCGCTTGTTCAGAGTTTGTGCACTTCATAAAAAGTCAGAGTTTTTTGGATGGCATGGCTCTAGTTAATAATTCACTGCTGATATGTTTGTAAGGTCTTATCTTCCATGCTACTATTTGTTTATGCTGGTGTCACTCAGCTGAAGACAGCTCAGAGCAGTCCTGCACTAGAGCACAGATCCAGCTTATAGATTGCCTTAGACATCACAAAGGATGTAACCACGTCTACTATGTGTCTAGAAATGGATTGTTCTTGAATGTGGCTTGTTTGAGAATTGCAGCCTTTCTTACTGAGAGAAGGAATAATAAATCCAAATGCCTTGAACTTGTGCTACATATATGGTAACATTAGGCAGGGGAAGAGTTTTTTTAAATATTTTTTTTCACTGGAAAAATTTATGTAAAACTTGATTTTGTGTCTGTCTTTTTTTTTTTTTTTTTTTTTTTTTTTTTTGGGTCAATTAGACTGACTAGTTCACTTTCCAAAAGCTCAGATGTATGGTAAGTTCACTGACCTGATCACTAGAGAGCATTTTATGAAGAGATCATTGTTGAGAATGCCTGCTTCCTATTGCCATAGATTCTGGGTAGTCTTGACTGTTGTTGCCTTCATTTACTTATTACAAAGGAGAGAACCTTAAGTTTCTCAGATTCTCTGCTGCATCTTTTCAAGGGCAATATGTGTATTCAGTATGCACGAACCTTTTGCTGAAGCTATGTGAATCAATTCTTTAGTCTGTTAAGGGGATCTGTCCTGCAGCTGTTTTTCACCTATGATCAAGAGAAGTTTAGAATTACAAGACAAAGAGGGGAGACCATTGAGAAAGACTTGGGAACTTAGTGTGAATTCCACAGTTGCCCCTTCCCCCACCCCAACAAAAGCATAAAACCAAATTTATCATTTGCTATTGCTGCAGTGCAACAGCTTGCTTCCATCCCAGAATGCTGAAGAGTGAAATGGAAATGCAGACTTTTCCATCCTTTTCATTGTGAGGAAGGTGTAGGGCTTGAATCTGAACAAGTATCAATGTATGCAAAAGACAAGAGTTGTAGTGCTTTGGATTAATTCCATCTAATCACATACCAGGTCTGTGATTTTGTCTAGAGCGAGTGGTTTAGGTATGTGTAAGACAGGGTTAAAGTGATCCTTTCACCAGTATTTCCCCTGAACTTCCAATTACCAGTAGTTTAAGAGCTTCTTGTAGCAGGTTTTGCATCTGAACAGTATTTTTTAATAGCTGCTGATGGTTTCATTTTTAAATATTGTACTTACAGGTTATGTAAATTTGGAAAAAATTATTATCCTATTCTAAGCTTTTACCCACCTTTCATATTTTTATGGATCTGTGTTTCAATTTAGTACACAAAATGTGTATAACACAGAAGTTGTATGGTATACTTCTTTACCACAATAAGTTTTTAAACAATTGCTAAAGATGGACGTATTATTTTCTTTATCTGATCTGTATTCTAATGTATTTAATAAGATGGAATAAATGTTTTAAAATACCAAGGCTTCATACCACAGTAAGAATTCTATGAACCAGCATTGTTTGCTTTTACAATATAACTAATGGATCAAATTTGATGGGAGCCGTCAAAGCAAACTAAGAATTATTTTAAGTAAAAGGTATAAAGCAAAGGTGAGTAGGGGAAACATTAAAAGATTGTCTCACTTATATCTGGTGTTTGCCTCATGGCTCCTTCAAGGTGACTAATGCTACACATTAAAACATGCTTGAAGGCAAGATACTGTCGCTGTATCAGTATTTAAATTGAGGTGAATCGTAGGGCAAAGCTACAGAGCTGAGTGGAGTTGCATAGGAAATTGTTACCTTGTTTTACAGAAGCTGTTTTGAAATTTCAGGAAGTTGTCCTGACTTCCTAAGCAAGTCAAAACCCAAACGTCAGTGTCAAACTTCTGTGAATAGAAAGACCAGATTAAGATAACTTTTTCAAACACATAGTTTTTGTTGCTGTTCTGAGATGATTTACTTTAAATTTATTTCTAAATAAAAGCTTAGATTAGGCTAAAAATCAAACAAGACAAGAGCCCTCAACAATTTTGCAACTTATGTGCAAAAACATTTTCCAGAATTGTTGCTCTTTTTTTTTTTTTCAATAGTTTTTCTACAAAACATTGGGTTTGGATGTTAATTCTGACCTGATCAAGAGATATACATAGTGTTCATTAGCAATGGTCTTACAAACAAGAAGTGTCCATTCTTTAGAAAGAGAGGTGATGCATAAGAAAAGGATTTTGAGTAAGAGGCAGGCTTCCAAGGGATAGGGCAGAATGGGATGAAGTTACAGCCAAAATACCCGAAAGTAGATGGGTGTTCACAGCTGTGGGTTTGAGATGAAGGGACTTTATTTAGTAGCTGCAGAACTCATGCCATTGGTGGTGCTTAGAGCAAGTGAAGAAGAGAAAAATAATCTGAGATCAGTCTTCAGTAATTAGGATAAGGTGCCAGGAAAGCCAGACAGAGTGGGGTTAGGGGCATTGGTGAAAACTGATTACAAAAAGGATTACAGCACTGAAGGAATGGAAGTAGAGAATTTCAGAAGAGTGTAGAATAGAAAGAAACAACTAGACATGCGTCAGTGATAATACAGAGCTCTTATTCTCTAAAACAGTTAGTTTCTCAAGAAGTAGATTGGTTCATTTTTAATTATTTGAAAAGGAAATTTCCTTTCAAGAGCAAATCGATTCTTATATACTATGCTTTGCTTATGCATGGACTTTAAGAATTAGCTCATTTTTTAATTGGAAGTGCTCTAATTTAATTTTATTTATATGTAGGAAAGAACATAGTACTACCTTAAATGTTACTGACCTTCAGATGAAGTATTTACATCACCTAGACCAATTGTAAGGTGACAGCTTTGTGGTGGTATTAAAATAGCTTTCTACATTTAAAAAGTTCCTTTTTTTTAACACTTCTAGATTCTTGTATGCTGTGTTTAGCAAGCAGTACCAGCAACTGCTGTAAGAAATGAAAAAGCAATTGTGTTTTCAGTTCATTAATTTTATTAATTTGACAGCTTTTCACAGATAGCCATTTCATTACTTCAGGAAACTTCAAGACTACTTAGCGTAATTTCTTTACTGGAGGAAGGAAGATGTCTTTTTAAAAACAATTACAGTGTGATTTTAAACCCTCTCCTCTTTCCTTCAGAAAGTTTGGGTGAAATGTTAATAACTGAAGTCACTCTTAATTCATTAGATCTGATTGAATGTTGGTCCCTTAAGTGTTCAGTGATTGGTCTTTAAAGAAGGGAGAAGCTTACTTCTCTATCCATCTGCCATACAGGTCTGTTTTACTCTTTCATGTGAATATTTATGCATTTTTTATGCAAATAAAGTTTGAAAATGTTGGTTTGGGGTGGAATGATTGTGAAATAGCAAAGTTCTAAATAATGTTGCTGTAAGCCAGACTATTAAATATAAAAATCATAAAAAAGCATAAGTAGAACTTATTGATAAGGTAAACAGTTACCATGTTTTCATGCCTATAGCCCTCCTTGTCATGTGAGTTTGGGTTGGCATACAGTTGAAATCAGTTGTGCTCTATGTAGTAGAGGACTATAATGAGCAATTAACAGTGGCTTTTAAAATTACACACTACAGTGCACTGTATGGTAGGTGACTGTAGTTATAAAACTATAATTAAGTGTGCGGGAATTGAGAACATCTGCTAAGGGAATGGCACTTACTGTTGCCAATTAAAAAAAAAAATCCTAATGCTGTGAAAAATAGCATTAAAATATTACATATACCAGATTAAGCTGAGGACATAATTTTAATAATTAAATAAACTGAGGGGTAGTTCATAAAGGAAAATATTCTGTGATGCTCCATTATGTTATCTATCCTTTCTGTTATTCACACTGCACTTGATGAGATTGAATAGCTGGTATTACAGCAAGGCATGTAACTGATCTACACATTTTCATGAAACAGATACCATCTCATGTGCTAGTGCTCCATGAGTTAGTTGAGTGACTCCCACAATGCAGAACAATGAGCCCTGACTAGCACTTAGAACTGTGGCTGCTGCAGGTACGTTTAAACTAGTCTGATAACCTCGAAGTAACATTTCATTTGGCGCCAGTAGTAAATCCATTCAGTCAATGAAGGATTCCTTTTGGCGTCAGCACTCCTGGGATGTACCGTTGGCTAAATTTCACTATGTGGTTTAGAAAGTAAACTAAAACATATTGTGGCGCTAACGAATCAAACCTTGTCTTAAAACTTCAAAATATTCAAGCATGTTGTTTAGAACGGCATTATTAAACTCTCTAAACTAGCTAACATAGACTGATAGTACCTATGATTAATGAAGTCATTCATTATTTCCTGTTGTACGACCCTGTTTCAAGTTACTTGTCAAAAGCTAGAGGCCATGATTCTACAATGTAATAGTTTTGTTCCCATTAAAAATTCTGGTCATCTGCAGTTTAGAAAAGTTAGGACTTGGTGGATGGAATAAACACAGCTTTGCTAGGAATGTGACTTTTACCTCCCATTACAAAAAATTGTGTGCCTCTGAAAAATCTGTCTGCAGATGCTCAGTAGGGATTTGGCAAAAGCACATGATCTGAAGATCCATTCCCATTGCACATGAACATAAAATTAGAATTGAGTGCTTGAATGCTTCTGAGTGCCAGGGGTAGTATAGGGAGTGAGTGGGACTATTCATTGCTACTGCAATGAATGCTAGAGCAAGCTGAAAATAAGATGACGGTGTTTGCTGTTCTTTCAGGGCCACTATAGACCAGTCTTTGAAGAGGAAAAGGCTGCCTGGCTTGAAGACTGAGGAAATAAGAGCAGTAGACTGTGACAAATTGCCTCTGACAGGGGAAGGGGGAGTTTGGTTTGGAGGGCAGTAACAGGAATACTGGGATTTGAGTTAAAGGGACAAAGGTGAGACTGGCCTGGAAGGAACCTGGGGCTGAGGGCTGAAAGCTTACTGTGGCTGCCTGACTTCCTCAGCTGAAAAGGTGGAGATTTGCCTAGTGACTCTAGAAAAGTGATTCAGGTGTCCCTGTGGTGCCAGATAATGAGACTCCAGCATTTCGCCTTCCTTGTAGAAGGAAAGAAAATATAGGTGACAGGAGAAAAAATTATATTAGTGTTGCAAAGGCTGCAGATAAGACATGCCAGAGTTAAAGCCACCTTTGCTGCTTCAGTTTGTTCCCTCTGTGTGAATGCAGTTATCTGAATAGTTTTATATCTGCTTGTTTTTGCTAATCTTTGGCCTCATCCAGAGCACACGCTGCATCTCCTCAAGGGCTGCGGGAGTGGATTTGGGTAAGGAATGGACTCAGTTGTAGACCCTTCAGGATAGTAGAGAATGAAGTAGGGGACTGAATACTGGTCCTGGTTTGTGTCCCTGCCACTTCGTTCCTGTGATGGTGGGCGTTGTGTGTTATTGTGGATGAGCAGGGAAAGCTCCTGCCCGTGCCTGGCTGGCAGGCAGCTTGTATTGCACTGAAAAGCCATGCATGACAGTGCTGCACAGATGCCTAGCCACCTCTTGGGGATGCCTAACTTTGCTCTGTGTTGGCTGAGTGCCTGGCACAAGCCTCTGATCTGTGAAAGTGCCTAGCACATACTTGCAATGAGAGTTCGATTAGCGCTATTAATGTTCAAAGTATTCTGGCCAGTTGGACCCAAAGTATCTTCAGTTCAGTTATGCAAAGTTACTGAAATCTTCAGTCTGTCTGTCACTTCAGTGAGGATACAGTGGCTTTCTGACACAAGTTAACTTGTTTGACATGCATAGCTGTTACAGTGATCAATGTTTAAAGCAAACCTCGAGGAGAACTCACAGTTACAAATGAGGTTCAAGGCTGGATAATGGTCAAACATGGTGTAGGTCCGTACAGGAAGAACATTGTTCTTTCTGTACACAGGCAAATTATTTCTGGGTTTGTGGGTTTTGTAATTTGTTTTTAGCAATCAAAAGTTTTATGTGACATCATTTAAATTCTTTAATTGTAGTTTATTAAAAATTACATGTACATGTAGATTACAGGTGAAAGATACAGGCATGTGAGTATGTACATATACTGGTGTTTTCTACATGTGTTTTCCCTGAGCTCTTTTCTCACTAGGAAATACCGAGGGTTATGCTAGGTTCAAAAAAAGACCTAGAAGTATTCCTGAGACAGGTCTTTTAATTCTGCAGAATCTGTGTGGTCAGTGCGATTATGTCCTCTTTGAGCTGAATGAGAATTCCATGTATATGTTCTTGAGGTTATTATGAATATATGATATGGCTAATAGAATAATTTTATTATTCAGCCTATTGTTCTCATTCAGAATGGAGAAGACTTAATCTTGTGTTGATAAAGCATGGTCTCGTCTCTGACCTTCACTGTCTGGAATGCTGAATCAATGAATTGAGTGATTTCTTTCTCATTTAAGAGCAGTAAGAATAACAAGAGTGGGAATCACATGGTAATGCTTTATCCCAACACTGGAAAATCAGATATTGTTCAGATTGGTGCATATAAAAGCTTGAACCGAGCAAGAGGTAATGAAATAGCATGATTAGTAATTAACATATTTAACCGAACAGTTCAGTATTTTACCCCATCAATAAGAATATATTATCTGTAATTCCTGGAGAAAACTGAGAGTGGGGAAATCAATCCTCTGATTACTAAAGTTAAATATGGTAATTGTAAATTTGTCTCTTACAGAAATGAATGCTACTTGCAGGCAGAAAATACAATCTTCATAAATTCTGAAATGTAATGGTTATATGGATAACAATTTCTGTAGTAGAAACTATGTATGATATAGATAATGGCTAGATGAACTCTTATCTAAAGAATTGTAGTAGTAATGATCTTGGGAAACATTTTAAAAATTGTTTATAACATTTTTATTTCAATAACGTTGGCACAGTTTTCTGGTTGTAGAATTTTGCAGTGATTTTATTATCAACTTGTTAATGTCTTCTCTTAGCAGCTGGTAGCTCTTGGAAGCTGCTATTTATCCAGTGATCAAAAGGGTGAGCAGGTATAGCTAATGAAACTTCAGGCATTTCCTTTGTATTTGATCAACACTTTTTAAAAAATCTGTCTATAATTTACTGTTTTTCTTTGCTATTTTCTTGACTGCAATTGCAAATATCTGGACCTCATGTTATCTGGTTAAACAATCTCTCTTAGGTTAGCTGACCTTTTAAAATCTCCTGACTTAACATTGTTTGCTATAGTATTTTTTTCTGTACTCTATTATATATGCTGTCATAGTACATAAGGACCAGCATCCCATTACTCTGTAAGACATACAGAGACAGATCTAAATTAGGCAGATTTCCCAATAATTTACAATCTAAAATGAAAAAGTAGCAGATGAAGGCAGCAACTGAAATACAGGGTATCAATGTTTATTGGTATTAGTACAAAGCAGCCTCCAGACACTGAGCAAGGGCTATGTCTTTGCAGAGACTGGGATCCCGTGCTGCGGAAACAGTTGAGTGGAGATAGCCCCTCTCCAAAAGTGACAAAGGAGGATAAAAGAACACTAAACTCACAAAGGTGAGAAGGTCTGTTGAAAATCAGTGGCAGAGCCAGGTGTAGAAACCACATGTTAATGCCCTATTACAGGGGATAATCTGGTATACCATATAGTACCTGGCCTAAAGAAGCCTCAGAGCGTGTAAAACTGCTCAGTTCTGTCCTTTAAATGTCACTGAAAAGTTAAAATGACAGAGAAATTGTTAGAATTCATAAAAATAAGCAGGTCTAATTCTGTTTCTTTTAGGTGTATAACTAGATTTTTTTGGCCTGTGAACTCATGAGAATGGCTGTAAGTTTAATAGGCTTAATAGTGGACCCATTTAATGAAATCCGCTCCCCAAACAGAGCTTAACTTACAGAAAACGGGATCATAAATTTCCTGATCATTTTACATTGTGGATCGTTGGACAGTTTTGAGAAGATGGGACCTTTTCCCATGAGTGGTTTTCAGCAACAGGATTCAATAGCCATCGGTCAAGGGCCTGACGGTCTCTCCTGCTGTATAGGCAGATTCCATTTCTCTTTCAAAGCCTGATTTTTCTCAAGATCCTCAAGTTTTCCAGGTTATCTCAGTGACTCATACTCCACAATCAGAACCCAGAATGATAGAGCAGTCTGCTTTTGGAATTAAAATTGCGCTTTTTAGACAGCAGAATTTTTTTTTTTGTTGATTACGTGATGTCTAACAAGGCAAATTAAATTTCGAGGGAGGCAAGTATTGTAGCTGGAATCAAAGTATGTGTATTTATCCACATACAGCTGCTAACTCTTCCTGTATGAATTGCCTTATATCTTATAATGCTACGGTATATTGCCCATTTGGCCGTGATGCAGTTTGTGTTCTCAAAGGTAATTCCTCATGGAACTTGTAAGCCTTCGGTGTTACTGAGACCTCTGCATTTCTGTCAAACTTAGGGAAATTGGCTAAAAGTTTTAAGTACACAGTAGGAGTACTGAAATTGTCCCTGTGTGATCCTATCCAACTTTTATCTTAGAAAACAGTGATTAAAATATCCCAGTGAACATCTTCTTAGATTATCTTCTAAGTTATAGGTATTATTTTGTCTTTATGAGCATGTTACAAAAAGTTCAAAACCAAATCCTGCTGCTTCAGCATACTTACTAAGAATATATTAAGGAGCCTTATGTCATCCCACACATTGGTGTGACTCTGTTAGCTAGATGTAACATTCCTTAGCTGTGGTCAAGGGAAGCGTATTTTTATATTTAAGACAAAACCAATGGAAGGAAACAGAAAAGGATTTTTCTTTCATGAATGAACACTGTTCCCACTGATTTGATTGGGAGTGCTTTTGACTCATTAAAAAACAAAACAAAACCACCACCAATGAAAAAAAATATTGAAAGGAATTCTATTTAGGTGGAGATTTATGCATGTTAGTCCGAAATTGGCACATATTACACACCCAGTAGAAAGAAGCAGGAACGCATTGTTTGTCATACTGTGTGAACATGGAAAATTTGATAATACTTGAAGTATTCGAGTGACCAGTAGTTTGCAAAGTCCTGGAAATGAGTGATTAAACTAAAACTCCCTTATTTTCCTAATGTCTTTGGTAGTTACTGAAGGCTAATGAACCTAAATTTAACCCTCATTTGTGCACCTCTTTGTTTACCTGACAAGTGAACTTTCAGGAGAACTGAGAAAATGTGTAGTGCCGTTTAGGCACTCTTGTCTTGAAGATGGAGGTTTTTGTGATTGTGTTTGTAGGCATTAATCTACTGCGTGTCTATTTCAGTGACATGGTCTCATACAGTAATTTTAAATCATTTCCAGCCTACAGAATGAGTTAATTTGAACAAACACAGTTCCTGTAAAACAACGGCAGAGGAAGCCAAAAGCAGGGAACAAAACGACCATTAAAGGCTAGAAATTTACAATTTCATCTTATTAAAAGCAGTAGTAGATGCCTGGAGTAAAGGGTAAGAAATGTGAATTGCAGTCAGCAGTTAATGGGACTTTTCTTTTTTTCTTTATATTTAAGCAATAAAAATAATAATTAAAAAAATCACAAACACCACAAGCACGACTGGAATTATTAATAATATTTCCTCTAGTGGTAGAGCTTTAAGGAGATGCTGAGTATCAAAGCAGCTGTTTGTCCTCCTCCTTCCTTTTGCAGCTGTAAAAATAACCAGTTAAGTGTACAGAATGTTGTCAGTCTGAACATCTTTCTTGGTATCCTGTTAAACTTGCAGTTACGTTTTAGGGAAATGTTCTGATATTGGAGCGTCTGAGATGTATTTTGAGGCGACAGCAAATACCTACTTAGAACTAAGTGCAGATGTTTTACTTAAGCTGGGTTTCCAGTACATAGCTAGTCGAAAGTATACATAGCTAGTAGAAATCATGCTACAATAGGAGAAATTTTAAGCTTTAAGTTTTTTTCTCTAAAGCGAAAGACTTGCTTTTAAGTTGATTTCAATTTAAATATAAGTGTTTGAACTTTTTCTTCAGATGCTGTATTTGATGAAGATTGCTTTAAGGAACCTTCAGTTTAGAGACATGTAGTCCTTGCTTTTCTCATCAGATATTTAGTTAATTTTCTCAGTTTCATGAAGAAACAGAGGAACAGGAAAGCATAATTCTAGCTTCTCTTAATTTTGTATTCATAACATTGTCAGAAAAATGATATTAGGAAAAGAATCCAAGGTCCAGAAAGAAGTTCCTGTGTCATCAAATCTATTCCCTTGCCTTCAAACAGCTACATTTTTCACATACTCCTGTCAAGTTCGGGCTCTTAAGTTTGACCGCAGTACTGATAAAAGTGCTCCAGACCTTAATGACTCTCAGGAATAGAAACTACCTTATGATTTTCAACTTTTATTTAAGATAAATGAAATGGTTAGTAGTTCTCGTGCCAACTTGGTTCCTTCTTCCAGTTCTGTCCAGTTCCTTGGTGTGTTTATAGAGAACAATCAGCCATGGATTCCTGTGATGGGTTCTCCTGTACCTGATGCTCTTTGAACTCTTGCTCATGGGAACTAGAACCGCTTGTGATTTTCAAGACAGGATCTTTCCAGTGCCTTGAATTTGCTAGGGGAGGTAGACTTAGATGTCTGATATGTTGTAAGGTAGCTACCCCACTAAGCTAGTTTGTTAGTAATACTGCAGGCAGCTGGAATAGCTTCAACTGTATTCCTAATTGCAACTTGGCAAACACAGCAAAAATCCTAAATCCAACTTCTGTGTCTGTTCTGCTGCCTTTCCACACTGCTCAGAAATTATCTGTTTCCTACTAGAATATCACTCACAACCAAAATTTCTTGACAGTTGTAGCAGAGTAACTACCCATTCTCCTTCTGTCTCTGAAAGAATCTCTACAAGCACACATCTCCTCAGCTTTTCCCAGTCAGTTAAACTAACTCAAGCTCTTTGCAGCCCAGACATGTCTCCTAGTATTTTGCATCTCCCCAGTAAACAGAGCTTTTGTGTGTACAGTTTTCCCTGATCATGCACTAACTGCTGCTGACTGCGGTGCAACCTGTCTATATTGCATCCCAGTAGAAGTTTATGGCTGTGTACAAATCATTCAGACATCCCAATTGTTTAAGGGACCTGATCCGTACATTTGCAGATGATGTGCGTAAGTAACACATGTATGATGACACTGTGCTTAACGTAAGGATGTCTTCGCTATCCTGTAAGCAAAATTTAAAAGTTAAAATTACAGAAACTATGATGGCAGTTGTCTGCCTGTCTTTTGTTCTTTGATTGTCTATCTGAAATACTTTTAATTAGGACTGGAGTATTCAGCTCCTTGTAAGGTGAGAGAATGTGATCTGGGGCAAACAGTATTTACGCCTGTGTTTTAAAATGAAGCACAGAAATAGGTCTGTGGGGCCTACATAAAGCATATGCTTAAGCATATGCTCAGCATATGCCTTGCTGGGTTGGATCTTAGTATGAGCTCCCTGCCATTTTGTCGTCTTGTTGCATATTAATGAAACTGAAACATGGTGGAAACTTCTCCAGTACTTTCTTAATTTTTTGTTGTAAGCACTGTCTCCCTCTGCTCTATCTTTTTTTTTTTTTCATATGAACAGTACGTTTGCATATACGCCTTCTTCAGCTTAGGGGCTTGACAGGAGAGGTCTCTGCTCCCGAGGAAGCTTTGGGACAGTTGTTTCTTCATACGAGTCGCTGTTTCCACAATCCAAACGTTTTGTGTTCTGTCAAGCTCTCATTGCATTCTCATTGCCATAGTCATCCTGCTACAGCTAAACATCTGAAACAGTTTCTTCTAAAAACTGAGCGAAAAAATACAGTCAGCTTCACTATTTTCCAGAACTAATGTTTCATACTTTTTTCCCCCTCCTTCACTGAATGTATGATTTGGCCTGTTGCAGAGATGAGAGCAGGAATGCTCTGCAGCATCTTCATGATTTAAGTTAAAAGAATTTACTACCACATGCAAAGCAGGATATAGAATCCTGCCTGGTAATAAATATGTGTTTGTAAATCACCTGCCATGTTTAAACTGACTAAGCAATCCTTGGAGTAAAATCACCAACTGATTTGACTTCTTAATTTTGCAGATATTTTCCCAAGTAGAATACTGTCTCTAGCTCAAACTGTGAAACTGGCAAATAACATTAAAGCAAATCTGACACTCTTTCTCACGCAAATCTGGAAAGCTCCTGTCCTCTCCAGATAGCTGGGCATTGCAAGACAATGAAAATCTATCTTTTTCTAGCCAGATCACACACACACCTATCCTGCTGTTGATCCATCTCCGCTCTGTATTGTAAGCCTCTCACTGAAGATCTTTGGGGTAGAGTTCATTACAAAGAATGGCAGCTATAAAGAGCACATACTAGAATTAGCTTTAAAATCAATATAAATACTGTACCAGAAAAGCACATTTTAAACCTGCTTTTTATAATATCCTTTGTGAAATGGTAAGGAGTAAATAACAGGTAACTTAGAAGATGTTTAAAAAGTTATTAGTTCATTAACACTGTCTGGTTGATCTCTGTCATCTTATAAAGTTATCCCGAATACCTTTGGGGAAATCATTTAGTTGGTTCAAGTCAATCAAACTCACAATTTACCTTATAGTACTTAGCACCAAGAGTGCCTGTAATATAGTTGTAGGGGATGCTGTTGGTGGGGAATAAGGGTTGCAATAATAACTATTGTCTCTTTGAGCTTCTTTCATACTCTGACTGTATTAAGTGGAATAGGTCAAAAATATTTTCAGACACAATCAATGTGGAAACAGCCAGCTTGTTTTGAAACAGCAGCAGAATCTGTATGATCAGATGCAAAACATACCAAACAAGGTAACTTACCACTTTGTTTTTCAAGAGCCTTTCAAAACTTGTGTAAGCAAGCAGGCAACTAGATTCTGGAGTTTGCCCCCAGTTAGCTTTGCAACTAGCAAGTCTGGGATTTCGAAAGGATCTAGACTCCGTGGCTACAGAGCAGGAGGCAGAAAGACCCCCAAAATTATCCATGAGCTTGGATGCATTTGATCTGGTACTTCTATGAGGCATTTAGGAATTTGCAATACATTATTAGTATAGCTGTAACAATAAGAAAGGAAAGAAATCTCCTTTCCTTTTTACCTTCCAGTTCTTTCCAGAATTTTACATGGAAAGGATATTCTAAATTCTGACAGTCTCTATCCTTAGGTAATTATGGATTATAGTTATTAATAATTTTGAAGATAATTATTTGAACAAGGTGTAAGCAGGTAATTGCATGTTACTAGTCATTTAGGCTTTGATTCACAAAGCTCTTGCTCACATTTATTTAGTTCATGTTTGATTGAATGTTAGAGCTCCTACCTCAGGGCTGTAAGTGCTCTAACATCTGATCAATAACTTAATTAAACCTCTAACAGTAAAGACACGTGTCTTGTATTCATGAATAAACTGAGGGCGTGGAAACCTTTCTTGACTTCTCACTAACCCTTTTTATAGCTCCATATAGATGTGGAACAGAAGGGGTGACAGAATGGCTCCCTGCAGCACCCCACACTTCAGAACTTACCAGGAACAGAAGCAGCAGTCACAACTAGCTATCAGGGTCTCTTGGAGAAAATAGAGCAGGTGTCAATGAGATTCCCACTAGTCTCTTCAGCAACCCCTCTCAATGCAAAGTATTGCTGAGCTGAGGTAATCTTTGTAGTGTTATCAAGAAACATAGGGAGTTATTGAGAAATAACACAGCAATATATATTATGTATTTAGTGGAACTGTAGCAATGATAACTGCAGCTGTATTCAACCTGACAGACACGTTTTTGTGCACTGACACAGTAATTCATTTCCAATCAAGCTACCTCTGCCAGGTGAAGCCAACTATAGAAGAATGCCATGAAGATTAATCCTCAATCTTCCTCTGCAAAAAGTTAGACATGCTACTGTGGTGAAGCTTAGTGTTCTCTTACCTCAGCATCTAAGATCAGGTATGAGCTTGGTAGAAAACCTACCTGATCTAGGTGACTGAACAGCAGCCTCTGATTTTGCAAACTCATCTTCCAATAGCGCTTCTAATCTGCACAGTAATTACAGGCATTCCTTCCATCACAGCTTTCTAAGAGCTGAGTACTTTAGCTGATCATTGGGCACCCTTTTTGGAAATGAGTATCTGATGCTTTCAGTAGAATATTCATCTTGCCTCTGTCGGGGTCTGTATTAGAGCTACTTAAAAACCCATTCACAAAGAACAGTTTCCAGGAGACAGTGAAGCAGGAACAGAAGTACAAAACAAAACGCTTTGTTCCCCTCTCTTCTCCCCACTTTCTTGAAGGAAGGATCTTAAAGACTGCTTGAAACAATGCTGACTAAAATGCTTTCAGGCATATGGCTGTTAAGTTCAGTGCATTTGCTTGTATCCTACTGCCAGTATCATTAAGTATTTGAATGCTACTTTAGCTCCTCAGAAGCAGAGAATTCCAAATAATTTGGATATTAAATGCAAGGCCTACTGTTTGCATGAGTGCAATTTATGTTGCCTTATTTACATGCCTATTTTTCAGGTATGGAAGACTAATTTGCTCTTCAGCAAAATGAGATTAATGTGAAAGCATTAGTCATGTGTATGCAATCCCTCACTGAATGTCAGCAGTGCAACCCTAAGCTGTTCAGGTAGAAAATCTCTCAGGAGGACAAAGCTGTAATGCTAAAACTGAGTGTTGTCTCTTAAAACTTGAGTAAGAGTTAAGCATACTTTATGTAAATATATCGAAGCCACCTGCTAGAAATCATTTTGGCTCTGCAGTGTTCCAAGAGTTCTGTACTTGTTGGGTCTGAAAATAAATACCGTGTTTCATTTCGTAGCTTGCGTGTCATGTCATTGGTGATCCAGTTCCAAGCTAAAAGAAGGCTTGAAAATGGTGTCTCCTCTAGCAGCCTGAAAACGCTGTAGGAATGTGAGGCTTTAAGAATATTCTGTAGCTGTTACAGAAATCCAAAATTATAGTCAAAGACTATTCATCAAAAATGAACAAAATAAAATTTGCCTTAATTTTTAAAAGATCTTTTAGAAATTCTTAGAGGTAGTTTTCTGATAGCTGCAGCATAAAAAGAATGTGATAAAACTTTATTCACTGCCATGTGTCTATTTCCATAGTTCTCAAAAAGTTTAATGTGCATCTTTTTTGTCAGAAAACTGACTGAATAATAGCAGCAAAGTTCAGAGAGTTTCTGAAAAACAGTAAGTTTTTCAGGCAGTGGAGAATCTGGCATTATTAATACAAGAGAATACAGCAATGCACATTACCTCAGAGGTACAATTAATTCAGGGTTCCTGTTGAACTGGAATTGTGTTCTGACATTTTGTTTACTTCTATTAATTAGTATCTTGAGTCTCCCATTATAAAAAGAGTCCTTCATGCATACCTTCCAACTTCCTCCAACATAGTTGGGCAGTTTATATTTTCAATTTATTTTTTGAAGCTGTATTGCATTAAAAATTCATATTTTCCCTTTGTTTTATCCTGAACTTAATGTGGGAACAGCGCAGAGGGAGAATGACTTTTTTTAGCCCTCAGTATTTTGGCCTCCAGTGTTGTCTGCCCATTCAGTAAGTTATAGTGAGAAGCATATATCATAGAATCATAGAATGGTTTGGGTTGGAAGGAACCTTAAAGATCATGTAGTTCCAACCCCCTGCCATGGGCAGGGACACCTTCCACTAGACCAGGTTGCTCCCAGTCCTGTCCAGCCTGGCCTTGAACGCTGCCAGGGATGGGGCATCCACGGCTTCTCTGGGCAGCCTGTTCCAGTGCCTCACCACCCTCAATGTGAAAAACAAAAATCTTCCTTATAATTGATCTAAATCTACCTTCTTTCCATTTAAAGGCATTACCCCTTGTCCTGTCACTACATGCCCTTGTAAAAAGTCCCTCTCCAGCTTCCCTGCAGGTCTCCTTGACATGCCGGAAGGCTGCAATAAGGTCTCCCCAGAGCCTTCTCTTCTCCAGGCTGAACGACCCCAACTCTCTCAGCCTGTCCTCATAGGGGAGGTGCTCCAGCCCTCTGATCATTTTCGTGGCCCTCCTCTGGACGTGCTCCAACAGTTCTATGTCTCATGAGAATGGAGTAGGGAGGGAGAATCACCTCCTTCAACCTGCTGGTCACACTTCTTTCGATGTAATGATACAGCTGAGATTGGCCAGTATGCTGAATGCCATTGGAAACCTTTTCTGTGCTTATCTTTTTATTTCTAAAAGAACCTGAATAGAAGAGGTATTAAAGCTCCTGATCCTAAATTAAAGCTGTGATGTAAACTGGCAGTAGACGGAAAATACTGTCTAGTTTGTCCTGTGGCATACCGTCAGTAGGTTAAAGTCACCTGTTAATGTAGAATTTCCTACTTTTTCTACAGTTGCAGTTTTGTTTTGTGGGGCTTTACTATTTGTTTGTAAGCGCTATATGGAGTCGGGATATCTAAATAAAGAGATTCAACATATGTGTGCATTTTACATGATTTTGGTGCAAATTATTACCTTTAAAAAGTGCATTGATGTATAGTGGCTGGATTCCCTACCTATTGACTCCATTGGGAGTTTTGAAATGTATTCTTGTGAATTTCAAGACAAATGCCCTGATGCTGTGCATAGCAATACAGTGAACAACATTAAGAGTGTCAGTGTTGTCTGTAGAGGCACATTAAATCACTGGCTGAAAACAGCCACATCTCCTGCTTATAAACTGTTGAAAAAGACCGGATAAATTTGGCTACTTAAAAAATATTCAGAGAGACCTACTCTTTATATCTTTCAGTTTGCACAAAGTAGTGAATAAAGCTTATTAGCAGCCCTTAAAAATATTTCCCCATTCCTGTGCAGGAGCAATTTTTAGTTTATGGTTTCAAGATGAAAAGTCAATCACTAGTTTTTTTATCTCAGAGCAAATGTTTACAACTTGAGATACCTAACACTTGAAAATAGAGTAGCTTATAATGGAAGCGACAGCTCATCTTCAACTTTGGAAGGACAAGCAGTACCAATTTAATTAAAGCTGTGTTAAAATAGGAATGTCATTTGTATCACAGTAATTCTCCACCCCTCTGAGATGTCCTGCTGCCATTTTGTACCACACATTCTTGTCTTGTGCAAATTAATAGATCGTTTTATTTTCCGCAGGAAATCTGAAGACTTTTATAGCAAATCCTCCAGTCCCAAAATGAACACAGGTATGCTGCTTCTGTGAGATTTTTCTTTACTCATATGTGTTGTTTAGTAAGCAGAGAAGGTCCCAAATTTATTTAAATTTTCATGAGCAAATTGTACTTTACTTGGTGCTGAACTCAAATTACACAAGATATTTTAATAGTATGTCTTCTTGTGTACATTTATATTCCATATATAAAATTTATGTACATATTTTTATATGTATGGATATATATGGATATGTAAAATATACATGCATGTTTAGCTTTCTGTGCTTAAGTATCAGTTTTGTATGTGTATATTTTGTGTAAAAATACGTGGTATGAAGACATAACAGGTATAGATGAGGGCTGTTAAAGCATCACATTTTCCTAAGAAAATGCACATGCTTTAAAAATACTTCGTTTTCATTCTTTACTGTCATTAAATTAAGGGGCATATAAATACTACTCTGTATTATTAGCTACACTTGCATAATCAGATAAGTACTTTGTACTTATAAGGATTTGTGTTTTCTCAAGTTGCTGTGATAGATGTATTGACCAAATGAAGTACTCTACACTATAGGAAGTTATCTTTGTGATCTCTGACAACATAGTAATGTTTGCTCCCGAATCACTGAAGTCAATAGAGTTCTGCTGGTTTTGCTGGAATTGGGAGCAAGCCTCTTGAAAGCAGACTGGCAAAATCTTGGCCTCACTCATGTCAGGTGTAAGGTTTTATTTGCAGTCAACTCTTTATACTCCGTAGATGAGCTGCCTGGTTTGCAGGTTAACTGTGGCAGGAGGACAGATAGATCCATCCTTTCCAAACGAGTTGGTTTTCTCATTGATAGTAGTGCTGCACTGCGACAACTGACTTGACAACTTGAAATAAGCCAAATGTGTTATGTGGAACCTGAGGACCTGAACTACCGTTGAAGACAGTTTAGGCATTTTGGCAGCATGCTGTAAATCAAGGCGATTAGCTTTTCCATAGTGCAGGTTGCTGTTATCTAGACCACTGTATTAATCAGGCATCCTGGCTTCCCGTTGTCTCAGGCAATGACTGGAATTCAGTAGGACAGATTTTTTAATACAAAGTTATTGGCTCACTTGAAACCACTACATCTGTAAATATAATAAGCAGGAGAAATTAAATTCTTCGGTTGAGTCTGTGTTGTTGTTTTTTGTTTGTTTGTTTGTTTTTCCCAAAGTTCTGTTTGTTCTTCATTGTTTTACAGATATTAACCAGGGTTGTACATTTTTCACTTATGGAAATACTCTGAAATTTGTCCTATCCTTTTGCATTTTTAGTAAAGACATTTTTCCTAAACATGTCAGTCTGTATAATTAAGGTTGTACTGAAATACTGCTTGCTTCATAGGACTGTAATTTCAGAAGTAACTCAGCTAAACATAAAACATTTGACTATGATTACATTGTGCATTGCAATCATATGAGTTAAGATCGTATGATCGATATAGGTTTGTACTTTTTTTATACTTTTATACTTTCTACTATACTTCTATACTTTCTGCTTCTACTGGATAGAGCAGTAAATTGCAGTTTGTGCTACTGCAGCTCTGAAGTATCACTTTGTTCTATGTTGTACTGTGTATGCTTGATATTAATGTGCGTGTTACCAGCTGCACTAAAAGGGAGGTATTAACAAAAAATGTGGTATTTCCTATTAGTTCTATTGATGTTGGCTGTTTTCTGACTGAAAAAAAAAAAAAATCCAGTGAGTAGGGTGAAAAGTAAACATCTTGCACTTATCTTTTGGTAAAGCATCACTTTACTAAGAGAGTGGCTGAAGTGGAAACTGGTTTGCATGGTGTTATAGTCTAGTTCTTTGGGGGTTTTTTGTGAGGTTGATTTGTTTGTTTGTTTTGATTTATTTTCACTATGTTTTCTTTTAGTATAAAATGCATGCTGCAGTTCTTTTGGGTTTTTTATATTTCACTGTTTTATAATACGAATTTGTGCATAACGCAACTGGAGGTTATCAGATACCATTGATTTGCCATTATGTTGTTTTAAAAATATGCATTTCATTAATTACTCATGCAGATAAATGAGCACTCGAGTTAGATGCCAATAACTGCTGAAGTAACAAAGCTTGTCTGTATGCAGCTTTAAAGAGGAAAAATAGATCTACTGCTTAGAGTGAGTTCCTCTAATCCAGTGTTCCCTGTGGCTGCGACTTGGCAGTCTGTCTCAGCAAACCCTGTAGAAGATATTTTTGTCTACAGAGAAAATGTTTTGAAGAGCTTTGGTTTTCAATACTCTACCATATATGGGACGGATTTTTTAGCATTTGATGTTAATTCTGTACCACATGTTAGAAAGCAGTATTCAACAGCATAAGGCAATGAAACATGTTTTCATAAGGAAAGAAATAGGTGTAAGATGTAGAGGAGGTTTTCAGAAGTACCAAAGGTACTTTGGCTCATAGTTCCTCTTGGTATTCAAATACTGTCATAATTTTAAAATAGTAGTCTAACAGAATGTATGCCTTTTTAAACGTAGACCAAGCAATCATCAACAGAATAATGCTTTAATCTATATGTAGGGGTATTCATCAACAAGTCTTCAACTACTTCACAGATTTGATAATATTAACTCGGTGAGACATTTTGAGAAACTAAGTCACAGAAAACCTGAGCTGGCCATGAAGCTCACATCAGATTAAAGCACCAGATAAATATGTTTATTGTTCATATTACGTATGTGCCTGTATAGCTGACGTTGAGGGAGAGGTAATTGCATTGAGGAATAATGAATAGGTACAAGTAAATATGCTAAAACAGATTCTTAGTGTCCACCCTTAAATATTTTGACTGAGTTTCATGAAGATAATTCTTGGTAAATACATCTAATTTTAAAATTATTACACAAATTAGCTGTTTGCAGTAGATGAAGCACATAAAGAGCAGCCAAGAGTGAAAAAGTATGCAGTTCTGGAAGACTGCAAGTATTTTGTTTCTTAAAATTATTAGTGGACATCATCACATGGACTAATCTCTTACATTTTTGTCTGGGAGACAAGAATTGAAATTTGTGGGTCTCTGCAGAGTTCCTGAATAGATTGTGGAGCCATTTTTAGATCACTACAACAAATCAAGTGGGCTTGAGTGTTTCAGGCATCCTACAAAATATTTACTTTTTTAATCAATATTTGTTGTAATTTAGCTAATAATAGCAGGTTCACCTGTGTAGTCAGTGTTAGGTTATGTGATAAAAGCTCTTCTGCACACCCAAAAAGCTGCTCAGAGAAACAGTGACAGGAGGGGAAGCCCAAATAATATCCTGCCCTGCCAGGCTTCTCCCAGGCCCATCCCAGGAGATATCAAAGGCCCATCTCCATGAGCCTCAAGGAGCCCAGGGGCACAAGGGCAGGCAGGAAACCAAATTAAGGACTACCAAGGAACAAACACCTTGTCCAGGACCCTTCCAAGACCGTCCCAGGACAGGCTCAGCTCTGGAGTCCAGGCATGGAGTGAATGGCAGATTCAGTGTCTGAGCACAGTTTCTGGAAGGATCCGCCGTGTACACATGTGCATATATATTCTCACTTGTGGACCTTCATCTTGCTCAGCCAGACAGGGGAGGGGGATGAGGCCATAGTGCCATCTGTGTTAGTGTGAGTGATCTGTGTGTCTGTGGTCTGTGTGCCCAGCCATGTGTGTATGTGGTATATATGAGACCGCATCTGGAATATTGTGTCCAGTTCTGGGCCCCTCAGTTCAAGAAGGATAGGGAACTGCTGGAGAGAGTCCAGCGCAGGGCCACAAAGATGATTAAGGGAGTGGAGCATCTCCCTTATGAGGAAAGGCTGAAGGAGCTGCTTCTCTTTAGCTTGGAGAAGAGGAGACTGAGGGGTGACCTCATTAATGTTTATAAATATGTAAAGGGTGAGTGTCATGAGAATGAAGCCAGGCTCTTCTTGGTGACAACCAATGATAGAACATGGGGCAGTGGGCACAAACTGGAACACAAGAGGTTCCACTTAAATATGAGAGGAAACTTCTTCTCAGTGAGGGTGACAGAGCCTGGAACAGGCTGCCCAGGGAGGTTGTGGAGTCTCCTTCTCTGGAGACATTCAAAACCTGCCTGGACGCCTTCCTGTGTAACCTCATCTGGGTGTTCCTGCTCCAGCGAGGGGATTGGACTAGGTGATCTTTCGAGGTCCCTTCCAATCCCTGACATTCTGTAATTCTGTGATATGTGTGCTCTGGTGCACACGTCTGCTGGGAACACATCTCCAGACTCACTACTGGCTTGACCTGGGGGCATGGAGGGGCAGCAGCTTCACCTGTCTTGGACTGTTACATCTATTTGCCTCAGAAGGTCAGGATGCAAATAGAGAGCAAGAATCCCTGGTCTAGAGACTTCTAAACTTGAATTCACTGTGCAGACAAATGGGAAAATGATACCGTTCACCAGTACAGTGGATGAAATAATGATCAGCAAACATTATGTTTGGGTGCCATTTTTCTTTTCTTTGATCTCTAAGAGCTTATTAAAAATTTCCTGTCCCCTGGCTGCTCTCTCTCACCTCTTCACAAGAGGTCACCATCCTTTCATCTTTACCAGCTTGCTTTATGCCACTGCTTTTACTGACTCTCTGAAATACTCTGTTCAAAAAAAACCACCCCAGATTCCTAAATGAAAGTGATGATGTTTTGATTTAGCTCCATTCTGCTTTGGAGCAGGACCTGACCAATAGACTATTTGTGAAATAGAGATACAGCTAACCTAGGGTAATGCTGTCAGTAGTGTGAGCAGTTGTTGGGATCATGGATTTAGGGGGAAAGGGTTAAAGCACTTATTTGTGGAGAGAAGCAGAATTAAGGCGGGGGGAGAGAAAGAAGTGAGGAAAGATGAGGAATGGAGAAAGCCTATAGAGAAAAATTGTAGGAGAGAAGTTGGCAAAGAGAGAGAGGAGCTGAATAGTGAGCTGACACGAGGAAGAGAGCATCCAGAGCCCTACCATGCAGAGAGCATTAGGATACATATGCAAATATAAGCACATTCTCCTAGCTGGAGGGAAAACCACCCTCTTCCTTGTCTTTTCCAGTCAGTGAGTGGCTCTTTCTCTCCTTAAAGGTGAATCTGCAGCATTGATCCTAGCATTTAGGAGTTCATCCCTATATGCCCTTGCTCTGTGAGATATGGTCTGAAACATGTTGCGACAGATAATCTTACCTCCCCTTTCTCCTTTGTTTTCTGCAGCACCTGCTAAGGATGCTTATTTGTCTTCTGATTTGATGGAACTATGTAGGGCTTGCAAAAGATTACATAGGCACCACCGTGCTAAGTCCTGATTTGAGCTGGACTTGCATTTTAGGCAGCTGCTTTGATTGTGAGTTATTGCCCAACTTCATAGTCTGCTATTGCCTGCAAACCGTAGCTGATTCAGATCTCCTTTACTTCAATGTTAAAAGTTTGCAGGAAGACAGGACTCTCACTCCTGAAGAGTTTGTCATGTCAAAAGCATAGAAAATTGTGTGTATGTGTGTATGTATTTACATACATTTTGTATAGATTGTTTCACATATCCTCATTTGTTCCTTGAGTAACAGCCGTGCAATATTAATTACTTGTAATTTGCAGGTGAAATTAGCAGATAATCATTAATTCAGCCTCTCTTTTTTTTTTGACTTCTCTGTTCTCTAGACTTAGCGCTTTTTGGTGTTATTCGGACTTAAAGAATCTGGGTGAATATAGTTAGTATTTGCTGGCAATTTGATGGAGCTATGAAAAAGGGGTACAGGCTGGAATGAGCATCTTGAAGTTCAACTGTGTAAGGCCATGCAGATAAGGGAAGCAGTTTGAAAACTGCCTCTTTTGAGGCAGCGTGTAGATCCTTCTGATCCTCATTCAGATATAACGCCCTCGACTTAATGGGAGTCTGGCCTGAACAAAAATGGGAAGAAAGAGTCCATCATGCATAAATATGTGCTTTTCTTCACATATTAATATTTTATTAGAATTTTTTCCCAACTCAATCCAATATATTTGTGCGGTTATGTCTTAATTGAGGACTAATTGACTCATTTTGTACAGGTACTGAGAATGTTATTGCAGGTACAGACTTGCATATGGGCTTCTATATATAGGGGTAAATGTTGTATGCATATATGTATGTAGTCAATTACAACATCTGTTTTAGCTATCTTGCATGAAGCCATATCAAATACTTTGCTAGATAATGGGTCCGCTAAGTATAAAACTCTGACTCAGTTACATTAAAATTGATTTGAAGCAGAATCTCTTGAAGTTACAATAATGAAATATTTCTAGTCAATTTTCTTGTCTTCCTTTCCTCCCACTCCAGATAGTTTCTTTATCCTGAAATTCAGGAAGGTAACTCTTGAAAAAATACAAATAAAGCATTGCTTTGTTTGAATAGAAGATGCGACAGGATAACAGAATTGTTTGCCTGTTAGCTTGTATTAATCAAATAGAGTAGGCTGTCAAAGTCTGCAAATATTCGGATAAGAACACAACCTCAATATCAACACATCATCAAATCTCCTTGGAATTGCTTCTGGTGTATATCGGAGTGGGGGCAAAATACAAGCATGGAAAATTATTTTAATTACCATTGCCAGTCTATATTCATGTAAGTAAACTCAAACAAATGTGCAGATTTGATAGCCATTGTGTTTGTTTTATGTGTACAACACCAATAATTAATTGCAGGTAATGTATTGCTTTTGCCTATTGCTGACTGAAATAATTTGGCTTTTTGCCTTGAGAGTTGGATTGGCAGTGAGTCTTCTGAACTGCTCACATCTGGGGCAGTGGCTCTGATGTTTGCCAGCCTTAATTAACTACTTAATGTGAATCCTGCAAGACCTGTGGCCAGAGGACTCTGCTGTTTCGGGGGAATGTTGGAATGAGGAAGAAAATCCCAGGAGCGCACTTCTCTTGCAGACATGGGTTAAAGGTGTCTCTGTGGCTCACATTACTGCTGTCGTAGGAAATACTTTCTATTCACAGGTTGCACATCTTCTTTAAATGTAGTTTTATAAAACTCCCTGTCACAGGACACAGATATGAAAACATTAGGGCCTCTACCATAGTTGTGGTTCTTGACTTCAGTGGGGTACTGCATGAAATTTCAGTACTATCAAATAATTAAAATTATTATATGGAAAAGCAGAAAAATATTCTAGTTAAATACAATCAGGAAGAATACTTATTAACTTGCTTTTACACCTATGATTGAGTTGCTAAAAAGCTAAGATGTAGGAAAGCTACCTTCTAATAATAACGAAGTACTTATAAAACAGAATGACAGCTCCAAGTGAGTGAGGAACAAACAGTGAGGAAAGAAAACAGTTATGAAAGATCCAAAATAAAAGTTTTTTTCATTCTTGGTTGTTCAAAGTGATTTTAGATTTCTAGTCATTCCATCAGGATGTTATTGGGTTCCAGACATCCACTTTTTATCTTGCATTAGATAAAGAAACAGAGAGGGGAGGGGGAAAAAAGGATAATCGACCAAAACAGGAAAAAAAAAAAAGAAAAAGTGCCATCCTTCGTAATTTTATTTCTTGAGCTTAAAGGATCTAAAAGACTGAAAAAAAGCACTTTGTCAGCTGGTCAAACATAAGCTTAGTTTATGAATGGTGTCTTTCTAATGCATACAATGAAATGATTTTATAGTGCAGATTACTGATAATATTAGTCTGGAATGCTTAATCTGTCATCTTGATTACTTGTTTGGTTTTACTAATTAGCTATAATTAAGCAGTCTTTCGAGTAACAGAATGTATATATTTCGCTAGTGGATTAAGTATTAAATACTGCTTTCTTTACTTATTTTCTGTGAGGTTTATTGTTGTCTAAAGCTTGTGAAATTTTATGTATTCTGCTAATCTGCAAAACTTGCAAATTTACACGTTCCTGCAGCAGTTGCTTAACTGCACGCTTATTTTTGCGTATGTTTGGCGTATCTCACACTGTGATATGTTGCATGTGCTTGCTCCCTTTGTCTGGGGCTGCTGTCTGTATTGTTTTGTGCTTCCAGATAGCGGTGGGTGTGCTCGCAAACGTGCTGCAATGTCTGTCACATTAACAGCTGTGAAGAGAGTTCAGAGTTCTCCAAACCTATTGGCCTCAGGTATAACCGCTAACCAGTGAGATACCCCTCCTGAATGGCTTTTCGATAGTGTTACTCGTCCCTGCAATATTACTCTGCAAGGAGGAGAAGGGTAACCATGTTTTCTGTTTCACTGACAGGTCTGTTATTTCTACAATGCTCTTCAAAAACTAGTCTTAATTTCTCTCTGCCTATGCTTAGTTGCCATTAGTGAAAAAAAATAGGAAGTCCTAGGAAAAATCAGTTATTTATAAATTAATTTTGCCTTCGATACGTATTTTGTGTCTCATATCCCGTTTTTTCAAGGTAACATAGCATGAAAAGTAGGTTTTGTTTATAACAAACTTTGTTTATTGCAACTTGCTTTAAATACTCTTCCCAAAGGTAAAGAATCCAAATGTTTTTGTAAAATTATCATCAGAAGCCAAATTAACTTTAAAAAAATCATTTATCAAGCAGGTTTTGCTAAAAAATGTTTAAAACAATAAAACCGTGCAGAATATTCAATAGACACGCAGAACTGCTGCTTAGAAATATTTTTCACTTGTTTAGAGATGTCATAATTTTAGTTTCTTTAGGAGGAAAAACACTAATATATCTACAAGTAATCCAAAAAAGCACCAGAATTTCCAATCTGTTCAGTCCTGGCAGTATGTATGTATCAGTTTCTGTGTTTTGCTTTGAAGTGATGAAGAAACCATCACACATTCTCCTGTGAAGGGGGAGAGCAAATCCTGACAGAATCTGTAGGCGTCTTTCTTAGTTTTGAATTAAACCGTTCCAGCTCATCATAAATGAATTATATTTCTTTTGTTGTCTGGATTTTAGATGGTAGTATATCACAGTATTTATTGGGAAAAAAAATGCAGCTAATGTTTGTTTATTGTTAGCTGTCTGAAATAGCAATGAATAAATAACAGTAACTCTCAGCATGCTGTAACGTTCTGTAGAACCTGTGCAATAAACATTGCATAGTTACCTATGATCTAATATTCTGAGGTGTGCTTAGGTAATAGGAGGGAATTAGGTAACTGAACAAAAAGATTCCTACGTATTTTTCAAGTTGTATCATTATGTTTTATTTCTAACACAAATTTAATATTTCTTTTTCAGGATCTGATTCTCAGTCTCCAGATTCAGGTAAAGAAAATACTGTGTTATTTATGCCTCAAAGTAATACCATGTAAGTGGATGAATAACAGTCTTCCATTTATTTGATTTCACTATTCCATACATCCACATTCTTTAAGGAAAGCACCACTGAAATTGTAATAATAATTGCAAGTGGTTAAGACCTCAAATTCAGGTCTCATTTGAGAAGCAGTATTTCCTGTAACAAAGTGCATGTTGTCAGAAAATATAAATTGTGTGGGAGAGTACAGGCTGCTAATTTGCCACCTTTAGCTTCAGTGGCACTTGCTATTTCATTTCTAGTCCCTTACTCAGGATTGCAAGTTCTGCCCACCCCACTTAGCAGCCTGCTTGCACAATGTGTCACTTTTCTCAGCCTCTTGACAATATTTTGTCTTCAAATCTGTAACTTGTTGAGGCAGCATAGTGTATCCCTCTGTGTTTGGACAATGCCTTGAGGGCTTTTCACCTCTGAGGACAGAGAAAACATGGATGGTTGGTTTGGAAAATTGAGGTGTCATTCAAATTTGGAAATAAGATGCATTATTGAAACAACTAACTGAGTATTGTGGTGTGAAACTTGGTGAAACCAACTAACTTTATGTAAGCTGGGATGTTTTTCAAAATCTGATGCAGCTGTGAAGTTCTAGCACCTAATCAGTGAAAGTACTTCAGCCTGCTTCATACAAGGGCTGAAGGACCAACATCCCAAAAGAACTCCCAAGGCTAAAATCCATAGCCTGTATGAATGTTGTGGGGAGATACCAAACTGCTAGCAGCAGTATTGCCAGTGCATGAGTTTTCTAAATTTTAAAGAGAAATATTTTGTAAAGTGGCAGCTTTAGCCCTGTTCTTATAGCTTCCATGATGATAACAGCAGCAAAGTGAGTTGTGTAGTAGCTAAACTTTTCCACAGTTTGTTTAATATCTGTGTTGCAATGACGATAGCAATATAGAGATCTACTAACAACAAAAAAAATTGGTTTGATTCTTTTTTCCTCACAAAAGCTTGGAGATCTTACAATGATGGAAGTAGAGAGACACTGAATGGAGATGCTAGCAGTTCATCTCTTACAGCAAAAGGTTTTAGGAGTGTGCGGCCAAATCTACAGGATAAAAAATCACCAAGTCAGGTAAAACCGAACACACCAAGTTTCATGCTTTGGCATTTGTGTGTGCATTATTCTTGGGGGATGGCATATCTAGATGGATACCCCTATGGAAAGTTGTCCTGATGTCTTTCAGATAGTGTGAAACACTTGTTCATATGGGTTGTTACAAACTGTTTTACTGCATTTATAAAGTATACTCCAAACAGGATGCATGTCTCCAGCTTAATTACCAGGAATTGCTTTCAATGAACACGACAGCCAGCTAAATAAAAGTAGGTCATACACAAATGAAAGCTTTCTAGGAGTGTTCTCAGACTTCAAAGAGTATTTATTAATATTTTACACTTGGAGAAACGCATCAGTCATCAAAGTAATATCTGAGAATAAAGGTTTATTAATTATAAGGCAGACAATGTTTCTGCCTGTTTTGCAGAACAGTATAATTACAGCACACTAAAACAAAACAAAAAAAACCCACACCACAGCTACTTAACTTCGGAACATATTTATCTGTCCAAAAAATATTGAACATAGCAATGTCAATACTGTCTCTGTTACGATTTGAATTGAAAGGCTAAGAGGCTCTGTGGGTTTTGTATATGTGTGTTACCTGTGAATAATAGCTTGTTATCTAAGATCATGGAGTACATGCTGGAAATTACTTACATATCTGAACAATTGTACAGTAATAATTCTTATTCAGTGTAATAATTATTTTTTTAAAAGAAAATGGACTATTGCAGGCGCCCTTCTGATCCCAGTTTACTCTGAGCAAATGGAACATCTGGCTTTCTAAACACAAGCTGTACGGCCCTGAACAGCAAAAGGTGTCCATTGAATTGAGCAATGTTAGGATAAAGCCCTTTAAGTTGCTAGTTCCTTTATTTAAAGATAAAAGTGAAACTGAGTTATATCTCCTGCTAACATTTGTTTTCTTTCTGTTTCTTCTTCAATGTTATTTTGCTGTGTGTGGATGCTTTTGGCAAATAAGGCACCTCTGCCACCCCCTAGAAAAGAAAGTTTTCGGAAAGCAGGAGTAACTAATAACAAGAATGGAATTAATCTCCAGGCTGTAACAAGCAGTCCAGCTAAACACCTTCCCACAGATTCTGCCTATTACACTAACGAGATTTTTGTCCAGGAGACAATGTCTTCTCAATTAACTAACACAACTGTGTCCTATGCACAAAAAATCACTAAACCATTGACCTCAATCTCCAGTGCAGGCACAAGCACAGTAGCTGGTATTAGTACTACTCTTCATCAAGGCCAAAGGCAACAGTCTCCAAAACGTCGGGTATCTACCCTAAAATTAACCCGGACACGTGACGCAGCCAGTAGCATTCCTTGTAATACACAGCAACAGCTCAAGCCTGTTGAAGTGCCAGTATCTCCACAAAGGCCTGTTTCACCTGCCTGTAACCCTGTGCCTGAGATACACACAGCATCTCTTTCCATTCAGATAGCTCCCATCCCTGACAATAAAGCAGAGCCTGAAATCCAAGAACATCCACCTAGTATTTCTCCAGACACTTCAAAGATGTCTTCACAGGATTTGCGACAAAAGTCTACAGTTCTTCCTTCTTCACAGGCTGCAGAATGCCATGTGGTATATTTAATTTTTCCATCTTTTATGGTAGATCATTCATGAATCACTTAATAACCGTCTGTTTAGTTATACTTACAATATCAAAGTTAGACCTTTGTGTTTTCTGGGTAAAACTACCTGTCACATGGATCAAAACAGAACTAAACAAAACTTGAAATTTTTGGAAGAATATTGCAAAGAAAAAAACTAGCCCAGCTGAGCTGTAAGGTAGACTTCTTTGTTCCTTTGTGAGCACTTTATGGAGTGCAAATGCACAACAGGAAATCAGTGAATTGTAGGTGATGCATCTGCTTATGTGGCTTTTCCTAGAGGGGTTGCATTAAAGTGTTATGCCGCCATAGGTGTTGGAAGGAGCAAGTATGGATAGAAAAGGTTGGGTTGAGGGAGTTTGTATAAATGCAGCTCTGCCAGTTTTCTAGGGCCACCAAAAATACATTTTGTTGGTTGGTGCTTTCTTCAGGGCTAGTCATTGCTGTCTCCTATGTGTCCTGTGTAATACCAATTTTTAAAGAAAATGGTTTGTTAAAATCTTTTGTCAACCCACCTCTACATGAGGCGTCACAAGGCACTCAACTTTTAAGTCCCTCTGTTTCCCCTGTACCCTATGCCTACTGAGGTTAAACTTCTTTGTTAACTATACTGGTGTCATCTGGGAGAAATGGGAGTATCAGGCACACAGCATAGGACCAGAGGAGTCTGAGCAGGGTTTGTCACCATTCAGAAAGTTACTGAGTCAAATATAATAAGCCTGGGAGCAGTAAAGAAGCAGCAAATACATACTAGGCAACAGGAGAGCTCTGAATAAACTTTGTTATTTCTACTCGGCTTTACCTAGTCATGTTAAGATTTTGCTATTTTAAAAGTTAATTATTCTAGTATATTTACGAATATACCAGTTTATGTGAGTTTGAAATTCCTTCAGTGGAAGGGAGGGATTGCTATAGTTCTAGGCATATCTGCCTCAAAGCTTTGAGTGAGAATCCTATCATGGCATATTTGTGTTCCTCTAGTTCTGCTGACATCAGTGGGGCTACTTTGAAGTGAATGCAGCACAATCTTGCAAACTTGAAGTCCTGTGACAGCCCCACACTTGTCAATAGTAGTAACACATCTGCTCTGTCAGACTGTGGTTCTTTCACAGCATCACATTCAAGCAGCATCTGCATTAGCTACAGGATAATTTTACAGATTTTAATATGTCAATTCCCCCCCTTTAACTCCCAAGTAAAAATTTTGAACAGAACTAAGCTTTGTGAAAGCATATGGCAACAATTTGCAATGCTTGCTTTGAATTCACGCCACTAACAAATGGGAGCACAGAAGAATTAATCACATTTGTCCTTCTCGAGATTGCAGACAAAACTATCATCTTAAACCCTTCTGCTAGGCTACATGAAATTTAGAACATTTTGAAATAAACAAGTTACTTTATCCTTGAGAAGAACTAGTTTGCTACTCAGAGATTTTTGTCAAATAGAACAAGTCAATTTAAACAAGACCTACAGTAAAGAAATCATGTCGGAAATAATAATCACGGCTGAGCAAGAACCTTTCCTGGTAGACAGAGTGGTTATGAAGGCTGTTGGAGGCAGGCTTGCAAGCCTTTTAAATATGGGCATCAAGGGATGCTGTCAGACATTAGAACAGGTGTAGGAGTGGCCAGTACATCTTATGCGTCTATGTTTTCACTTAAAAATAGTTGTTCAGCCTCTTGCAATATGACACACTGGATATGCTCAGATAAATCGAAGTGTTTCTCTAACAAAGTATTTTTGTGACAGCTAACAAGAATTAGGGGAAATAGCTTTTATATCATCCAGAATAATACTCAAACTCTAATCAAAATGACTGAAAATAATCTATCTTCTAGATACTTTTTTTTTTTAGAATTTTAAAAGTCAAAGCACATTTTGCAGTTTCTTTTTATTTTAGAATCTGTTTTAGTTTCACGATGAGCTCACAAAAGGCAGAAAAGTAGCTGTGACTTGTTTGGCAACTGCACAGTTATTTTTCTGCCTTTTCCTTGGTTGCAGTGTGTGGGAAGAATGATTATAAATTGGGCAACTGATTTTTTTTTTTAATAAAATTATACAAATTTCAGCTGATCACAAGGATCATTCAGGAATGTAGCCAGCTTTTCAAACTGCATCTAATTATTGATCTCTTGCCTGCAGAATTCAGCTGACATCCTCCTTGATGTTCAACTTTGAAATAAATTCTAAATATTAGTATGAATTGGTGTATCTGGCATCACAATAGAGTCATGGAGCCAATGGGTTTTGCTAGCTCTGTGTTAAAATATGTACCTAAAACTAGAGTACAAATCAGCACAAAGCAGTATATAATTCTGCATCAGTTGAGGTCCCAATGCCAAGATGCCCTGGGTTGCAGTTAGAAATCAAGGCTACAGCTGTATGTCTAGAAAGATTTATTTTCTGTCTCAGATCTGTGGTTGAAATCTTGGAGCTGTTCTAACTAATGCCAAAAATTATGATCCCCTTTAGTGCTATATCTCATGGTATTTGCAAAATTCACAATTCTCTTACATAGACAAATTAACTTCTGGTATGCATGATTGTACTTTCATTGTTTAAATTGTTTAAGACTTGCAAGCTCTACAGGACTCTGTACACTGGTTAAAATGCTTTTGTATATGCAGATCACAGGTGGTTATGTTAAGCTATATTCTCTGGGGATGCTCTCAGACTCTAGATTAGGCCCACCAGCAATGTTCAAAGCTGCCGCAGAACCCCTTAAATGCCAAATGCCTTTAGAAAGGTGCTATAAAAACAAACAGCTCTCCCTCTGCTTCTGGGTTTATGTATGTGGAGGAGAATGAGGTAAGACTGACTAATCATCACTTCCTTAGAGGTGGTGAATGAGAAATACTGTGCATGTGCAGGTATCTATGTGTGTAGAGTACATGTACAGCTATATTATGTCACAAAGTATGGAAAAATACAACCAAGAGAGAACTTATATGGTCCAAGTTCATGGACAACAATTTTGCAGTGTTCTTTAATGTATCTTGTTATGTTTGTACTCCTATTTGCGCTTCATTTAAGAGCTTATCTGCTGGAATTTTAGGAACAAGCAGAAGTGTGGTATGATTCACAAAGTGACATTTTGTGAACACTCCTACTCAGAGAAAGGTTAAACCCCTTAAAAGTATATGTGAAAAGAAAAGCATTCAAGTTACTCAATATTCATTCTTTTCCATTATTACAGTCTCAAGAGATGCTGCTGCTCTGTGCCATACTGCAGATATGGGAGAAATAACCTAATCTGTTTCAACAGAGAAATTAGTATTTGTTAGTATGAGACCGATGGAGGTAAATTCTGTTGTCCAAATTTCTTAAAAGCAAAAGTTCTAAACTGGTGAAGAACTCTGAGATGCATCTTCTGAAATAAACACCTGGTAGTTTTATGTTTGTTTTGTTCCTGGTTTGGTAAGCATGCTCTTGTTCTAGATAATGCTCTCTCAAACTGAGAATGCAAAACATTTTCCTGTTTGATTGAATTCCACAGATGAGTAAACACTTGGTTTAGTCCTGATGTCCCGGAGGAATAAAAATTATTACACCAGGTGTTTACAAAGGTGTTTCTTTTGCCAGCCTTATAGCTGTAGAAAAGTGAATCAAGGCAAAAAGCCTCAAATTCAAAATACTGTCTCTGAATCAGTTTATCTAATACAGGCATTACTGTTTGCTAGACATGGACAATACATTGAGTGAAGTAGAAGGGAGAGGAGACAGGTTTCAATGTTTTGGGGACAGATGGCAAGCTAAGAAAACAGAGCACATAAGTTTCATTTTAAGTTCTGTATCACTAGTGTGGTTTCGTACAAGGGCTGAATTCCACCTCTTTATATTGAGTTTAGAATAAGAGGGCTAGGTAGTAAAAATGGGCATAGGAATATAACTTGCAGCATCAGTTTGGAGATTTTTACATCAGCTTTTAACAAATAAAAATAGAGGTATTTTTACCCATTTGTGCAAGTGTATGGGTGTAATTTGATTGTTGACTACTAAACTCTCCCACGTCTTAACAAAATGAGTTTATTCACTTATCTCTGAGTCTCCTTATCTGTGTCTTGACTGTTGAAGCAAGGCCAGCACTTTGGTGTCATTAGTAATATCGCACCACTCCCCACGGATCTTGCATCAAAATGATAGATGACTGGTTTTAAAACCCATACTAGGGTCACCTGTGTACTTCATGTGAATTGGGCAGAAACTATATCCGTCAGGCCTGACATTTTACTATTTGGTGGAAGGTGAACATTTCCAAGGACCAGCAGAAAGATGTGCTTGAGACCTTCAATTCACAATAAGACCATATTGACATTTTTTTTTCTCTCTCTCAAGCGTTGCTTCACAATCCAAGATAATTATGTAGTCTAACTAGTTCTTCATCATCCTAATTGATTAAGTACTTGTTTGGCACTTAATCTGCCTGACTTCTGCTAGCGCTTCTTGCGCTATAACAATAACAAACCTCATCTGAAGCACACTGAATGGAACCGGTGTTAAAAGTTTTCTGGAATGCATTCAGCTTTGTCCTTCTCATATTTTTCGCAGTGATGAAAAATATGGATTAGTAGTAGCTAAACATATCCATTTAGAATTCACCAACAGTCCATGTTGAGAGAGATCGGGTTTTTTAAATGGTTTAATCAGTCTTCAAAAATAATGTTTTAAATCACCATTTCAGCCACTCTTTCCCAGAGTGATGGTTGCACCTATGACAGAATTCTAGAACCAGGAAGAATGTTCAAGTTTTACTCTACAAAGCTGAGAAACTTGATATAGGGAATAAGTACCTAGAATTTTTGCATTCCTTCTACCCGCGTTGTAAGAATCATAAGTTTATATTCTTTTTAAGAATATGGCTTGATGAAATCAGCTATTATTTGCCAAACACAATGAATTTAGTTGTTTGAGAACTCAGTGTCACTAGCTCTCTGGATGCACCCTGAATATCTGTTCTTGTGTTGTCCACATCTTCTTTTCCCAAGCATGCAGACAATCTTCTCAGTTGGTAGCTGAAGGCTTACTAGGTTTCTCAAATCTCCAGAATTTCTCGTTGTTTTAACAATTTAGAGATCGATTTGCATATTTTGGCTCAGTCATATGTAATTTTCCTTCTGGGGATGCTGAGAGGATAGCTTGTCTCAAGAACTTCAGGGCTTCATATTGACTCTGCCTCATAATTGCATTATGATCTCCTGGTTCATGTCATCTGCTGGAGATCTCGAATTATGACATAGATTATGAAATTCATCATGAATGATGGTTCTGTCATCCCTTTATGTATCTGTGAGGTGAAAATACTGTTTCTTATATGTGTACGTAAATGCACACATCTTAAACCCTTGATATGCTGTGCTGTAAAACCAGCTGTTTCACATCTGCATATGCTTCCTTGTCGTTAATTTATTTTAGTAGTATTCCATAGTTCTTTTGAAGTTTCAGTTGGCAACTTAGTTATCTCTAAATAATCATATCTCCTTTTACAGTCATATACTTAGTTATTGATTTTTCTGATGAAGTAGTAATCTATTCATATTTACTCTACGGATTTTTTTTTTCAATTGTAGATTTGACATTGCTGTGAATAAGATTTGGATGTTAAGCTATTTGACTAAGTTTCTTCACTGTTTTAAATGCAGATTTTAACAACAGCTTCTGGCTATTTTTGTGTACCCCAGAGGTCCAGTAATGCCAAAGAGTTCTTTTGAACCGTTTGTAACAAGCGACAGATATCTGTTCATATGCTTAAGATTCTTTCCTGAAATGCTTATTCATAGGGATGGTCCCATTGACCCCAGTAAAGTGTAAATTCTAGTTATCTCAGCAAGAATTATGGAACTGGACCCCCAGTGACCTCTCATAAGTAGCACAATCTGGGTTATGTTCCAAGTCTTCCATAAGAACTTTAGAAGATATTTTCAGATTTTGGATTAAAATGCCACAATGGCATTTTAATCTGATGGTTTGAAACATTTTTGAATGATTAAAGACATCTGCATATTCTGAGCATAGGAAATAACCATAATATTATTGGTAACAATGTAATATCTGACAGTAAATGTTGCTTTTTTAAGTAGTAATTCCTGCATGTGGTGTCTTAATGTCTTCTATTTTATGTACATTTAAAATCCCGAACACTTTTTCCCTGCAGCTATTCCAGAGTTCCTCAGCCCTATCACAAGTGAAACCATTAGTGCTGAAGCAGGCAGTATTTTGACATACTTCAAGAACTGTTTGAAAGCTTGTGGCTAATAGGCAGTATGGAAGGATTTTTGCAGCTGTTTACCAAAGACTGGATGCCAACATGCTTTTCATGTATCTTTAATTCAAAAATAAGTTAGTTGCAAATGCTAAAAAACAGTTTCAGGACTCGCTTAAACCCAGCGCCCTGTGACTGATTTGAAATAACAGAATATAAAGCTCATATATTGTGTGGCGATTTTCAGAAGCACTCTCATGGGGGAGGATGTTCCCTTTTAAGGAATTGTGCTGAAGCCAAACAACTAGTATGTTTTCTTTCAGCATGAAGTCATCCCTGTCCTGTTCTTGTGCTCCCAGTCTTTGTTGTTCCTCAGATGTATACCCATTACCCTAACAATCCTTGTGTCCTCTTATGTTGAAAAGGCTCCTATGCGTACACCTTATCCAGTAGGACAACAGGGTGCTTCCAGGGTGCTTGGAAATTCTATCATCCAAACTTTTTTATTAGAGGGGCAGTGGAGAAGATGTATTTAGTCACAAGAGGCAAGTCTACAAACTGCTTGCAGATTGTATGAACATTCAATACTAGTGTTTCCATTTAGCTTGCAGTCCTGCCCATCTGTGTATTACAGTTAATTTCAAAATGATACCTGTCCTCTGACAAAAAAAGAGAGCAACGTTTACAGAGATCAGACTTGCAGATCCTTTTTTCCTTTTACAAACAAAATGAACATAATGTTCTCTAGCCTCACGTTCATGTAAAGTATAAAATAGCATGAACCTTCTCAATGCACAGCTGAGATCATTAATATATGCAGTACGTTATGAATATTCATCCCCAGCACACTATGGTTTCTGGCATTGCTTCCACTAGTATTTGATGCATTAACTACTTTCATGTTTTCCTGCTCTAATATAGAACGTGGTTGATTTACTTCCTAATCCATGTGAACTTGAACTTCCTCGGGCTGCTGAAAAACATACGCTTTTGTAGTTCTCCTACCCACAGCAAGAGGCAAAGGGAAAAGTTTTTTATTTATTTATTTGGTAATCTGTTTCTTTTCTTATTTTTTTTTCCTCAAATCTCAGCTTGGAAACCAGAAAGTAACTGCCCCTGTGATGGAGGTAAATGCTTCACAGACACACAGACAAACAGCAACAGAAGCTTCTCCACTGCCTCTTCCTCCTCCTGTGGTACCAGTTAACAGAGCCTCTTTCTCACCAGACAGTGGCACCCATCTAGTACCATATTCTCTGCCAGCGCTTGATGATTTTCTGCCTTCACGCTTTTATAAAACCCCAGCCCTTTCACAATTTTCATATAAATGCCCATACCTAGCTTCTGAAAGTATTATCCACAGGAACGAAACCGTCTCTGTGAGCACAGACTCTGCCATGAGTGAGTGCTCCTCCCGCACAATGAGTGAGTCCTCCACAGCCATTCTAGATGAGCTGCAGACCTGTAGCTATGATACTACTGACTGCTCTGAAACACCTTCCCCAACCTTGAGCCAGATGTCTGCTGTGTCAGATGGCACCACCTTAACCAACACTGCTGCCACTTCTCATGTAATTATGCTTCCTTTTTTCCTCCTCCGTTTTGTTCAAACAGGTTGTCAAAGGGGAAAAGAATTCAAACTTGTCTGTTATCCCGTTACACTCCGTTAGCAGTTTTCTGTGTTCAGTCTGACAGTATATTATGCAACAGTTATTTGCAAAAAAAAACCATCGGCATAGCAGATTCGATAATAGGAAAATGATACTAAGTTGTTGCGCAGTTGTGTGGTCAACTAAGGCGTATCAAACACTTTGCTTAAAATAAATGAAAATAAATTCAATAAAAATCCGTTCCAAATTCATTAAAAGCAAGTGGTCTGTAGAGTTTGAAGAGATTTGTTTAAAAGCAAAATACTGGTTTGTGGCGTTTGTAGCCTCTGGGCTACCACTATTTTTGGTTTATACTGAGGTACAAATTTCAATAATATAACTTGTTAATTCATGGTAACTGTTGGCGATATTTAATGCAGTTTTGTCCCCAGCCGTGACCACTGACTGCACGAAACTGTTTTTCTCTCCTCTAACTAACCTTTTCCTCTCCTAAGCACAGTTTCTTACAGGAGTGAACTTCATAAATAATCTCGTAGTACCCAAGTGTCCTGTTGCTTTTCTCTTGGTTAAGTCAAGTCAAAAAACAGCATGCAATTGGACATTTTATACATACATTCACTTTTCTGTACCTTAGTACACTCGTATATGGCCAGAAAGAAGGTATGGAATTTGGGTCAAATCCAGATCACTTCTGATTTCTTTTGAGATTATCTGCATGATTAAAATGAGTCAGAACAAAGCCTTCATTTAGATTGAGCAATTTGTTACTGAATTGCAAAACAGAGAGATGTTCTGAGACCAGAGTTTTACTGGGTCACAACAGTGTTCAAACTTTATACAAATACTTCAGCATGCTATCATTTTCAAGTCTGAAAAGAACAGTGTATATATTTTTAAAGTTTTGTGTATGTTTTATAAAAAGTATTTTGAGCCCAAACTTGCACATAGTCACCTGGAAAGTCAGTGATTTGCTGTCAGTACTCTGGATGCTGTTAAAAAAATAGTAATATTAACAAGCATGTAAAAGCTGTCATTTCTAACTCTTGTTACACAGCTCTAAAAGTGGTTGGTTGGTTGGGGTTTTTTTTAAGAATCCGTACTGTGAATCGGCATACAGCCCAGTAGTTGTAACCAAAGATACCATAATCAATATATTCTGGCATGTGTAAATAAGGCACAGTCACTACATGACTATTTACCTAGCTAAGGGAAGCATGGAACATCTGAATTTTCTTCTAACCTACTTCTAAATTAATCGGCTAACTGTATTTACTTTCTTCAAGCACCATTTTTGTAAGCTAAAGTGAACAGTTTCCTTATTTCCATTTTTGGGTAGTCTCCCTGTAGAGGGATATCTTTCGGTCAGGTCTGACCGCATTTTCTCTCTTAGACATGGCAGGGATGAGCATTACAGCTGTTCAGCATTAATAGACAAAGAGAAAGGATGAGTCTCCCACCAAAGGACAAAAATCCCCCTTAAGAGCTCTACAGAAATTAAACTGCTGGCAAGACCCACCTCTGCAGTGCAGAAAAGTCTGTCTCCCATCCTCTGTAGAGGAGGGCCAGACTATAAATGTATCTATGAAATGACAAAATGATGGGAAAGCTGGTGGCACATACACATGTGCTGCTAGTGGCTCTGCTTCTGTAATACTGTTCGTCCTGGACGCCTTCCTGTGTAACCTCATCTAGGTGTTCCTGCTCCAGCAGGGGGATTGGACTAGATGATCTTTCAGGGTCCCTTCCAATCCCTGACATTGTGAGACTCCTGTTGGTTTTGTCGATGAAAACCACTGAGAGAACAATAAAAGTAATACAGGCTTGTTCCATCCAGCACTGTGCCTGTGTAAGACAGAACCACACCTTCAAAGACATTATGTCCACATTGAGGATGTTTCTTTATTCTTGAGGTCCTCAAAGAGAGCTTAGGTAAAAAGGTTTTACAGTGGATTCTCTGAGAAGAAGAAACAGCATCAGAAAGAGCTGAATCAACAAAATTGTAAAATATTCCAGGTAAAAGGCAGAGCTAAACATAAAACTGTGGTTAAGTGACCATACTTTTAGTCACAGATTACAGCTTCATTGAAAACCTGAAGTATGAGAATTGTGATTCTTATCTGGGCTTATGCTTAGAATCAGAGTTAAAATCAGAGAACAGCTGGTTTTGGAAATTATTTTTTCTGATTCTATTCCAATTATGATTATTTCCCTTATAAAGTAATTTTCATGGGTTCTTTTTGTTCATGTAGTTTAAAATTGTGGAAACTAATGGGAACTTGGAAATGGAAGTATACAGAAGATTTTGCCTTTTCCCAAGTTCCGAGACCGTCTCGAGCTTCAGGAATTGATGCTGAGTATTTCAGCCTAAGTCAGTGTCCAGAGGCCAGGTGTGTGCTGTGCAGCATTGTTGCACAAAATTGCTCAGACGTCCATAATGGGGCCTCTTTCCCTTTGCTGCCTGCCTCAGCAGAGAGAAAGTTAGAAAGCAGCCACAGTCCCAGATAGATGCTTTTCTTGGCTCTGATTCAGAAGTCCAGAGAGCTGCTCTTTCTGGTACTCAGGCAAAATAAAGGGAGTTTAAACCCAGTACCTAGGAGAAATCTCTACAAGAGTTTGGTTATCCAGCAGCAGAAATTGGAGGAGCACTGGTAAAGTATACTGGAGAAAAAAATAAATGGAGGAGCCTAGAGAAACAAACAGCATGAAAGCAATGAGGATTATCTTCCCATTAAGATGGGAAATATGTGCATTTTGGTGAAACAGTTATTTTCTGTATCATCTTATTTTCCCACAAAGGAGATTACCTAGGAAAGCAACAGGTCTAATTCACTAATAGGCATCCTAAAGATTCCACTTCTTTGTAGAATCTGGGAACAAGCTCTGTCACCTGGAACTAAAGCATCACATGCTCAAGTTGAAATGTCAGAAAGGGCAGGAGATGGCCCTTGGAACGTCAAGCTTCACGAAACTGTCTTTTATAGCTAACCCTCTCACCAGTGCAAGATGCAGCAGATAAACTAATGCAGTAGCCATCTCCACGGAAATTTGCCTCAAAAAGTCATGTGATCTAAGAAATTATAGCTGAGCTGGTATTGTCTCTAAAAGTAAACCCAAAAATGTCACATTACCTTTATGAATGATGTCCATCAGCTACTTGTGTGGATCCTGTTTTCATAATATTGTGTGCTACATAGTATAAGACCCTTACTGTCTAACCCAGCTATTTGGTAAAGCCTGTCAGAGGAATATCTTAAGTTTTTGTTTCTGAAATTCATAGGAATAGCTTTTGAGTCTACAAAGAACTCACACTAATTCTGTTCCTCTCTTCAGAGAAACAAAAACCATAGTAAATGAATAAGAAGGTATAAGGTTCTGGACAAAGTTGCCATGCCTTCCCTAGAAACAAGCTTTCCCAAAGAGACAACATGGAGTAAAAGAGAATGGGTGAACCCCAGGAGTAGTAGGCTAGAGATATCTGGCCTCATCTGGGAGCCCTGTCTGAAAACATGGCTTCATACTTCTTGAAATGCTACCTTTGAGCTCAGGCAGCTTTTGTATTCCTACAGCTCCAAATTCTTTTGGAGGGGAGGTTGACATGAGAAAAGCTCAATGCTCTCAGAATCTCTGCTTTGATCCTTGCAATACTCCCCATGAAAGTGCTGCAGCCCGGATCTGGGGATTCTAAACCCGGGGGCAGGGAAGCAGATTGTTGCTGAAGTACCTTTTGTGACAAAAGCCTAAATGGCTTGTGGTGCTGCTACAATGCCAGTTTACTTAGCTTTCCCATTTTGTTTATTTGATTTTGTTCTGTTGTTTTGTGTTTACGGGGGTTTTTTATTGGTGCTATTTATTTTTGTTGTGATAGGTTACATATCAGCATCCCACAGTCACTCCAGCTGGCTTCCATTTTCTAAAGAAGCTTTGACTCACTCACTTTAGCTAGTCTTAATGACAAGTTCCCATTAATATCAATAAGGCTTGAGCGTGTGCATTAAGGGGATATGTTTCTTGGAGTGAGTGATCTGTGGCAGGCAGCCTTTGTCACACGGCGAGAGGAACTTTTACGGCCATCTTCATTTTATATTGCTGTCAGACCTCTGCAGACCTTGTCTGTCCTGTCTTCGTTGCCTTGACCGTGGTCTTTCTGTCACCTTCCCATGACTTCAGCGCGCTTCGCAGACCGCACATACAAGGGGAGAAGGGGGGAGGTACAAGGTATAGAAGGAACAGATTCTGCTCCCCTTGTGACGAGTTTTGTATTTCAGTGAATGCGGATGCCGCTATGGCTGGGTACCTGACAACTGGTGATTGTTGTGTGGGTGACAGTCTTGCCTCGCTCTCTGTTTGGGATGGCAGTCGGAGGGCTTTGTGTGTAGTCTAATGGGATATTGTTTTGTTTCTCTCAGGCTCAGATCACAGTGAATGGGAACTCTGGCACTGCTGCCAGCCCAGTGAGTCACTTTCAAAGGCCTTTTTCCCCTTCTTCAGTTTACCCTCCACCAGCTTCGCTCAATTCCAACATTGTTATCATGCAGCATGGCAGAATGATGGGTAAGCCTCACACAGAATATTTGCTTTATACGTTACACAACATATTCCAATTCATGTGGTAAAGATTGCAAACAATTGCAGAGTGCTTCACATCCATAATGAAAGGTATTGTCTATTCATCTACCTTGGGAAATAAATGTGAAAAAAATAGCATTTATTGTTAGACACAGTAGTCATCGCGAACTGGAGTTACTAATAAGTTTTATTAACTATATGTGTGAGAGTGAGTTTTTGCCACCTTTCTACTAGCTTTACCAAGGAAGGAGTATATATCAAAACAGCTCAACCTGTACGGCCCCTTCAGGTTTTGCCTTCTTTAAGAAACCAAGGGCCAACTTTTTACATTGGTTCTCCCCACGAGTTCCATCATCTTTGGTAGAAATACTGCCAAGAAAGGGTGAGGCTCTGGGCTTTTGAATGCCTACAGCCATGTCAATGTATAATTTATGTATTTTTTTGTACAGAGTTGTTATTTTTTTTTAATATATTATCAGCCTTAAAAGGACTGTTGCCAGATAACTAGCGTTTTGCATCATCAGATGCAAAATAATTTGAATGTGATCCTGGAGTTTACTTTTTTGTTGTGCATGTGGGGAAATTAGGTGACAGTTTCATTCTGAGACTTACAGCTTACACAAATGCCGCTATTCCTATCATACTGATAAGTAGAAAAACTGTATATATGGGTTTCTCCACATCCCAGAATTCTAGATTCTTCGATTGCTTCCAGTTTGCTGATCTAAAGGCCTATCAATTCTGGTTTGGATATATCCAAAATATGCAAAGTGTTTTCCCATGACTTTTACTCTTCCATTATGCTGAAGTTATGTATTCCACAATAACAGCCTGATTTAATTCTCCTTGCTCATGTAAAAATCCCATTGATGGCCTCAGTTTGAGGCCTACGAAGAATAAAGGATCCAATCCAAAATGTATTCTAAATTTAACATCATGAATTTTGGGAAAAAGGCCCAAATATTCAGACATTTGCTACGCAAGTTGCCCCTCGCCATATATGTGTAGCACAGGGTTATTTACAAGATTTCAGACTTGAATAAACAGCTGAAACAGCCATACCAAATCCAGCTCTCTGCTGTAGGAGTGAGCAGAAATATTCAAATTAAAATTAGAACTTCCAGTCACCAGAGCTCCTTTTGCTGATTTATATTCAGATATTTTGCTTCAGAAGAATCGATGAATGTTAGTGTCACACGAGGTGCAACTGTAATCTTCGACAGTAGTATTAGAATATTTTGATTTTGCTCCCTACTTTCACTTATCCTGCAATAGACATGTCTCACAAGCACTGTACCTGCTCTCACAAAAAAAGATGCTTTGTCATAGCAGTCTACTAATTTACTGAAACATGCTGCGTGAAGGAGTAGGGCTCTTTTTCCTGCATACAGGAAAGAAGTACATCATCTGCAGTAGTACAAATTTTCATATGACACATCCCAGCAGTAAGGTGGTGTTTGTTAAATAAATTACCTTGTCCCTCTAAAATTCAGAGTAATAGTGGCACATTAATTTCATGTATTATAAAAGAACATTTGTGCCTTTTATGAAGACGTAACAAGGTGGATTGACGATGGCAGAGCAGTGGATGTGGTCTACCTTGACTTCAGCAAAGCATTTGACACCGTCTCCCACAGCATCCTCACGGCAAAACTGAGGAAGAGTGGACTGGATGATCGGGTAGTGAGGTGGACTGCAAACTGGCTGAAGGAGAGAAGCCAGAGAGTCGTGATCAATGGGGCAGAGTCCGGTTGGAGGCCTGTATCTAGTGGAGTGCCTCAAGGGTCAGTTCTGGGACCAATACTATTCAATATATTCATCAATGACTTGGATGAGGGAATTGAGTGTACTATCAGCAAGTTTGCTGATGACACCAAACTGGGAGGAGTGGCTGACACGCCAGAAGGCTGTGCTGCCATCCAGCGAGATCTGGACAG